>NW_024870740.1:6037500-6404237 GCF_019054845.1 Dipodomys spectabilis
TTGTGTATCACCCTGTTATCACCCTCCCCCCAACATGTATAATGTTTACAGAAAACAGTCCAATCTATCAGTCTTATCACAGCAAACGAAACCATCTGGTTGGATACTTCCATGTATTTCTAAGTTTCATAGCTAAGATAGGCCTTATGAGGAATACCACAACAATGAATTTAAAATGCAAGCTACTGTCACTGAGCATGTTAATGACACCTATAATTGGTAAACAGATATAAGAGGCAAGGGCCCTGGAATTAACAGAATATACAGCAATAAGATAACAAAAGACATTTTCTGGTGACTTACCAATAATGTCCTTAACAAGTTTCTGAGTGGCAGCCATACGAGGCTTTGGGATTTCCAGTTTTTCACACTCATGATCTGACTGATGACGATGTCTACAATCAACAGGAAAGTGACAATAAAATTCATGCGTTTGTACACAATTCAAATAGAGATACAAAGCTGAATGGTCTAAGAGATAACCTTAAGCAAAAATTCTTCTCACAGAATGGACATATGACTGCCACAAGCTCCTTCTCAGTACAGTCCTTGTAGGAACACGGGTAAGATTTATGTGTATTTGTCTGAACTCTCTCATTGATTATAGTTACCTGAAAATGTAAAAAGGAGGAATATGCTATTATATTCACATTTAAAGCAATATACTAATCCATTTAGGAAGCTACCATTCCTATTACATTTGTTTGAACTTACTAGATCAAGTTGTAAACTCTTATAAAAAATTATAGAGCTGGGGGCCAGGCTTAAGTAGTAGAGTACCATCTGTGAGCAAGGAAACCAAATGGGCTCAAGGTCCTGAGTTCAAGCCCTATTACTAGAAGGAAAAAAATTATAATGCTTGTGGGAATTATTCTGCTGACTGTTCTACATTTTTATAATCTTCCTAATATGCTATATTGATCTTCTAAATTAAAACAACTATTTATTATATAGATGTATATGTGTATGTGTGTGTATATATATATGTATATATGTATATGTATATATATGTATATGTATATGTATATATATGTGTATATATATATATATATATATATATATATATATATATATATATATATATATATCCCAGGTTGGTCTCAAACTCACAAAACTCCTGCCTCAGCCTCCTGAGTGCTGGGATTACATGGGATTACAGCCATAAACCATCAGCCAGGTGTATTCTTTGCTTTAAAAACTTCTTTTTTTAGCCGGGTGCTGGTGGCTCATGCCTGTAATCCTAGCTACTCAGGAGGCTGAGATCTGAGGATCACAGTTCAAAGCCAGCCCGTGCAGGAAAGACCATGAGACTTCTACCTCCAATAAACCACTAGCAAGTGGTGCTGTGGCTCAAGTAGTAGAGTGCTTGCCTTGAGCTGAAGAGCTGAGGGACAGCGCCTAGGCTCAGAGTTCAAGTCCTGCGACCAACCAAAAAAACAAAACAAAACAAAAAAAACTTTTTTTTTTAAAATGAAACTAGGGATTGAAATCAGGGCCTAGTGTATGTTAAGCAATTAGTCCACAACTTGAGCCATTTTCTCAGCCCTTTTGTGCATGTATATTTGTAAACAGATGGCTTAATGCTATTAGTGGACCTCCTAAAGAGAAATGCTAAGGAATAAGAATTCTGAGGATAGAGCAGGGCATCAGTGGTCCATACCTGTAATCCTAGCTATTCAGGAGACTGAGGTCTAAGAATTGAGGTTCTAAGCCAATCTGGGCAGAAAAGTCCTTGAGACTCTTATCTCTAATTAACCACTGAAAAGATGGAAATGGAGTTCAAGTTACAGAGCTTTAGCATTGAGCAAGAAAGCTCAGGGACAGCAGCCACAGCCTAGTTCAAACCTAAGGATAAAATCTGAAAATACTAAAGTAGACAATTTTTTCTTTAAAATAGAAATAAATAATGTAAGCAAACCAAAAGCCTCTTTGCACAATTAATTTAGGGTGTCAACTTTTTTTTTTTTTTGGTCGGTCATGGGGCTTGAACTCAAGGCTTGGGTGCCATCCCTGAGCTCTTATGCTCAGGACTAGCACTCTATCACTTAGAGTCACAGCCCCACCTCCTCTGGTGCACTGACTAGTTTTATTTCTAATCAAATTCTGAATCAAATTACATGAACACAAACATTTTATCAGATAAGAAAAAATAAACATACCTCAGGACAACCATGAGAGTCCTTGCTTCTGTGTTCAAGGCTTGAATAATTTTTAAAAAAGTGTTTATTTAAATGCAATTAAACAAAGCACTTAAAGATAAGCTGAACAATCTGAGCTTTTTAATGACTGGCATCCTCAAGAAACATTACACTCACACTACTGTTTATGCAAGAATGAACTAAAAGGCCAGATATGTTAAAGATGGAGTATGTACATCTTCAGAATTGAAACACAAATATTCAACTTCAGTATGTGTAAAAGCAATTCACCACTCTTAATTACCTCTGCTTTGAGTCATTTCAAGTGTATAAAAATACAAATAAGTCTTTCAATCCCCATTATTCTTTAAAGAATCAATAAAATCATCAGTAGTAAAACATCAAGGAGTGTTTCAATCTTGAGTGATAAAAAATACAGTACTTTTATTTACTTCTAATGTATCTTCCTCAATTATATTCTGAAAGATATTTTTTCTGTGTCTAGTTTAATAAGTGAAATGCTAAATGTAAAGAAAATAAGTTTCTCCAAATGCTTTGTTAGGGTCCAGATTTTACTTTGCATGGTGTTCAAATCCTCTTAACATATATGTTGGGCTCTTTTCATTTACTGATGCTAAACAACAGTAATCATAGCCTGATTCTTTTACCATATTTTTACATTGTAAATATTTTCTCCTTGTAATAAAGGACACATACATGTATGTGATAGTCACATATAAGTATGATCAGAACCTATGACAAGTCACTTTGCCTTTTTCTTGATTACTTTATTGAATAGTACATGTCCATGGCTAAAGTTAGAATTACTCCAAATCACTATTCTTTTCAGAAATTAACCCTGTATTACAAACACCAAAAGTAATTTCAAATCCTGTATAAAAAACAACTTACCAGAAGATTCCTGAACAACCATCACAAACGAATGGAAGAAAATCTAAAATCAGGGGGAAATGTGGTAAGTACTGGTCAGTATGTGATTTTTTCATTTAGTTATTTTAAGTAAAATAAAACAGAAGAAAACAAAGAACACCTTAAAAGTTCTGGTCACATAAACAGGACAACACTTTCTGACTAATATTTCAATGTAAGAAGTCAACATGTATTTTTTTTTGGTCACGTCAATAATTGGCAAAACGTAACTGAATGAACAAGATGTTACTTGTAGTAGCTTTGTTAAATTAGAAAAAGATTTTGGTATTACTTTCCTTTTTCTGTTTTGCTTCTAAGATTTATTAATTGTTATTTTCTAGAATATACACTGCAAAAATTCTGCATTTGGAGTGAAAAACCTGGGTTTTAATTCTGATTCCAATGCTTGATAATGTTAAATATGGTACTTAATAATGAAACTCCAGTGATCATTCTCTGAAGGTTGTCTTGAAGAATTCCAAAATGAAAGAAAACAGCTTTCCGAAACAAAACAGAACAGCTTATCAAGCAGCCCCTCAAGTCAGAATTAACTTGTATTTATAATCCTAATAGCATATCTGAGAAAACTTGTGAAATTAAATACTAGAAACCAAGTACTAGAAAATGTTTTAGGCAGCCTATTCTTTAAAAGAAAATAATAATAAAGCGTTTTACAATTGCCTCCTACAGGGTGGGTATTTTAATCCAAAATAAAAACAAGAGTTGGTAAGCAACCAAAAGAGACTCCTATATAATTACATTGGTAGAAACATATGATGAACTGTCATTGCTGTTATTATGAGCTTCCTTTTCATACCAAGTAATTAAAGATACAAGTGTCAGTACATGAAAGAAACAGAAGCATGCAACATTCAGCAAACTTTTATGTATTTTCAATATGGAAAACATCATACATATATGCCATTTTGAGATTTCTGGTACACAATTAAATACTAGATGCAAACCAGGAGGGCCCAAGAAGAATTAAGATAACTTGATACCCTCTCTTAAGTTATTCTAAATTTTAGCCCTTTTGCTGTCTTAGATAGGCCCTGTCTCATCTCAACTAATGACACTAAAGATGTGTGAAGTTGGAAATGACAATGAATTATATCACAGACACAGGCTAGATGATATTTTTAGACTCACTAGAGAAATCAGACACATCAGATGCAGCACAGTCAAAACTGGGATGGCTAAAATTCCATAAGAAAGGACTACAGAACCATGTCCTGGTGGCTTACACCTGTCATCCTAGCTATTTAAAAGGCTGAGCTCTGAGGACTGTTCCAAGTCAGCCCAGGAAGAAAATTCCATGAGTGCTAGCCTTGAGCATAAGCAGCTCAGGGGCAGTGCCCAGACCCTGAGTTCAAGCCCTAATCCCCCATCTCTGTCTGTCCGTCTGTCTGTCTGTCTGTCTGTCTGTCTCTCTCTCTCTCTCTCTCTCTCTCACACACACACACACACACACTAAGAAATAAGAAGCAGAAAACAAGTTCTTGCCTGCTAAGTGGCTGGTTTTAAAGCCAATGATGAAAGTTACAAATTCAGAGTGCTGTAAGTAACAAGAACCTAACAGGGATAGTGTCACCACAGCAGGTTATCATTAATAAATTGTGGCACTTACGTTAAATCTGAGGGCTACCCGGGAGGGAGTCTCTTTCAACAGAGCCATTCCGAAACTTGCTACCAAGAACAGAAGCTTCAGGGGGAGTCTAACTGTCAACCTATGTGCATACATATCTGGAGTACCAAAGTCTGAGCTGCCCATGTCCGCTAATGCTTCAAGAATTCCTGGTTCCAGGAGGGTGAGGGGCATCCTGAAGCCCCTGACACACTGCCAGTGGGTTATCTGTGTCCACCTGTCCAACAGACTCCATCACCGTATTAACACTTAGTACTCTGAAAACTCTTCAGTGTTAGCACTAGCCCACATGTACCCAACACCAAATCAAAGCTCGGGAAACGCCAGCTCCACCGATAATTACGAATGAAAAAAAAATGGCTAGGTGGAGAAGAAGATACTAATAATAATATACTGATAACAGGAGTAATTTTAGAATCAGTAGCCTTTTGGGAATCTGATATGAAAGCCTTCTCCCACACGCTCGCTCATCGCCGGAGGAGCCCGACTCCTCAACTCCTTCACCTGTTGGCTAAAGGAGCAGGCCTGAGAACGCAGCTTGTCCGCGGTGTGCGCGGTGGCCGCGGCCAGCGTGGAGCTGCGGTCCCTGGAGGTCGGACCCCTCGCGCCCCTGGCCCCGCCCTCGCGCCCCTGGCCCCGCCCTCGCGCCCCTGGCCCCGCCCTCGTGCCGTGGCCCCGCCCCCTCTCCCGCCAGTCACCGGGGAGGAGCGAGCGCGCGGGTGGTTCCCCTGAGGAGCCGCGGGGAGCCCGGCCGCGGCGTCTCCCGGAACGGCTCGGAGACCGAGGAGAACACGTGTGCTTTGTTTTTGTTCTACCCCTTAATACTCAGGAGCAACCACCAAAAGCACGGACACCCCCGCTCCACAGACCGGCCCTCCCCAGCCACCGCCTTCATCATCTCTGACGTCACGGCCGAGCCCCGAGGCTGGAGAAGGGGAAGATGAGGGGGGGCGCAGGGGTGGGAGCAGGGATCACCTCGCTGCCGGCAGTGCTCCACCTGACAGTGCTGCCCAATGTCCAACTCCGCCATCTTTCTAGCGCTGGAAAGGGCGGGGCGGAGCCCAAGGGGCGGGGCAAGCCTGCGCGCGCAACTCGCGCCGGGCTCGGGGGGCGGAGCCTGCCGGGGGGCGTGGCCACGCCGGAAGCCGGGCGTAAGTGCTGGGGTTGCGGTGGCTGAGAACTACGTCTCCTTTTCCAAAACCGAATAGTTCTCATCGGTTTCTTATGAACCCCCCCTCTTTCTCTCTTTCCCTCCCTCCCCCTCGCTCCATCCCTCTCTCCTTCCCTCCCTCCTCTCCTTCGTTCTATGTCTTTGGAGCTTTTTGTAAGTCAGAGACTGTAGCGCAGGTGTTACTAGGATGCTGGGAAAGAGAGGCCTGGGTAACGCAGTTCCCGACTAATCCCAGACCACGGTGTCTCGAAGGTAGTTAACGCCCTTGTGAGCTATAGAGGGTTTTTCAGCATGTAAGAAAAAGAAAGTCCAAAGCCTCTTGGGGTCTCGGGTGTGTACCAAGCCCAGGGGGCCCCTCCGTTTAAGGAGCACAGTCTGAAATCTCGTTTTCAGGGCTTCCCCGGGTTGATGGGAGGCTGTGGTAGGCTAGAAGAGCCGGGCTTCCGGAATGTAGGGGGTAAAGGAATGGAATTCCACCTACGTGACACCAGACACCACCCTAGAGTGGACAAGTGGCAATCAGCCATACTCACGACAGGAGCTGAAGAGGTATCCAACACCTATGTGCGTTTTGGGAGTCCTAAAACAGGATTTGTTGAGGAAGGAGGAAGGATGGGATTGAGAAGAAAGAATTATCTCAGGATGTGCTCTTGAACAAGTCCTCTGAAGACTTTCAAGAAAGAATTGGCTTGTATATCTGGAGAAACTTTAGGTTTTTGTAAGATAGATATTCGGGACTCTTTAGCTACCCCCCCCCCCCGCCGCCCCCCCCCCCCCCCCCCCCCCGCTCAACTCCCATACTGGAGACTGAATTTAACCTTGCTCACAGGTACTCTACCACTTGAACCATCCCTCTAGCCCTCCTTTTTACATTGGTTATTTTCTAGATAGGTTCTCACTTTATTTCCCTTTGGTCTGGGCTGCCTTTCTCCTATTTGTGCTTTCCCAAGTCTCTGGGGACAACAAGCTTGCCATTGTGGTTCTCCCCATTGCTGGGGTAACAGATGTCCACTATGCTCCCAATTGTTGCTTGAGATGGAGCCTCACAAATTTTTGTGCCTTGGCAGACCTAGAGCCACGTTGAAAAAACTTGATAATGAAAGCTAAATGATTTGGGCAAGGGCATGACTCAAGTAGGTATTGCCCAAGAAGAGGCCCTGGGTTCAAACCCAGTACCAGCTACAGTATAATTCCACTTTTATATAAAATTCTTCTTAAGATAACTTTTTTCTTGTTCTTTCTCATAGGGCAATCAAGTCCTGTTGCTATTACATTCTGTCTTTTCAAGTTTATACCAGTTTTGATGTTGTGTTTGCCCAATTATTAACCGTTGTTTGTCTTCCCCTTCTAAGTTGTATGCTTTAAGGAGACAAGAGCTCCTGTGTCTTTTGTATTATTATTACTCTGAGTTTGTGTTGTTAGTGAAATAAATACATCTTTGCTTAATAAATGATTAAAAAGACTACTTTTAATCCTCATGCATTTGCCAATTTGAATTAGTACAGGTTTTCTATAACTGCCCCTAGTTGCCTTACCTCTGTCTGCATCGGTGCTCTGCTTTGGAATGACTTCTCACCCAGTTTTACAAATCAATTCTTACACATCCTTGAGAGTCAGATTTAAATGGCATCATTTCTCCAAGGCTTACTTTCATTTGTCCCACTTTAAAGGTGTCACACTTTTTTCTGGGCCACAATTATGTTTTATCTATACAACTTTCATAGCTTAGTTATTTTTTAATAATATTATTATAACTAGTCTTATGCATATTTCCTCCCTTACTGGACTAGGTAGTACATACATATTATATACACACATATATTACATACATATGTAATTATGGCCTGATGGTTGATGTTATATGCATTGTGATAATTCTGTCAATCTGTTATAGTGTCATTAAGGCGAATAGTAAGGTGTTGATAAGTCTACGAATTAACTGATGTTTACGCTTATTTTCACTTCCAATGAAGACAGTAATTTTTCTCAGGGTTTACAATGGAGAAGTGATCATAATCTAACTATCTAAAAGAGTAATGTGACCATATACAGGACAGAATGTAAATTCAGAGGAGAAATGCAAAAAATACTCAGATCAGCACTATTTTCTATAGCTCAAACTGAAAATAAGCCAAATGTTCACCAACATAACAGCAGTAAACATAAACAAATCATGAGACAAACAATGTCATCCTTTACCAAAGGGAAATCATCCTGACTCTACCTTCAATAAAGAACATAAATGAAACAAAATAAAACAGGATGTGGAAAAACAGAAGGCAGGCGTTCTATATTTCCATAAAAAACCCGTAGGCTCAAGTTGTCATTGCTAAATTATTTAGGAATTGGTGAACAATGGTGTCAGTCAGTACCTGTGGAGGCAAGGAAGGGGTTTGGTGGAAGGCACAGAAGGTGGCAGTATGGGCTTTTCCAGACCCATTTTTAAGAGTCAGGTTGTAATTATACTCATGTTCTCTGTAAAACGCTGTTAACTGTCATTGTATATTTATCCACTTTTCTGTAGATTGGTTATGTGTTGTAGTAAGATTTTTTTTAAATAATATGCTAGATAATGGGAAATTATTCTAGTTAAGGGTTTGGTATATTTAGACAAAGGAGAAGAGAATGATATATAACTACATTTAAAGCTACTCTCTTAGTATATGTGTGTGTTACTGAGCATTGAACCTAGGGCCTTTCTCATACAAGACAAGGACTATACCACTGAGCCAAATCCCCAGTCTATTTTATTTTTAATTGGTTAAAACAGTAATTAATTCTGGCTTGCATTTATCTGGTAACATCAATAGAATATAAACTTAGCCAGGTGCCAGTGGGTCATATCTGTAATTCTAACTACTCAGGAGGCTGAGATCTGAAGCATTGTGGTTCAAGCTGGCCTGTGCAGAAAAGTTTGAGACTCCAGCTCCAATTAACCAGCAAAAACAGTGTGTCACAAGTTGTAGAGTTCCAATCAGGAGCAAGAGAGCTAAGGGACAGTGTGAAGGTCTGAGTTTAAGCCCCACAACAAAAAAAATTCCACAAATTTAGTAATATGATTAATATTAAGATTACTTAATAACATTACTTAATAACTTAATTCACACTTAAATGAAATGAAAAATGCCTAAATTATTGCCATTATTTGAAAAGAATCCAATATTGTTTTTTATTTCTAAAATTCTATATTATAATATCTGGCGTGTGCCTGTAAGCCCATGTATTTGAGAGGCAAAGTCATGGAGATTAAAGAGTTCGAGGCCAGCCTGAGCTACCTAGTGAGACCCAGTCTCAGAACACCAAAGACTGAGGATGTAGCTCAGTGATCAGCTGTGCAGAATGTGCAAAGCCCAGAGGTTGATGCCCCTCATTGAAAAAAAATTCATACTACACTCAGGTAAATATTTATCCAAATTTTATGTTCTATAAAACATTAACAAATGTGGATAAAATAGGATCAGTTATTGATTGAAGCTATTTCTTAATTTCTTCTTAATTGAATTCTTTTATTTTGTTGTTATATAAAAATTTACAATTTGTCATGAACCAGCAGGTGTAACAGTTTGAATTATTGTTTGGCAAATATTTACTTCTTTTCCCACTCACTGAGGGCGGGGTGTAATTTGTCACCTCATAAATTCTGGATATAGTTATGTGAATTGCCTTGACCTACTAGAATGTTGAAAGGTTTGGTTCACATACAGTCATAAATGTGCTTCTATGGTTTGACTTGTTCTCTTGAGAGCCACTAAGAGAAGAAAGTGAGCCGTGAAATTATTGCTTTTCAGTGTAGGCCCTAAATTAACACATCTATGACAGACCTCAAAGCCACTTAGAACCTGAAGAAGAGCTACCCATCAATCCCTTTCTACCCCAGACAGACAGATCTAGCTGTAGGTATGTGAGTATTCATATATAATATTATTGACCAAATTCTGGATTTTGAGGGTGTTTTGTTACACAGCATCACCATACTGATAGCTGAATAATTCACAAAAGTGAGATGCTCCCATAATTTGCATGACAAAAAATTATTTCTTCTATCAGTTTATTTTACCTGTCAGGCCCAGTAACAACTCCTTTTTATTTTATTTATAAAATGTTATTATAAAGGTGATGTCCTGAAGAGTTACAGTTACATAAGTCAGGTAATGAATACATTTCTTTTTGGACAATGTCACCCCTTCCCTTGCTCTCTCCCAGTTTTCCCCTCCCATCTTCACCTACAAGTTGTATAGTTCATTTTCAATATAGTGTTTATCGAGTGAGTACTACTGAGTTGTCTTAACAATGCTTGAAATATCAAATGCAAACTTTAATAATGCTCTGGTTAGTCAGTATGTGCCCAGCTAGATATTTTATTTCATTTACTCCTTAAACAATATTGAAATAGTCTGGATTACAAAAATGGCTGAATACCTGTCAGCATCTAAAGCTCCTCTTCTCCTTCAGCCCACACTGGTCTTATGATTCATATAGTTACCAACTACTACTCTCTTTCCCAGCCTTATGGACCAGTCCATTAGCTTCAAATACATTGCTCCTTCCTCATCTTTCACTTCTCAAGAGAGGTTCTTAGGATCTGCTGCAGATTAAATCAGCTCTTTTGCTTCATGTATTGTTTTTCTGTTGTTCTTAAAAGTTAAACGAAAGGTAATGGCTTAACAACATCATAAAATTATCATCTTCAAGTTCTGTGGGCCAATACATCTTATGTATTGACAGGATTGCATTCCTTCTGAAGACTCTAGGGACGAATCCAATTCCCTGTGTTTTCTAGCTTGTGAAGACCTTTTGTATTTCTTTGCTTCCAACTCCTTCTTTTATCTTTAAGACTAGCAAGGAAGCACCCACAAATCTCTCTTCCTCTCTGCATTCCTCCAGATTCTCTTTCTGCCACATTTCCTTCTCTGGTTGTAACCCTTCACTGTTGTTTTTCAAGGATCCTTGTGATGATTACATTAACACACATGGATATTTCAGGGAAATCAACCCATCTTATGAGTCTTAATCACACCTTCAAAGACAACTTTGGGGACACTATTTTAACCAACCAATATACATTCTTAGTTTTCCTTATAATATTCGTCTTGATATCTAAATTTATATTTGCTTGATTATTAATATCTGTCTTCTGTGGACAACTTGAGGATAAAGACTGTGTCTTACTCATGATATCTATAGCTTATTCACCAGTATCTGACAACTGGTCAAAGTTTCAAAATGTGTCTGAAGGGTTAATTCCATTTTGAGGCAGTGACCATTTGTTGCTTGTTTATCTCAGCTAGCAGAGCAACACGTGGTGGTAATCCAAACACCTGGTTATGTGCCTTTATAAGCCCTGCAAATCCTTAGCTTGGAGCTTTCCTCCTAGGCTCCTCTGTGTCGGATTGTAAGACTAGGCCCGAGCTGCAGCCCATCTAAATAAAACCTTAAAACAGCTGTAAAGTCTGACTCTCAGTGGTCTTCTTGGTGGGGTCCTGCGACTTGGGCACAACATATTTGTGTACTAAATTGGTGAATGACCAAGTCAACATTGACAAACAGCCACCTGCAAAGCTGTTAGGCTATGGATGAAGATTAATAAAAAGATTATCTTCAGAACAAAGAGCATGACTTATCATGACTACCATTTTAGTAGACATGATAAGCATACATAAAATTATTTTGAAGTGATGTCTTCAATTGCATTTTGGCATGAGCTATATATTCAATTATAATTAGGGTAATTACAGAAAACTTAGATGATGCAATAACAGCTGCTTCTAACATTATTCCTTAAAATTTGTACCAAAGAAAAGGAATGAAATATTTACAAATATGAATTATTTTCTAGAGATAATATTTTCAATACGAGAAAATGTCAGCTTCTTTCTCTAGTATTGGGTGCAATGGATAGCCAAAGTTTTCCTTTGGCCTAGTTAAGATGGGTCAGATATTTGTGAGAACTTTTGTAAACTGATCTGATGATGATGATGAATAGAACTCTAGGTACCACTTCTGCATTACCAGGATGATGATACAGATCTGTGTCGCCAAAAATTAGTTTCAAATATTTTTAATGTGGTACTATCAATTAGAGATATTATCATCTCTGTTGTATTTCTTCATTTGTTTGTTCACTTGTCCTTCTTTCCTTCAACAGCTATTGATAGAGTGCTTACTGTGTGTAAGGCTTTGCCCTGGAATGAGAACACATTAGTGAACAAAACAAGCACAATCTCTGCTGTCCTGAAGAGCATTTGGGTGCAGAGGGGAGGTAAAATCAACACAGTAAAAAACAATAACAACCAAAAAACCAACCCACCAAACCTGCTATATAATAGATGGTAGCTGTGTCATGGAGGAAAATAATGCTGGAAGGAGCTAGGAGCTCTGTGGGTGTTTAGGTGCTCAAGGACAGGATTGCTCTTTTAAATACAGAAGGGCCAGGTGAAAAGGCAGTAAATCAAGCCGGGGGAGTGAGCACAGTGGGTACCCAGGAACAGGAGTCTAGTGAGGAAAGTGTGGGCAAAGACTGCAGAGAGAGTGTGCTGGCCAAAGGCAGAGGGGTGAGGGCAAAAGGGTGTGGGCAGGAAATGACAGGATGCATGGACAGGGACATACTGTGAAATAAAAGTACTGACAAAAGAAGGCATGACAGCAGATAGGAGCATAAATACATTTATGACAAAGCACTTTTTAAAACATTTCTTTATTGCAATAATGGAAACTGAACTCAGAGTCTCATTTGCAAGCCAATGCTCTACTACTTGAACCACACTCCTTGAGCTTTTAAGTTCAGGGTTTTTTTTTTTAAGGTTGGATAATGGCCTTTTGCCCAGGGCAGTCCCAGACCACAATCTTCCTACCTTTGCCTCCCAAGCATCAGGTATTTTAGATGTGTGCTCCCATACTTGGCTCTAAATATTGGCTTCTAACTGGAAGGAGGTAGGAAGTCATTGCAGGGTTTTGACCCTGGCTGTTTTATGAAATGAATGTGGCAAGGTAAAGATGTTTGTAGACATCCACTGAAAGAAATCTAGTTGAGAGATGACTGTCACTTAAAACATAGTTATTAGTACTGGCTGTAGCAGTTAGAATTCTTTAATAGAAAACTCCTGGGATTTGCAGTAGCTAGGATGTGGGACCAAGAGGACTATAAGGATTTTGAACTGAGATAAATGAGGTCTGAGGAGGAGGGGAGCAGGAATGAAGAGTGTTTCTTGATTAGATAGAGGTATCATGTGATTGTACTCATGTATAACAGAATTCTAAAAGAAGGTATAAAACATCACCTTCAAGCATGCTGTGTAATAACAGTGACATTGAAGTAGAAGGATACAGCTCATTCTATATCCATTAAATGAGTGGAGAGGAAAACATTTTCAGTAAACAAAACAAAACAAAACACACCACAGGTTCTTTCATTTCTTTCTGATTAGGATTAGACAAAGGAATGAGAAATATGGGTAAAGAACTATCCAAACAAAACTCAGCCACAGGTACTGTATATTCTCATTGTGTGTCAGGGAAAATTTTTATTTTTGCAAGATTATTTTTTTAATGACTACTTTTGTACTCATTATTGTTATCAAGCGTTCCATATTTGTTTGTAAGGATGGAAAGAATGTGTACATGCTTGTTGAGCAGCTTAATAAATAACTATTTGATGATTATTCTGCAGTATGTTTAAAGGACAATTTTTCTTCTGTTGCTTTGGAGAGCTCATTTGGCATTCTAAAAATGGATGCAATTTCAAAGGGTGGCCAAAATGTATCAATTAGTTTGACATCGAGGTCTTCTTAACAGATTTATAAATTTCCAATTTCCTTTGCCATCTTAACCATGCTAAATCACCCAGAACAAGATCATTCTTTTAACAACAGCCTCCTTATTAGCCAAGATCAATTGAGACTAGAAAATGAAAAATACACTAGACACTGAGAACTCTTATGAAACCACGGTTTTGAAACGTATATTGAATGAAGATTAATGTGTTATTTTCATCTTCTAAATCATTGATTTAAAATTTTATTTTCTACATCCTACTGCTGGATTAAAAACTAATATATATTTGGATGGTTTACTTGCTTGCAAGCATTATCCTTTCCCAATTGATTTTATGCATTAACAGAACGAAATGATTTTTAATTTTAAATGAATCTCCCTTTGCATACTTTATGTGGTTCTAAAAATGCTGCCTACTAACTTGGGTAAAACATTTTTCCCATGGAATTATGAATTAGTGGGTAGACTATTTTAACTACTGATTTATTTTTATGTAAGGGATTCTTGGCATTGTATGGCCCTATGGCCCCTGTATGATCTGGACTCTGCTTACTTTTGAATATAATCGCCTCTTCTTGTTCCTCCTTCTCCTCCTCCTCCTCTTCTATATCCAGGTCCAAGCCATAATGGCTTTTCTTCAAACTCCAACACTTATGCTCAGGATTGAACTTATTTTTCATAATATGAAAAGTCAAACATTCTCCACACAGCACATTTAGTACATTACTTTCTTAAGTGTCTTCCCTTAACTAGAAAGTAGACTTCAAAAATACATGGATTATTCTCTACCTGCTATTAAATCTCCACATCTAGAGCCATGTTGACTATATAAAATTTACTCAGATAATGATAAATAAATGCATAAAGGAAGGAATGTGCACTTTCTCACATCAAAACACAAATTTCTTTTGTAGACTTTGTTAACTTCTACTTATTGTTCAAATTACAACTTAAATGGCACTTTAATATTTTTTTCAGGCTAGTCTTCTTTGATCACAAGATAAGACTAGGTTCCCCAATTTTATTCTTAAGAGTTCCCATATTTGTTTTTAAAACTTATTAGAATTTCAACTTACAAAAACCCATTGTTTTAGAAATAATTGATTTAACTTGTAAGTTCTCCACAAAGCTTAAGTCCTGTTGAAATAGAGAACTATTTCAATCTTCTAAATCATATCCCCTCTTACTACCCTCAGTGCTGGGGACAGAAATAAGAATATGAGGGGCTGGGAAGGTGGCTCAGTGGTAGAGCGCTTGTTTTGCATGCATGAGGCCCTGGGTTTGATTTCTTCAGCACCACATAAGCAAAAAGAAAAAAGCTGGAAGTGGCACTGTGGCTCAAGTGGTAGAGCGCTAGCCTTGAGCTGAAGAGCTGAGGGACAGCGCCCAGGCCCAGAGTTCAGGCCCCAAGACCGGACCCCCCCCCCAAAAAAAGAAATAAGAATATGATAAATGAATACATAGATGAAAGAATCGTTCCACAGTTACTTATTTCAACTTCCACTTCTCTTGTTCAAAGTACGCCCCATCCTTCAAAAAAGTGTAAATTACCAAACTTCAAAAGACAGTTCTAACATAATGGACAAGTTAAATGTACTCCATCACAAATTCAGTAATACTTGTAGATCTACTAAATTTAATGCATCATTATAATCCCTTTACCCCAAATGATTCAATTCAACAAATATTTAATGAATTTCTTCTCAACCTAGGGTGTACAAGGTTGGGTAACTAGTAAGAAGGTTTTTGTTGTTGATTGTTTGAGCCAGGTTCCTTTACTGAGTCAGGGTCTCCCTATGTAGTCTAGGCTGGCCTTGAACTCATGATTCTTTTGCTAAGATTCCAGGCATGTATCATCATGCTCATCAAGACCACAGACTTTAAAATAGAAATATCTTCCATTTTCACTGCCTGTGTGAATATGACAGAGTTACTAATTGATACTTGGTTGGTCAAATTAGAATAGAAATATCATTTATCCAGAAAAGTGTAATCTAGAAATGTTTTCACATAGGTGTCTTTATGTAATTATAACTTAGTTAATCAGAATCTTATCAGCACAAAAATAAAATCTATTGAAATAAAAAAAAATAAAAACACCAATTTTGTAGAGTTCATGTAGAGATTGTTGATGATGCAGACAGCATGCTTGCCACACGGTGGACATTCAAAAGATTCCAACTGTAACTACTATCCCTAGAAGGAAAGATGATTCCATGTCTAGCCCTTTATACATAGAGCACACTCCATAAAGTTTACATCGATTGCCAGCAAGAGGAACTGTAGCAGGATAAAATGCAATTAAGAAAACAAGTCCCCAAATAAATCCATGAAATTTTTAGATAATAATCATTTTTTAAAATGCTACTATTCACAAAGGAAGAGCAAAGCATGTGTTGCAGACCATTTGTGCTTTGGGTGGCTATATTAGTCAGTTTTATTGTTGCTGTGACTCAAATGCCTTGACATAAGTAATGTAAGGGAGGCAGAATTATTCCAGTTATGGTTTCAGAGGGCTTGGCCCATGGTTGCTGGGCCCCATGCAATTGGGCCTGTGGTAGAATATAGTATTGGTAGCATGGCTACCATGAATCAATGATGGTGACAGGGGAGGACCAGACACCTCTAAAAAACCAGCCCTGGTGACTTACTGCCTCCATGCCTCCGTGTTCTATAGTTTCTAAAACCTCCCTGAATAGCTCCACTGGGGGACCAAGAATTCTAACACTGAGCCTAGGGTGGACATTTCATATTCAAACCATAGCAACCACCAGTAGGAAATGATGGGAAGTGGCTGGTTGTGGCTGTTGGGAAATGGTAAGTTCATATGCATGGTTCATGAGTCTCAGCTCCTAGAAAATGTTCAAATCCTTTAGTGAAATTTGATGTTGAATGTACAGTGTTAGATAAAACTGGCTAATTTGTTATAATATCAGATAAAATTGGGTTATTGATCTTAGATATCAAGATGAATTTGTCATGGTAATGGATGTTCTTTTCCCCTTTGGCAGTGGACTGGTAATGAGCACAAATAGATTCTGATGCTGTTATAATGTTGCGCAAAAAGGGCTGTGCTGTGCAGTGTACCATGTTAGTTTTTGTAAACTGAACCATAGACTAAATTGCACAGGTCACTCCTTTTTGGAAGGTTTTCAGTTGTGTGGCATTATTCATAATCATTATGTATTGCTGTCCTTTTGCCTGACCAAAGTCGGCTTGCTGCTCTAAGAGTAGGACTGAGATAATGAGCATGATCAAAAGAATTTCTTTTTTTTTAAAGATTATTCTCCACATTGTTAAATTAGGTGTCTCTATAAAGGCATTTGACAAAGATCCAAACACAGGAGTAGCACCCAGTTGAATTTTCTTATCCCTCCCCACCCTATGAAAATTTGGACTCAGGACCTTACACTTGCTAGGCAGGCAGTCCACCATTTGAGCCACACCCCCAAGTCTAAAGATTTTTTTTTGTTTTTGTTTCTTACCCTGGCAATCATGCAGAAAGTTTCAGATTTGTAATTACAGAAGTAAAGCCAACCACCACATACACTGAGAAGCTCTGATTGGCTAGCATCTCCTTGGAGTCACATAAAGATGATCTAGACTCACTGGTAGCAACAGGCAGTCAGACACACACATCAGCCTGCCTAGATATACTGAGGCAGGGACCAGACCAGTCAAGCAGACTGAGCTAGCAGCTCCTTGCTTGTCCACTCTCCTTCATGTGCCAGCAAGTGTCCCGGAAGTCACAAATACCACACACACACACACACACACACACCCTGGATATATCCAGGTAGGCATATTGGTTTGCTTCACACACACACACACACAAACACACCCTGGATATATCCAGGTAGGCATATTGGTTTGCTTCACACACACACACACACAAACACACCCTGGATATATCCAGGTAGGCATATTGGTTTGCTTCACACACACACACACACACACACACACACATACACACAAACACACCCTGGATATATCCAGGTAGGCATATTGGTTTGCTTCACACACACACACACACACACACACACACACACACACACACACATACACACAAACACACCCTGGATATATCCAGGTAGGCATATTGGTTTGCTACACACACACACACACACACACACACACACACACACACACACACACACACACACACACACACACACACACACACACACACACACACA
Source organism: Dipodomys spectabilis (assembly GCF_019054845.1). NCBI lineage: Eukaryota > Metazoa > Chordata > Mammalia > Rodentia > Heteromyidae > Dipodomys > Dipodomys spectabilis. The sequence goes on from NW_024870740.1 coordinate 6,055,351, forward strand.
CACACACACACACACACACACCCCTGGATATATCCAGGTAGGCAAGAACCCTTCCAAGTGCCCCTGGAATATTGGTTTGCTTGTCTCTGAGCTTCTCACAGCTTCCCCAGTAGGGATCAAGCCGCAACTGGAGACACAGCCCTGTTGGGGCAACTTTTCTCGGCGCCCTGAATTCCCGGAGGGGCGCGTGGCGCCGGCTGGCCCCGGGCGGACCATGGGGTGCCCGCCCCGCGGGGTGGCCGGGGAGCCGCGCCGAGGGGCGGGGCCGGGAGGCGGCCAGGAAATGCCCAGGGGACTGTGTCACCTGTGCCCGCCAACTTGTTGATTCCCAGGAGCGCTTCCTTTTCGGTCTGAGCCCGCCACCAAGTCTCTCGCTCCCCTGCTCACCTGTGGCCTGCAGAGTTCCGGATCGCCCTCTTCCCGCCCCCCCCCTGCCCCGTACACCCCAACTTCACAGCCATGAGCAAGTTGGGCAAGTTGTTTAAAGGGAGAGGCTCCTCCAAGAGCCGAACTGCTCTCAGCCCCCAGGAGGCCCTGGCCCGGCTTCGGGAAACGGAGGAGATGCTGGGGAAGAAACAAGAGTACCTGGAGACTCGAATCCAGAGAGAACTGGCCCTGGCCAAAAAGCACGGCACGAAGGACAAGCGAGGTAGGCTGGGCCGAAGCCCCAGAGGCCTTGTCACCCACCTCCCCAGGCCTTGCGAGGGGACCCTGGCACGCAGCCAGGCAGCCAGGCAGGCTCCTAGGAGCCCGTTGACCCCTCCCCAGGCCTGGGTGATTGGGGTGAGCTGAGCCAGGAGCTTCCTTCCCTGGGCTGGCAAGATAAAAGGCAGTCCCCAAAAGGTCAATCATAAAGATGGGCATTCTTTTCATGTAGTATTTAAACGACTCAAAATGATTTTGAGAAATCCATGATGAAAATCCCACATCGAGATTTCAAATGCAGGCAGAATCAGCATTACTGATTTTATTTTATTTTATTTTTTAGTCTCTGGCTCTAGATGGAATTTGTTTATTTAGATTCTTTTTAAATGTGATGTATTTGGGCCGTCATGGATTTAGTTTTCCGTTTATTTTGAATTCTAAAAATAGTCCAGTAGATGGAATTTTTCTTAATTACTGAGTTTTCTAGAGTTTGCTCCTGGATCATAGTTCATCCTCTTGATCCTGGCACTAACCATCAATTTTTTTGTATGTTTATGTGCCAAATCACACAATTACCTTGCATGTGAATTCCCTGCGTAGAATACGCTAATATAGTCATCTATTTTTTTGTATCTTGTTCCTTGGCTGTTTAGTTGTTGATTGTGCAGTTGAAGTTCTTTAAAATCAAAAACAAGGAATTAAATATTAAGTTGCTTATCACTGGCTTTTAGCACACATGAGAGACTTTGAGTCAGTAATGATTCTTGGTGCTTCTGCTGCACCTTGAACTCTTTATTCTTTGCTAGAGTTACTTGGTTTCTTCAGCATATTACTCCATTTATAGAAATAGATCCAAAGGACACCCATAGCATATATTAAAACCCAGTGAGAAAATGAGGTGATTTGCTCTTGTAATACCAGGTCAATGACAGACCCAGAAATAGAAGTGGCAGCACAGGATTCTCCTTACCACCAAACCCTGAACATTTGCACCCTCAAGTCCAGCTTCTTTAGTCACAATGAAGCTTAAGAAGATCTAGCTCATCCTAAAAGAGGCTGTCATTATTTTCTGCAAAAGAGGAATCATGTCTTATGGAGTTGACCTTGAAAGCCTTAAATCTTTGTCAGTAGTAAACACTGTCAATGGAAAAGCTAAGTTTTATTTTTCTCTGTGATTGCATATAACTTTTGGTTACATTTTAGCCTGTTTTAAAGCTAAGTACTGCTTTCTATTTTTACTTTTATGTCCGAAAATATTTTGGGAGGTCATTAAAAGGCAATTTTTAAACAAAGACTATGCCACCGTGGCTTGTGAAAAAGTCACTGGCCATTCTTCACTGTTCCTCCAGCTTAGGTTGGACATGCTGACATTTGCCTAGGGTCTGTCAAGCATTTCCCTTTTGCACTTATTTGGATGTACATACAGCTTTGTCTGAGCTCATATTGGTTCAAAAATATGAATAAAGTTGAACATCAGCTTTAGGAGCTGGTAAAACTTTAGATTTTTTTTCTTCACGAATAAAATGTGAAGTTATATGGGGTTTTATTTGACATGTTCTTCAGTTGGCAGTGCATGTACGTATATACCAAGCTGACTTTTTAAAATAAAGATTAAAAACTTAAAGATAGACAATACTAACTTCCTTAAATCAGGGAAGTTATTGATACAAGTATCAAGAACAAATAATTAACTGGTGTTAGAAAAGTCATTCATTCTTTGTTATGTATTTTGGGGAGCTTCACTGTGTGTTAGTTCAAGCTTGGTATTCAAGTAGCCTGGGTAGTGAGCAGAGGCTGGGTAGCGTGAGGCCATCTATAATATAAACTACGTGAAGGATTCAGTCACAGGCCTCTACACTGCAAGCACTGTCAATATAATTTTATATACCAGATAACTTCATATACACTTAAGTTAATGTCTTCTATTAGCCACTGAGAATATTTTCATACAAGTAGTAAAATGAAGCCCAATGTTCTCCTTACTAAATTGTTCCAATGGTATACAATGCCATTGCTAGAAATTGTTATGATATACATTATCACCAGTATGACACAATATACACATGCAGTTAAAGTTTTAGTTGGTCAGCTCACATGTTGTCAGGAATACTAGTTAATGGATAGCTGACATAACATCGAAAGGTGTACCCTGCAAACTACGTTCTTCAATGATCTGTTTCTGTACAATAACAAGTTTTCACAGCATTCTATGCCTTCAGAAGACATTCTACGGGTAAGATATGTTACTTTAAAATGAGCATAAATGTTAAAAGATGGATCTCATTGGAATTATTTATTTATTTTGTTGCTCGTGAGGCTTGAACTCGGCCTGGGCCCTGTCCTCAGCTCAAGGCTAGCACTCTACCACTTGAGCCACAGCGCCACTTCCAGTTTTCTGTGGTTAATTGGAGAAAAGCATCTCACAGACTGTCCTGCCCAGGCTAGCTTTGAACCGTGATCCTCAGATCTCAATCTCAAGTAGCCATCAGCGCCCTGCTCTCATTGGAATTAAACACATGGAATTAGCTGACATAGTTTAATGAAAAGTTCTTACCTCCCATGTATGAATAGATGATTTAAAATAAAACACCTACTAGGTACTTAACTAATTTAACATTAGCCTGGCATCTGAAGTTTGTTATCATTGCTGTGTTTGGTCATTGGTTCAGATAGATTGCTAACTGAGCACACCTCCTGTAGGATAGCCGATACTCTAGAGTGTCCTGACTGCCTCAGCCTTTCAAAGGTATAGTGGATCACCTGAAAGGCATAGAGCTGGAATGCTGTTGATCCCATATAACAGATTGGCAAGTTGTTGTACCTGTTTGCCATTGTGTATTGGTTTCATAATGTGACTGCAGAATTTAGTCTGAAACTTGGGTACATTATTATTTGTAGTCAAGTCTTACGGGAGTAGCTAATTCTTACCTTAAGCCTCTTAATGGGTTATAGTTATCTTCTATCAAAGAGAATGCTAGTTTACACAAACAAACTGGCTTTCCAACAGCTGCTATTTTGATATCCAGGGCCCTTTTGGTATTAAAAAAGAAATAGTTGCAGCAAGGTTTATAATTTAGTTAAAAATTTAGGGGGACCAGAGATAGTTATTTTTATTTTTGTTGTTCATGAGACTTGAACTCTGGGCCCAGGTGCTGTCCCTGAGCTCTTCAGCTCAAAGCAAGCACTCATTCAACCCACTTGAGCTACAGTGCCACTTTTGGTGGTTAATTGGAGATAAGAATCTTATGGATCTTCTTGCCCAGGCTGGCTTTGAACCAGGATCCTCAGATCTCAGCCTCCTGAGTAGCTAGGATTACAGCATGAGCTACTGGCAACTGGCCCAGAGATAGTTTTAAATATACATTATTTGCTGTAACTTCCTACTTTCATATAATTTTTTCCAAGACTTTCCATTTCCTAACAAATGGGGCGGTGTAATTCTTTCTGATGGGGGCATAGTCATTGTATGTATGTATACACACACACACACACACACACACAGAGACACACACACACACACACACACATATATGTGTCTCTCTCTCTCTCTCTCTATATATATATATATACCACATTTTCTTTTTTTTTTTTTTGGTCGGTCATGGGGCTTGAACTCTGGGCCTGGGCGCTGTCCCTCAGCTCTTCAGCTCAAGGCGAGCACTCTACCACTTGAGCTACAGCGCCACTTCCGGTTTTCTGGTGGTTTATTGGAGAGTCTTACGGACTTTCCTGCCCGGGCTGGCTTTGAACCGTGATCCTCAGATCTCAGCCTCCTGAGTAGCTAGGATTACAGGCGTGAGCCACCAGTGCCCGGCTATACCACATTTTCTTGATCCATTCATCTACTGAGGGGCATCTGGGTTGGTTTCCATATCTTAGCTATGGTGAAAAATGCTGTGTTAAACATAGTTGTGCTGGTAGCTTTGGAATGGCCTTGTTTGTGATCATTTGGGTAAATGACCAAAAGTGGGATTGCTGGGTAATAAGGGAGCTCTATGTGGAGTCTTCTGAGGAACTTCCGTACTGCTTTCCAAAGTGGGTGAACAAGTTTACACTCCCACCAACAATGCAGTAGGGTTCCCTTTTGGCCACATCCCCTTCAGCATCTGTTGTTATTAGATTTCTTGATTATAGCCATTGTAACTGGGGTGAGGTGGAATCTCAATGTTGTTTTGATTTGCATTTCTTTTATGGCTAGAGAGCTTGAGCATTTCTTCATGTGTCTATTGGACATTCTGTCTGTTTTGTGGAGCAGTAAGCTTATACATCATTTGAGTTTTTTTTTTTCTACTTTTGTCTTACTTTCCCAATGCTTCCTGACCCTTTTTACATCATGGGACCTGTGGACAATTACTAGTTGCATGCAGAGTTGGACTCTTGATTTGCCAGGCTGGTGGCCTTAGGCGCTGAAGAATATCTTAGCACACTGTGAACCTTTCCTGCTGCATGAGTTTGACAATGTGCCTAAGAGGCTACAGTTTTGAGGTCTTTCTCAATAATATCTTTGGTAGATGGCCACAAGCGTTTTACTGTAATGGCTATTCCAATGTAATTCTTATATAAGAGCCTGGGATTCAGTTCAAGGTCTAATGTCTAGTTCTGATTCACTTAGCTGCTTGGTGACCAGTCACTTGGACTGTCTAATTTTCAATTTTCTTGTCTGTATAATAGAAGTGATAACACAGATCCTCAGCATTGTGAAGATGAGTGACAGTATTGTGAAAAGAACGTGGTGTTTTATAAAGAGTCACACATGGCATATCCATGTATACACACACACACACACACACACCACACACACACACACACACACACACACACACACACACACACACACACACACAGATTTGTAATTGGCCTATTAAATGGCCCAAACTTTGCTTTCCTGGGATTACATTGATGAGATGCATCTCTCCCACAAAGACTTCATGGAAGACACTTGTTTAGGTCTTTCTTTTCTCAACCTTTCCCTATCACACCTTTATAGGAAATCTAAGATTTGCTCAGTGGGGCCCATTCATTGTGAAAGATTAAATAAAAGATTATTAGATTTTGCCAGAGAACCACGCAGATATCCAGGTGCAGAGAACAAAGAAAGGTTTATTGCCACGAAAGGGGGCTGACAAGACTCCTTCTCACAAGAGAGAAGTGAGAAGAAGCAGAAGCACCTGCTATTGTCTGAGGTGACCTATGTGACTTAGGAGGTTTTGGAAGGGCTATAAGGAGCTAAGAGGTGGAGACCCTGGTGTGGATGTGTGGGCCAGGGACTTCATCATGGTGGACTAGGATTTATGGCTGCTGTCCAAATAATAAATAAGGGGTCCTGCAACTTCCCAGACCTGAAGGTCATTCTAAGGGGCTCATATTGCCTTATATGGTGATAGCTGCCCCAGAGAAGTGCCATCCCAAGGTAAAGGGGGCTGGAAATTTATTATTTACTGCGTTTACTACATGGGCCTAGGAAGGGAGCATGCTAAGCTGTGGAGAAGGGAAAAAGTGGACTAAGCTATGGGAAGGGAGCTCATTTCACTAACATATTGTGAGGCTGGTGAGATGCTTTTGACATACTTGTGTGATCTGACAGTGAGACTTGCCTTATACTTTCTGCTTTGTATGCCTCTTTCTCCCCTCATCCTCATCCTGCCTGCTGCTGACCTTATACAAACATATAATTTGCAGCAGCAATTCCAAATATGTAATTATGGGAATCCAAATCAGGGTTATCAAGTGGGCCTCGGCCTGTTGTACATGTGATGTGAGCTGACAGAGAGAAACAAAGCGTATTTGCTAAATGCCCCTTCATTATTACTATTCCTGATTTCTGTGAAATTTGGTACCACGACCATTCTCTCTCTTTATCAGGTGTCTGTCTATCCTGGTTCCATGTTGGAATTAGACATGGAACGCAGGACTGCCGGGAATAGTCTCTAAGGCAGAACATCCTCTGCACAAATAAAGCATCACACTTAGGCTGAGAGTTGAGAAGGAGGAATTTGGTTTTAGAAGTACATGATGTTAACATATGAGGGAGATTGTGTGCACAGTCACAGTTCCACTCTTATTTCAGTGGGAGATCCTCTGTAGGCTCGTGATTTTGCTTTATATCATAGTTGTCCCAGCTGAATTCCTCCTCTTGCACCAGGAACAGTTCAGAAGGACATTTGTGTCCCAAGAACTACAGCAGTGACTGCTGGTAGAGTGCCAAACCAGTAAGGGCAAACGAATGGCTCAGGTAAAATGAGATCCTGATTGCAGGATCCTGATTGAAGTCTCCTGGGGAATACAGCTTACCTGGTGACCTCCTTTCTGAAAAGAGTTTCATGGAATGTGACTCCCAGATCCCCTGCATTACAATTCCTTTCTAATGGCTATTAAAATGCCTATTCTAATCACTAAGTTGTGTGGCAAGATCCACAGTTCTGAACTTTGAACAAGCAGCTCAATGATTCTTACCCCCACTCCACTTGAAGCCTATGATCCGTTATGAAACAAACCATTAAATTGGAGAGACTAATCTCTACTCTATTTTCTTCCCTATTCCTTCTCATTATTTCTCCCTTTTCTGTCTGTCATCATTCAGATTTCCAATTGAGGACTATCAAATCAACAGTGCTCTGTTAATTCCTGAACAAATATTTGAAGAACTTCTGGAAGATTGAACCTATTCCTTAACTTACCTGAGTTAATTTTTTAGAGTTCATATGGTTCTTAGGGTTGTGATTTTATTATTGACACTTTTTTTTTTTTTTTTTTGGGTCCGGTCGTGGGGCCTGAACTCTGGGCCTGGGCGCTGTCCCTCAGTAATTCAGCTCAAGGCTAGTGCTCTACAACTTGAGCCACAGCGCCACTTCCAGCTTTTTTCTTTTTGCTTATGTGGTGCTGAGGAATCGAACCCAGGGCCTCAGGCATGCAAGGCAAGTGCTCTACCACTGAGCCACCTTCCCAGCTCTCCATTGCAATAATTTTATAGATGCATATATCATGTATGTCCACTGTTCCCTTCTCTTACTTCTTCCAGGATCCTTCAACTTTTTTTTCCTTTTTCTTTCTTTCTTTTTTATTTTTTTGCCAGTCCTGGGGCTTAAACTCAGGGACTGGGCCTTGTTCCTGAGCCTTTCTATGCTCAAGGCTGGGGCTCTACCATTTGAGCCACAGCGCCACTTCTGGCTTCTTTTGCGTTGCTTATTGGAGATAAGCGTCTCATAGACTTTCCTGACTGGGCTGACTTTGAACCTTGAACCTCAGATCTCAGCCTCCTGAGTAGCTAGAATTACAGGCGCCTGGCCTCTTTGTCATCTTTCTTAGTTTCCACATATGAGAGAAAATATTTCATTTAACTTAAGCTTACTTCACTTAATGATGTCTTCTAGTTCAACACATTTTCCTGTGAATGACAGACTTTCATTCCTATTTATGACTGACCAAAACTGCTGTGTGTATATGTTGTACTTGTGATCTGCAATATCCCCCAAACATCTTTGTATTGAAGACTTAGTCTACAGTGAAGCACTGTTCAGACATAGTGTTTTGGGAAAGTGAGTCTGTCATTTAGAACTCCAAACTCATAATGGATGAATCCTTTCATGAGTTCATAATTTGATGGACTATTGGAAGATGATGGAAACTTAGGAAGTGGGACCTAGTTGGAGAAGTGTGTCCATTTGTAAGTGCCCTTGGGGGTTGTATCTTGCCTGCAGTGTCCTCTTTCTTCTTCCTGGCTGCCATGAGAGGAGTCACTCTCTATTCCTCATGATCCACTTGATTTGCTGTCTTGCTTCATCTCAAGCTCAAAATAATGGAGGCTGCAGATTATGAACTGAACCCTCCAAAATCACACCTTCCTCCTTCAAATAGTTTTTCCCAGGTATCTTATCATGGTTACAACACAGTATATATTCTGTATTTTCTTTATTCATTCATCTTCTGATGAGCATCTAGGTTGAGTCCCTATTTGGCTATTGTGAATTGTACCTGTTTGTAAGGTTCATAACTCACACTGATTACAGAGGAGCTCAGAGTTATTTGGTATTCAGATGACAACCAGGCATCAGCATATATTGTTCTGTTTGTCTTTGTTGATCTGATTACTGTGTACCATATTTAGTATTCTCATGTGTAGAGAGAGAAATGAATTTTATACTTGGAACATTAATCACTATCTAGGCCAGATTCTACTCTCTAATCAATTGCCTTTCTCTACTATGGAGAAATAGATCAATGGAATTAGGATCCTTTTTTCAACTTTTACCACCAGTTTCTTTTCCCTTACCTCAGACCCTGCTTGGGTGTTCATCCTCTATAGGGGAGCTTAAAAATCTATGTATTAGCCTTGGAACTTCACTGGTGTAAGCTGTTGCTATGAAACTTCTAGGTTCCTATGCCTTCCTTTCCCTCTGTTCCCTGGCAAGGATCCTATGCAAACTTCCAGCTTCAGTCACACTGACAAGCACAGACTGTTCTGGCTTTGTTATCTACAGCCTCAGTCTGCACAAATGTTTACAGGCCTTGATCACTTACTTTTTCTTCACTGCATTTAGAGTTAAAACTCTCAATCAGGGGCTGGGAAGGTAGCTCAGTGGTAGAGCGCTTGCCTTGTATGCTTGAGGCCCTGGGTTTGATTCCTCAGCACCACATAAGCAAAAAGAAAAAAGCCAGAAGTGGCACTGTGGTTCAAGTGGTAGAGCGCTAGCCCTGAGCTGAAGAGCTGAGGGACAGCGCCCAGGCCCAGAGTTCAGGCCCCATGACTGGACCTACTCCCCTCCCCCAAAAAAACCCTCTCAATCAGATTAATTTTCTCACATTTATATTTATTGATACATTTTTTAGTACTAATTCTACTCTGAAAACTATTATTTTAATTTTTTTCCACAGTACTGGTTTTGAATTCCTTGTGCTTGCTAGGCAGACACTCTACCATTTGAGGCTCACCTCTAACCCTTTTTTGCTTTAGTTATATTTTAAATAAGACCTCATGTTTTTGCCCAGGGCCAGCCTCTGACTATGATGCACCTGTTTATACCTTTTTATATAGGTGGGATCACAGGTGTGTGTTACCACACTTAGCTATAGTTCAGAAGGGGCTTTGGTAACTTTTGACCAAGGTTGGGTTAGACTAAATCCTCCTAGTCTTGTAAATTTTCCCTATCTGTACCTCCCAACTAGCTGGGATTATAGACATGAATCCCACATACCCAGCCAACAATTTATTTTGTAGTACTACACTCTTGCATTTAAACTAGTTTGTTAAGTTTGAAAATAGTACTTATTTCTTCCCATTGATCATCATCTTATTTTCAATTACAGAATTAAAGGTTTTTAATTCCAAGTTATCTGTTTTTTTTTTCTTTCTGTAAGTCTTGGGGCTTGAACTCAGGGCCTACATACTGTTTCTGATCCTTTTTTGCTCAAGGTTAGTACTCTTACCACTTGAGCCACAGTCTAACTTCTGGCTTTTTAGTGGTTATTTGAAAATAAGAGTCTCATGGACTTTCTTGCCTGGGCTGGCTTTGAATCAAAATCCTCAGGTCTCAGCCACCCAAGTAGCTAGGATTACAGACGTGAGCCACCAATGCCACCAGTTATATGAGCTGTTTAAAAAATTGAATCAGACACAATCAGCCATTTCTGTTGTAGATATATTTGTTAAGATATTCAATGTGACAGAAACAAGGGGAGAGTCTTACAGCATATCACTAGAGAATACATTCCAAGAGAGCCTCTGCATGACAGCAACAATGCTTCATCTAGGGTTCAGCCAAGGCATGACCTCCAGTTTGACAGATTGACACTCAATATACTCAATGAGTCTAGTTATTCATCATCTATGAGTATACCTAACCTACATTTCTAACCCACATCATATTAATTATTCATTTTTTCCTCTCTTCATCAAGAATGCCCCCTGTACCTTGTGAATAATATTCCTTAAATCGAATTGTATTCTCATGCCTGGGGTTCATGGCTTCAAGAATGCTGGCTTAAGAACTGCTAGTATTGTCAGATGGACATACCACACTGTTCTGTTAAAAGAGATTCTGTTAAAAGAAATTGAGGCTAAATTTCAAGATAGTAGTACTTAGATCTTTCTGGATGATTTTACTGTACCTTAGGATAGAAGGCCAATAGATGGTTTATGAATTTTCTTTGGGTCTACATTCAAATAAAAGAAGCATATGACATTAGTGTGGTATTTTCTCTTTGGAAACTCATGTTGATCTCTAGTAATCATCATTTTTTCTAACATCTCAGAAACAAACTCAGAGTATAGAATATTTCTAGTCTAGAATCATTCTTTCAGATATGTATGGCACAGATACCTTACTTATGTGCTGATGTGCTCTGGCTACTTGTAGAAGTTTCTTATGTCGTATAACACTACATTTACCTTTTGTTTCCCTATCTTCATGAATTTGGATCAATGTTATAAATACTGGAACATCCATTATTACCATTGTTCATTTAAATTCACAAACATTAGAAAGCTCTGAATTTTGGGAAATACTAACTTTAAGAAAATAAATTAATTTTCCTTGATTGGTACTATTTTTCAGTTTATTGAATCAGCCAAATTAAGGTAAAAGTAGAACACTACTGACACCATGACTGTCACAAAGTTACAGGATTTGTATGCTTTTGAGAAACTGTACAGAAGAGTACTGTTAGTTGATTCCGTGTACTTAGTAGTTTTAGTGTGTTTAGTGTGTTTCACAGCATTTAGAGCTGTTTACTTCAGATGATCTTCAATAGAACAGAAAAGTATATATGACTTAGCTAATGATACATAGGGCAAAGTATCTAATAGTATTTAGAGTTTCTTTGCTTTGGAGGTCACATTTCTGACTTCCATGTATGTTTCAATTTTAGTGCTCATTTTATAACAAGCTTAAATACATGTGTATGTAGTACTTTAAGGGCAAAATTATTATTATTATTATTATTATTATTATTATTATTATTATTTTGTCAGTCATGGGGCCTGAACTCTGGGCCTGGGTACCCTGGGCCTCAACTCTTTGGCTCAAGGCTAGCACTCTACCATGTGAGCCACAGCACCACTTCTGGCTTTTTCTGCTTATGTGGTGCTGAGGAATCGAACTCAGGGCCTTATGCATGCAAGACAAGCATTCTACCACTGAGCCACCTTCCCAGCCCCAAGAGCAAAATTATTATAGATACTTAAAATAATAAACAATATTGAAGATTCATTTTCACTTTCTCATTTAGAAAATCACTTAACCAGCTTAGTACTTTAACTGTATGCTTACACATTGGTATTTTTTCTTCTACTTATTCTGTGTATAATTTGGTTAAGCACACAGTTGGTTCAAACATTTGAAGAAGGAGAAGAAACAAAACAAGAGTCTGGCTTAAATGCAATGGATAGGCTATGGTAAGCTATTTACTCAATAATGAATTTTCTTGTAATAGGTATTTAATTCCTTTTGTCAGACAACTGATGTACATATAGAATTGCCTGTCAAGAAGTATCTGGGACCCCTTCAGATGCGGATAAGGTCATGCTTTAAGGCAATAGGAGTTTCTGTAATGTATTATTAACTCTGTCAGCTGCAGCTAAGCTCTTTTCTGGCATTCCTAACTTGTGGGTATGTCTGGTGAGAAGACGGATAATCTTGTTAGGATGGCAGAAGCTCCTGCTGCCATCCTCCCTCATCTCTTTCTCCATCTAGCAATCTAGAGACTTAAAATACCAACACAACATAGTAATCACTCCCCACAAAAGAAAACACACCCAGAGATGCAAGCAGGCAGGCAAGAACTGTTAGTTGAAAATTACAAGCAAAGAGAAGCAGATCTATCTTTTTCTATGAAAAGTCAGCAATCCTGAGTTAGAAGTAAAGCTCTCAATTTAAAAATTAAAATTTAGTATCAATCATTAACTTAAATGAAATAAAATATGCACATTTAGACTTATGCAGAAACTTAGAGGAAGAAAGTTATGAAGCAAGTATTTGGTAAGCAATTTGGATATTTAATGTTATATTTAAATAATACCTAGTGCAGTCTGTGTGTGTGTATGTGTGTGTATGTGTGTGTGTGTGTGTGTGTGTGTGTGTGTGTGTGTGTGTGTGTGGTTTTCCCCCAAATGCTGTCTGCTCTGTAGTTATAATAGGTGTGTCTTATTTGCTGCAGCAGTAATGTTGTTCAGCAGACTTTGCTCAGTGATTAGTGCTCTCTGGGCTTTTAATACATATAGAGGGAGAGTAAATGGAACCTGAGATCTTGAACAGAAAGGTTATCCTAACTCAGTCCTATTGTGTTAATTGAAGAAAAAAGGAAAACAAGAAAGCTCTACATACGTGATCCTAATTTGAACATGATTTAAAAGAGGATGTAAGCAAGAATACACATTTTTATCATGCTGTGAGCAGCTTGAAAATTGTTATTTATGAAAGCTACTCTACTTTAAAGAAAAAATATAGTGTGTCATCAATTTCAAAGTAACAGTTCTAAAGAGTGTCCAATATTAATAGTTATCTTGAGTCATTTCAAGATTTGTTTACCATAAGTTCTTAAGCAAATAGTCATAGAATCATGGGAAATGGGTTTTTAGGGGTATAGTTTGTCGGTCCATAACTTCAGGCGGTGAGACATCAGCATGTCCCAAACATACGACTACCAGATACTGCCTTGGAAGGGTACAAATACAGTCAAAGTATTCAGAATACACATGTGAAAATGTAACCAGGAAAATTGAAGGGATGAGTGAGGTTGGGAGAGAAGGGGGAGAATGATGGGAAAAAATGACATTGATCAAGATACATTGTACTCATAAATTGACATATTGAAGTGAAATGCCTTTGTACAAATGCTTAAATATAATAAAAAATTAGCTAGTGGCTCATGCCTGTAACCCTGGCTACTCAGGAGGCTGAGATCTGAGGATTGTGGTTCAAAGCCAGCCCAGGCAGGAACGTCTAGGAGACTCTTATCTCCCATAAACCATCAGAAACCAGAAGTGGTGCTGTGGCTCAAGTAGTAGAGTGCTAGCCTTGAGCTGAAGAGCTGAGGGACAGTATGTAGGTCCAGAGTTCAAGCCCTATGACCAGCCAAAAAAAAAGATAATAAAAATTTAAAACTAAATATTGTTGCCTTTTATAAAAAATATATTTTTACAAGTAGAAAATAGAACCATACCAGATAGGCATATAAATGTATAAAATACATATCAAACACACTCTAAGTATATGTCTTCCATTTAAAATTAAGTCTAGCCAGCTGTTTCTGTTAATATTTGTTGGTTTCATTTTCACTTTCCCCCTACATTCTAAATGATAGCACATCCAAAAAGGTTACTAATTTGTGAGGTTATGGATAACATCAGTAGCAAATGAGACAACTCATTTGTTCAATCCATTATGCATTCTGCTCTGTGTCAAACAATTAATTGAGTTTTTACAAAGAATATCAAGTAGATTTTAATTAACATATTGGTATGTTGTTCTAATAGCAGATTACTTCCACTTACTTAGAAATTGACCTCTGAAGCAATTAATTGCAGGGGATGAGAATTTCACTGGTACTTAAATAAGTCTGTGCTAAAATTTCTTCCTTTTTGATAATTCAAGCTTGATAGCATGTTGGGGTCATGAGCTTCCTCTTTTAGATTTATCTCCTCTAATATTCCCTTGCATGACACCCTGGAAGGAAAAACTTACTCATCTTCAAAAGTAATAGCAAGCTCTTCAGAAGAGAGAATGAGGATGGGAAAATCAGGAAATTAACCTTAATTTCCTGTGCCTTTTTGCAGTCTCTTCCAAGAAGGGAAAGGGCTCTGGTCACCTTGTCTTTTTCTTCTTTACAATATTAACTGAACACAAAGCAAAGTGTTCTAAACGTAAAATTCAGTCTGACTGGCTTATAGCAGTATCCCACCTCCAAAAGCTCTTTTCTCAGAACACCTATTTACTTTCTCCAGGCTCTTTTCCCTTTACTGTTTTCTCAGGCATCTGTCTGGCCACCTATATATTTCGTATATCACTGTTGTGTTCTAGTCTTTTTTTAGCTTCCTGTTTACCCTCCTTCTGACATTTAATATTGGTAAGACCCTTGAAAATATGGAGGTTATATATAAAACCCAACTGGTATGGCAAGCTGGTATGATTTGCTCTGTTTTTCTTGAGGTTTATAGTTTCTGGTTGCTAATATATCTCAGCCAGAAACTTCATGTGGGTATGAGATTTGCAGTAGGGAAAGGTGGTATATTTTATTGATTGGTGTGTTGAATGTATGTGTAGATAGTCACTAGGTTCTATTGACATTGCCTGATCTGGGAAGCTTTCCTTACCCTCCAGAGAACTTTAACATTTCTCTGAATATTCCCCATACTTTTTATGTTCCTCTTATTATTCTCCAATACATCTCCTCTATTATCTGAGATGAAGATATATTTTATGACTATTAATATCCCTGAGCAAAAATGCTGATAACATAATAGGTACTTATAAAACATTTTTATTTTTGGAGTGCTGGGACTCAAACCCAGGAACTCAAGCATGTGTAGTAAGCCCTTTACCACTGAGCCAAACCTCTGGTCCTAATTAATATTTGTACAATGATGCATGTGCAATTGAATGTTGATTTCATGTTTTGCCTTTCTGAGAGTGTCACTTTGTTTCTAATGCTGGACATATGGTAGCTCTTCAGTATATGCTTGTTAAATGAGTGACACGACCGAATAAAGAATATATTTGGTGAGTGTAGAAGTCCAGGGACATTCAGAATGGGATGACCTAGCCCAAGATGACTGTAACTGCCATTTTTTCTTCAGCTGTTTCCAATATAACATGTGACTTTGAACGAAACTATTTATGAAATGCTTATAAAGATGCTTGTTTAGATTGTGCCTTCTGAGATTCAAACCATGTGCTACAACAGAAGGTATTGCTTCATGAGATGATCTGTATATGACTAAGAGCAAGGTTTCCACTGAAGTTCTTCCAGTAACACATGATTCAAGACTTCCCAGTTAAAAGCAAAAGATGACACAATCAATTATGTATGGCATTCATCTCTTAATCATTCTTATAACCAGGCTTTGCTCCCAGGGCTTCATCATGAAGTCCTTGTCTAGTGGTCATCCATTTTTGAGGAGAACTGTGGTATTCAGTTTCATAGTTCACATCTATATTCACTAGATGTGATGGTTCTTTAAGAGTTCTTCCTGTTTGTCAACTCATGGATTAACAATGTATACATTAACATACCTTGGATGAGTGAAGAGCAACAGAATGACATTAAAAAACAAGATATTCTACATATTATATGAGCAATGAAGCTGAAACTCTTTTCTGATATCTTAAAGTTAAGGTATTTGGTGTAGATGATGGAAAGCTTTCTTCCTTTGACAGCATACTGGAGTTTAATTTAAGGTTGAGTGAAAAGTTCTTGCACGTCAGTCTCAATCCTCAATAGCCTGCAGTAAGGTCTCTTCACCTATCCTGTTAACAGGGCCATATAAAGGATGGTGTTCCTGTAACTCCATTGCTGAAAGAACATACTATTATGGGAGGAGACAAAAACCCTCCCTGTTTCTCTACCTGAAAAGGATACAATAGTATTCTTTGTTTTAGGAAGAAGGTTGTCCAAGTCTCACCAGTGCTTAAAAGAATTGGCAGGGGTTTGGAAAATTGAATTAGACCTTCTAAATAGGTTCAGTTTCCTGGTTCTAAAAGTGCTTTGGCTTGCCAAATCAGGAGCAATGCTTGATTTTCAGCATTTGTGGTTTGTATGTGAGAAATGCAGCTGCTCCTCTCCAAAATTATTCACTAGGAAACAAAGTCAAGGGGCAGCCAACACAAGGTCTGTCAGTGGCATCATTGTCCCATGTAAGAAACAGCTACAGAGACATGTGCATACTTCTTGTTGATTTAGAATGAGAGAGCATTGTTTTAATCTTTGAGAGAAGCTTGATATGCCAGGAATTCACAGCAAATGTCATGTGTCTTAGGGTCAGATTCAGCTGTGCAGAAGTCATTGGTTTTACTCTCATAAGAAAAAGGAAAGAAAAATAAACTGGGGCCTTTTGCATACAAATCCAGATTCTTTTTTTCTTTCAAAGACAGACACCTAGGAGCATGGGCCTGCAGGTCTGCTAGTAGTTGTGCACTAGAGCCTATGATGTTGCTTCCATGAGCTCAGACTTACGCTCCTGGGTCACTGGCCCTATTTCATTCTCTCCCTGAGACTGAGGCCATTTCTTGTTACCTTGGCCTTCTTCTCTTTTCTTTCTTTATTGTTATTGTAGAGAAACATTTCTGTCCAACTCATGAGAGAAAACAGAGATCTTTTCCCTGATCATCTCTCTGCTTCACTGACCTTTGTAACCTGCTTGGCAGACAGTTTTGCAAAATGGGAATTATAATGTGATCCACAAACAAGTGGTTGGTGAATTTTTACATTTCAAATATTTTGGAAGGTAGAAACCATGTGTTAACATAGGCATTCAAAACTGGGTCCAAACCAGTTTTGATAACTGATAACATTCATCAGCCTGATGTTACATCTTGTAATTCTCTTCTTGGGGTTCTGATAATCTATAATGGAAATAACAATAATGAAAGTCTCTAATATTCCATTTCACTTAGGATGTGCCAGACACCACCCTTTATACTTCAAACATGTTTTACTCCCATTTTCCAGGCTGCAAAGCCAAGGTTTGAAAAGAAACAACTCCAGAGAACAATGTTCTATTGTCTTCTAGGTGTGGTGGTTATTTTTCAGGTGAGAGAAAACCAGGAAGAAGAAATAAGTCATACATCAAAAGTTATTACATGCCAAGGTTATTAGGTTGTAGGATTAAATATAGGTCTAGGCTTTGAAGCTTCTTTTATAACAAGCTGTATTTCTTGATTTTCAAAAAAGTAGTCTTTACTTAACTTCTACTAGGAAATATATTTCTCACTGGAAAACTTAAAATTCTTGAAGAAAAACAATGCTTTTGGGTCAGCGGGTACTGCTGAGTGCTAAATAATTACATACACTGAACCTGACTGGTAAAATAGTGAGGAGCTACAACTGATAATACATTTTTGGGTACATTGATGAAGATGTATCACTGGAAAAATGGATAATTTGTTTTTGTTTGTTGTCCAAAATAAAATATGCAGTCTCACTCAGAATGCTATATGTTATTGTTATTGATGATACTTGCTAAAAATTATTTATGATACTTGTTATTTATTTAATTGCTAAAATAAAATGTAGAGACTATATAAAATCTTCATAAATTGTCACTAATTTTAGTATTTCCCCCCAATTTGTTATAATCCTCTTTTCCAGAGCAGTGAACTGAAACTCAAAGCAAGGGAGTGACTTGCCTAAGAGCACCACCCATCTATTAAGTCTTAGAAGAATGGCTTGTACTCTGGCTTTGTAGATCATTCCTACTCTTTCTATTGTACATGCAGTTATACCTATATACTATGTATATTTTCTGTGCACAATATAATACATACATTTATTGGTTTAATATTCATTCATTCATTTCCTCCTCTGTACAATAACTGATAGTATCTAGGTTTCTGTGAGAGTTTAATGACATAAATCACATAATGCATGGAATACATAAAACATTCACAATTTAACTTGTAGAAGATGCTTAATAAATGTTAGGGCTTTAAAAATGTATCTTGTTGAGTATGTGCCAGGAACTGGACCAGGGTGATGAGGAAACTGGGCTGTAAGACACTTCATCTTTGCTTAAAGGACTTGCAATTATGCACAAGAGATGTGTGTTGGAATGGATTTTATAGTAGGTACAGCATAATGTGACAGATATAACAGTAGCTATGAATTCACAGGAAGAGAAACAGCATGGAGAGCAAGCTGACCCTTCTCCCTGTGGTGAAGGAATCCTCTATACTTCCGTCATTAATGTGGTGCACATCCCTTGAAGGTGATATTGTCAAAAAGACTTGGAACCAGTTGATTAAAAAATGCTTTGATCCCTTTCTCAAGAAAAGAATCACATTTAGTTAAACAAACAAAAACTATTGCATAATTAAAATACGAATATTTTTTAACAAAGACTCAAATTGTATCTAAAGAGAGATCGAGATCAGCGTCTGAGGTAACTCTGCACTTCCAAGTGGGTGAGGCTGGTGGAGATGAAAGTCATCATTCACAAGGGAGGTGAAATTATTCCATATCCAAGGGAAAGCCTGTTCAGCAGGTGTGGGAATGACCAGTGATGTACTGGCTCTCATGGAAGAGAGCCTGTCTATTGGGATTTGACTCTACTTCTCACACAGAGCCAGATGCAGCAGCCCGCTATGCCAGGAGGAAAGCTTCAGTGGAAACTGGCCCATATAACAACAGGATACCAAGTTACTTACAATAGCTACTCTAGTCTTTCATTTTATAGCTATGAACCTATCATAGAAGGTCAGAAGAACTTTGAAGAAAGGCAATTGCAAGGAAAAGAAACATCACGACAAGTGAAATAGTGGAACCCAATAGCAGAGAATGTCAGAAGTAAAACATATTAAAAATGAAACATGCTAGCAGCTGTGCGAGATTAAAGACTATTACACTTGTGAGATAAGAATCCTGCCATAAAATGCAGTAACTAGAACTCAGGAGAAAGTTCTTACACATTAAAGCCATAATCTCAAAAATCATGTACAGGGTTAAGAAACAATTCCATGAACAGTGTTGAAGACTGAATTAGTGATCTAGAAAATGAAGTTAAGATATTCTTTCAGAGCAGAGATCAAAACAACAGAAATAAATTAATAGAAGATAGAGCCCCCTCAATAGATAATTGTCTATCTTTTAAGGATTTTTTATTAGCATACATTAGTTATGCAAGAGAGAGTTCTTGTAACATTTCCATTCACATGGACAGTGTAGCCATCTCCTTCACTCCTTGATCAGACTTCTTATCTTTTCTTCTTAAAACAACTTCAGCTAGTTTTATTGTTTTGTTTTGAATATGTATATAAAACACTTTAAGTTTATTCATTCTCATTCACCCTCTCCATTCATCTTTCATCCTCACTCCCTAGGTCATATGGGGATTTTTTAGATGAAAGAAAACAGAAAAGATGGTTATGGAGAGGGTTTTGGTATGGATAGTTAAATAAACACGAATAGGGATTTTGAAAGAAGGTAAACAGAAATAATGGAGAAACAGCAGCTATGCGCATATGAGCATATGAAATGATGCTGATCAAATGAACTCTAAGAAATGGAAGCAAGAGGCTTATTATTGCACTGTTTGCAGTTATTTTCCCCCTTCAATTTATCCCCCTTTTGTCACTGTTTTTGATTTCTGTACCCTTTGTCTTGTATATACATTTTTCTTGTTTGGGGAGGGGAAAGAAAAGCACAGAAATGGTGGGTCAAAGGGTGAACCAACTCAGCAGTGACATTCACTAGACACTGTGCTGGAAATGAACTATAGAACTTGAGGAAGAAGGCGGTCAGGAGGAGAAAAACTAGGAGAAAATGGGGAAGGGTGACACTTTATAAGAAATGTACTTATTACTTCACTTATGTAACTATAACGCCTCTGTACATGACCTTTACAATAAAATGTTTTAAAAGAGAAAAAAAGAAATAATGGAGAAAGAATAGAATAAATAATCGAATGTTATTTTCCCAGGTTAAAGGAATTTGAATCTTCAGGATAAAAGTACTCACTCAGTGTTTACTTGAATAAAAGCAAAAAAAAAAAAAAAAGATACATGTCCTAGTGAAATTTCCTAATTTAAGGCAAAAAACCCAAAATCTTCAATATTTCCAGAGGAGAAACAGAACAGATTATCTACAAAGATGTGAGAATACTTCTTTTAAACTTTTGACATACTCACTGCTGAAAGCCAATGAGACAGTGTCCTTTCCTCCTAACCTCGGGTCATTTCCTCTGCAGGAATTCTGTAGGTCGTGTGCTTCCTAGTCTAGATTATTACCATGTTGCTCATGATGGTGGCCAATTCTCTGGTAGTCAGTGAGGGAGGAAAAAGAGCTATCTTGATTATTAGTAAAATCCACTCACAACATACAATAGTTATGGGTCTTGGTATACCAATGAAAATCATTGGGATTAATGAGTTAGTTAGAAATAATATAAATAATTTAGAGTAAGAAGGAGACAGCTCTCAGAAATCTCTTGGGGCAATTTTTCTCCTGAATCTATAAACCATTGAGTTTTTTTGCCAAATCCATTCAGTTATTACTTGTTATTATGCTTGCATCCTTCTACTGCTGTGCTTACTTGCACTTTTCTTAAAGCTTTGTCCAAATGGACATTTTAGGTTTTTTTTTTGTTTTTTTTTTTTGTGGAGAGATGTCTTCCAAGGTGATAGAGCCAGAGGGACTTTTTTAGTAGTTCTGTGCCTTCAGAGAGAAGCAAGTAAGGTTGTCATGTTAAAATGAATGTGAGAATTATATGGATCTTCTTGCTCTAAAGGTGATGCTCTTTTCTCTTACCGTGTACCATGTAGTTCTTAAGTGTGACTCCAGATGAATTGGGGCTCAGGGACCTTATGGTTGTATTTAACCTTAATGGTCATTTTATAAGCATTTCAGATGAAGACATACAGCTCAGAACTCCAGGTTCTGCTTATGGCTGCCACTAGCTGCCTAACTTTAAATAAGCTACTGCAATGCCCTGGGTTTCAATAAACTTGCCTTTACAGTAACAGGCCATGAAGGTACTGCCCTCCTGTTTTGCATAGTTTTTACTCCTTTTTTGTACTATTCTTTTTCCAAAATTAAGTATGCACAGAACCATCTTCTGTGGCATATTTTGTGGAATATGAAAATTAACTTCCCATTCTTCTTATAGCTGCCAGATCTTTGGAAGTGGGAATAACAAAATATTCAAGGGAACATTTAGTGTGGTGATGAGAGGTGAGAGTTGTTTCTCAGGGTTAATGGACCCTTTGCTTTGTCTTAAGACACAGCAATTCCAACCCCTGGTTAGTCTGAGTAAATGTCTCTCAAGTAAGAGTCTTGATCTTTTTCTGTTACAAATGTGGCCTCTTCCTTATTTAGCTGCATTACAGGCACTGAAGAGAAAGAAGAGGTTTGAGAAGCAGCTCACTCAGCTTGATGGCACCTTGTCCACCATTGAGTTCCAGAGAGAAGCCCTGGAAAACTCCCACACCAACACCGAGGTGCTGAGGAACATGAGCTACGCAGCAAAAGCCATGAAGGCAGTTCATGAAAACATGTGAGTGATGGCGCTCTCCTTTGACTGGTGGCTGCCGGCAGTATGGGGAAGAAACTGAAATTATGTGGTGGTTTGGGCAAGACATGTCTCACTCACTTGAGGCTTTTTAAAAAAAATCTATTGATGGAAAGTGACAAAAAGCAAGAAAGAAGGAAGGGAGAGAAAGTGGAAGGAAGAATATGGGAGAGAGGAAGAAAAAACAGGAAATGAAAATGTGTTCATTTTTGCCTTCAATTCCCTTATGATTGTCTGAACTCTATTTGTAAATAATTTAATTCTATAATTTTAATAAGACTTTAATGCCAACATCTGGGAAGATTTTGGAGCCAGAGTACAGTGGTAGACTTTTTAGAATCATCTAGAGAGATGCTAAAGGGAACGTAGATGCCCAGATTCCTTGCTCAAGAATAGGGTTTGGTCTGCTTTCTCTGTATTTGATGTCCATATAATTTGTGGAGGGGAAGGGAAAAAACAAATCGTTTAAATAGGGATACAGGTGGACCCATTGCAACAATGAGATGTACAAGTCATTATGTCGAAAACGAACTTTACAATTTTGGTGGGGGGGGAGGATTGGGTAGGGGGTAGGGGGGAGGATGGGAAGGGATAGGAAGGGGAAACAAAGGAGGAGGCTACAATGCTTGGTAAGAAATGTACTCATTATCTTGCCCATGTAATTGTAACCCCTCTGTACAGTATTTTCATAATAATAAAAAAAAAAGAATAGGGTTTGGCCAGGCGCCAGTGGCTCCGCTGTAATCTTAGCTATTAAGGAGGCTGAGATCTGAGGATCGAGGTTCAAAGCCAGCTGGGACAGGAAAGTCTGTGAGACTCTTATCTCCAAATAACCACTCAGAAAACTGGAAGTGATGCTATGGCTCAAGTGGTAGAGTGCTCACCTTGAGCTGAGGAGCTGAGGGACAAGCCCCATGACAGACAAAAAAAAAAGATAATAATAATTAAATTTAAAAAATAAGGCTTGTACTTTTTGTTTTTAGGCAAGTGTTTTTTTTTTCTTCTGGTACTAGGGATTGAACCCAGGGCAAGCATTCTACCTCTTGAGTCAAACTCTTAACCATTTTTGTTTTCTTAACTAAGTTCCCTAGCCCATTCTAGCTAATATTTGTGAATCACTTACACAAAATAATAATTATATTTCATAGCTTTTAAAATTATATTTATATTATCTTTAAGTAGTTGTACAAAGTGGTTATCATTAAACAAATCAGCTTATAAGTACAATGCATCTTAATTGATATTACCCCTTTCATCATTTTTCCCATCTCTCCCAACTCAGTTCTTCCCCTCATTTTCCTAGTTTCACAGGATATTCACAGGATATATTGAATGTTATTGTTGTAAGGTGAATTATCCCAGAAGCCACGTTTTGGAAGATGGAATATTGGAGTCTTTATTATACAGTTAGCAGGCCGCAGGCAGCCATTATTACAAAGGCCTGCAGTCCCCAAATACACATCACACAGCTCGGAAACAGGTTAGAGAGAAAGAACAAAAACAATACCAACAAACCAATTCAGCTCCGATGGAGAGCTGAATTGGGATACCACGATGACTGAAGACCAGCCAGGCGAAAGGACACAGGACATGATCACGGAGACACATGTGGCATGGCGTAATGGCACCTGTGCTGGTCTGGGCCTAAATAGGCCGTTACAGGGAGTAGGTCCACAGGAAATTCCCAGTCCCAGACACTAGACTGACAGAGTCAGTAACCTATCAACCAAGTGCCTGCCCCTGCCTCCAGGGATCTGGGCATGCCCATCACCTGGGAGGCAGGTGATGGGCGGGGTATCTCCTTCTCCCAGCTTGAAGACAAGGTGCCAGACCCTATCATCCACCATGTGGCTATGGTGCCAGCCAGACCTGACCTCCTTACTTCATTATGGCTGCATTTTCCCCCTTCCTCCCTTCATTTGTCTACTTTCCTATTTCCTCCCGTTAGCCTCCAGTAAGAATATATACATTTTTTAGTTTATAATCTTAGTTGCACAGCTGATTATACCATGGATAAATTGCTTACCCTGATTTGGTTTCTCTGTTTATAACTTGGAAATAACAAGTGGTACTTAAGTTCATATGGAGATAATCGAGATAATCATTGTGATTCTTGGTTTTGTTTTTTGTGGATCATGGGGCTTGGACGCTATCCCTCAGCTCTCCAGCTCAAGGCAAGCGCTCTACCACTTGAGCCACAGCACCACTTCCTCATTGAGATTCTTTGATTACTTTTTAAAAATATTTTTTATAAAGATACTGTACAGAAGGTTACAGTTACATGAGGAAGGTACATTTCCTATCAAGCATTGTTTTCCTGCCTTTGTTTTTCTCCTACTATCCCTCCCCAACTCCTCCCTGCCTCCACTCCCCCGCAAATTTGCAAAGTTCTTTTTCAACATAAAGTCTTGTAGGTCTCATTGTTAAAATGAGTCAACCTGTATCCTTGTTTTAGCATTTTGTTATTTCCCTTTCTCTCCCCATATTAGAAAAATGTATATATATGATGCAGGACACAGGAATCAAATACAGTGAAAACAGGGGTTATACCATGGGGGAAGAACATACAAAAGAAGCAAAAAAAAATCACATAGTTGATAAAAAAACAACAGTGACAAAGAAAAACACCTCTTGTGTCCCTATCTTGGGATTCATTTCACTTAGTATCATCTTATATGGTCATATGTACATAGCTTTTGACTTTTCCTGCTTGTCTGGTAAGATTATCCTAGATGTAAACTAGTTATTGCAAGTAAGGGAAACCATGGGACCTATGTTTCTTTGGGTCTGGCTCACTTCACTTATTATACTTTTTTCCAAGTCTTTCTACTTCCTAACAAATGGGGTGGTGTCATTCTTTCTGTTGGAGGCATAGAATTCCATTGTGTGTGTGTGTGTGTGTGTGTGTGTGTGTGTATACATTTTCTTGATCCATTCATCTACTGAGGGGCATCTGGATTGGTTCCATATCTTAGCTATGGTGAATAATGCTTCAATAAACATAGTTGTGCTGATAGCTTTGATACTTTGATTATTGAATTCTCACTTTGTTCCTGGAACAAAAAGTAATCACTCAATAATCAATATTCCTTGAGGTAGTGGAATTGGCAGTAGTTTGGCTTACTTTTGCAGTGGGAAATAAATGCCTGGGACTGGTCCTTCCTGATATGGTATATTGATCATGGAATCCTGACCAAGGGAACACAAGAGTGATGCCTGAGGCATGGGAGGCAAATTTTATTGTGGGATGGAAAAAGATGGGCAGTGAAAGCAAACTTGATAACATTTTCTTGCCTTGGTAGCTCACTAATAATCAGCGGCCATTAGGGCAACTGAGAGATCATTAGATTCATTATCAAACTCAAAATCTTCTCTTGTGACTGTAAACTGGGTACCAAAATGTATTGCCATGCCAGCCTTTCCCATAGCATAGCAACATCATATCATTGTGTTCCTTTGGCACTTCCATCTACAAACATATTTTACACAAATGTCCTATGCTTTTTGTAATAAATGTATTTATTATAACATAATAAGGATTGGAGATAGAGTGTAGTGGAGAATGGTAAAAGCATTTTTATTATTATTTTATATGTGTGCTTATCTTGTGGCTTGAACTCAGCTCAGTACCTGGGCACTATCTGGGAGCTTTTTTGCTCATGGCTAACATTCTACCACATGAGTCATGGCTCTACTTCTGCCTTTGTGCTGATTAATTAGAGGTAAGAATCTCAGGAACTTTTTGCTTGAGTTGGCATTAAACCCTTTAGATTTGAGCCTCCTGAGTAGCTAGGATTACAGGCATGAGCCAATAGTGTCTAGCCAAAGCATTATTTCTTATTAGCACATAAAAATATGTTAAAGTACTAAGCTTCTCTAGTTTATATAGTCTGAGGTTAGAAAATTTTAGTTCTCCTAGGCTCAGGTTTTTCAATTGTTAGATCATTTAATAACAAGGGACATAGTCCGTTTTTTAAAAAAAACGCAATCACTTTGGTCCAGAGTTGAAGGAATGATTCAAGTTATTAAAGAAACAGTTCAGAGGTCGGCTTAGAAATGGACTTTGAAGTAGCTGTCTATCCTGGCTGTGTGGCTTCCTGCATCTTTTGCTGAAGTTGCTGCTTCTTTGAGTGCAGTCAAAGGAAGTGATGCCGTAGCTCAAAGGGGTAGCGTGTTAGCCTTGAGCAAAAGAGCTCAGGGACAAGTGCCTAGGTCCTGAGTTCAAGTCCCATGACTAACACCCCCCAAAAAAGTTAATCTTAGTCATGAGTCATGGTGGTCCTTAGAGATCCAGGCAAATCCCCTGCAGAGTTGATGTACAGCAGAATATATCTAAATTTTACTTATGTTCTACTAGACAAAATTTCAAGTGAGTCTATGAATATGAAAAAATAATTTATCATGTAGTGAGTGACTCTCAAAGGTAATGGGTACTTACTTAATATTTAAAATATGTGTGCATGTTCAGGGTTAAGTTTTTTGAAATGCAAATTATAATCAAAGTTGATAAATACTATTATCAGGATTTTTTATTGTGGTACAGAAATCACTAAGTGACTATGTTAAGATGATTCTTTTTTTTTATGACATTATATCTAGATTCATTATTGTACATGAAAATCTAAAACATTTTCAAAAAATATTATTTCCCAGGGATCTGAACAAAATAGATGACTTGATGCAAGACATCACTGAGCAACAGGATATCGCCCAAGAAATCTCAGAAGCATTCTCAGAACGGGTTCAATTTGGCGATGGCTTTGATGAGGTGGGTGATGATATAAAAGGGACAGTATCTCTCAGGAAGTATTGTCCCTGCAATAAAAGGTAGCTCCTGTCCTATACAATAGGCAGGTCTCTTAATTACTTCTTGCATGAACGCTATTTGTTGAGAACAAACTTCCCATAGGAGGGATAGCTCTGATTTAAAGAAAAGATTAATAGAGTTTGGTAAACAGCCTTCTAATTAAGTTTTCAGCTATTAAGAAAAAAAAACAGCATGTGACTATATGAAGTTAGTGACTTTTGGTGTTTAGAGTGTAAATGGCCCCATTATGAGGCATCTTGTGTTCACACATCTGGACAAGGAAAGCAGGCTGTGTCCCTGCAAGGAATACATATCATTCTCTGTGTCTGCTAAATTAGAGGGTAGACTGCCTCTGTTTATTATGCAGACTGTGAAACAAGATAGGCTTGGAGTGTTATTATTAACACACATATTCCATTTAGATTAATCAGTCTAATAGTACAGGCAGACTGTAATTAAATGGTGGTGTTTGCACTGTGAATTTCACTGGTACTCAAAGCACACATGAGTAGGAGCAGGACGTGTTTAGAAACCCTTCCAAATGTTCCAGTAACACAGCAAAGAATCCAAGTTTCTGCTTTTATGTGATAGTAAACAAAATACATCCAGCAAATAAAGTGTGACTCCATGTAATCCTACAAAATGACAGTTATCACCTATTTAAAATGGTATGGACCAGAGTTTGGCAAAAATAGAATGTGCCAGCCAAATCATCCTATGGCCAGTTTTTTTTTTCTTTTCTTCATTTTTGGTGTGTGTGTGTGTGTGTGTGTGTATGTGCATGCAGCACAGTGGTCCTGGTGTGTGTGTGTGTGTGTGTGTGTGTGTGTGTGTGCGTGTGTGTGTGTGTGTGTGTGTGTGTGTGTGTGTGTGTGTGTGTGTGTGTGTGTATGTGCATGCAGCACAGTGGTCCTGGGGCTTGAACTTAGGGGCTGGGAGCTGTCCCTAAGCTTCTTTTGCTTAAGAATAAGGATCTACCACTTGAGCCAGAACTCCACTTCTGGCTTTGTTGGAGGGTAGTTAAGTGGAGATAAGAGTATCACAGACTTTCCTGCCCAGGTTGGCTTTGAACAGTGATCTTCAGATCTCAGCCTCCTGAGGAGCTAGGATCACAGGCATGAGCCAGGGCCTGGCCTCATGGCTTGTTTTTGTATGGCCTGTAAGGCCAGGTAATTTTTCTTTGTTACGATCCATCTACAATCAATTCAGTTTTGATACCCAATCTCTTTCTGAGGGGAGTTGATCTCCACCCAAGGACTCACAGAGCTCAGTAGATATGAACTGCTTACATTAGCTCAGACCTGGTATTGGAAGTTCTCAAGTAACTGTTGTTTGGATACTGTGTTTGGATAGGGAATTGTTTAAGGTTTAACCCTGGGATCATTGTTGGAAAGATGAGTTTGATGAACCCAAACAAACACAATTTATGAAACGAAAGAAGTGTTTGATGAACCCAAACAAGTACAATTTATATTGACTTTGATGATTTACAAAGGAACCACAATATCTCTAAATCTTTTTTTGTATGCACCGTAGTTTTGCTGTGCTTGGATGTTTTTTTTAATTTTAGTAGTATTAATCCAATAAAAATATTTATTTTCTACAATTAGTTTCATGGGTTCTCATCAGGAGAAGAGAAAAGAATGTAATGCAATAATGACAGGCAAGGTGTAAATTTCTCAGAAACTGAGGAGATTATATATTCAGCTAGCACAAATTACTTGAATGGCTGTTTACTGAAGTATTATAAGATTAACTACAACAAATTTGCACAACCTCAAATATTCATTTTTAATCATTGCTCAGTGTTGCAACAAAGACTTAGTTTTAAAATAAATATTCCATTTCACTGGGTTCTCACATATCAATTGGGTAGCAGATGTTCTCATTATTGTGTTTAGGGAAACCCACTTCTTGAAACGTTAGCTCTGTAATTCTTTCTTTCTCCTGTGTTCAGGATGAGTTGATGGCAGAGCTTGAAGAATTGGAGCAAGAGGAATTAAATCAGAAGATGACAAATATCCAGCTTCCAAATGTGCCTTCCTCTTCTCTTCCAGCACAGCCAGCTAGAAAGCACAGTATGCCCTCCTCTGCACATCCATCATCCCAAGCAGGTCTGCTACCCAGCACCATTACCTAGGTTCCCATAATTCCTTCAATATAACCAAGCCGATCACTTTACTTATATTTCACTTACTAAATAAATTTGTTTTGGAGCAGGTATTGGGGCTTGATTCAGGGCCTGGGTGCTGTCTCTGAGCTATTATGTTCAAGGCTAGCATTCTACCACTTGAGCCACATCTCTAGCCAGCTTTTTGCTGGCTGATTGGAAATAAGAATCTTATAGGGCTGGGAAGGCGGCTCAGTGGTAGAGCGCTTGCCTTGCATGCTCAAGGCCCTGGGTTCGATTCCTCAGCACCACATAAGCAAAAAGAAAAAAGCCGGAAGTGGCGCTGTGGCTCAAGTGGTAGAGTGCTAGCCTTGAGCTGAAGAGCTGAGGGACAGCACCCAGGCCCAGAGTTCAGGCCCCACGACCGGCCTCCCCCCCCAAAAAAAAAGAATCTTATAGACTTTCTTGCCTAGACTGGCTTTGAACCTCAATCCTCAGGTCTCAGCTTCATGAATACCTAGGATTACAGGTGTGAGCCACTGGTGCCAACTTTCATAAATGTATTTTTGTATGTAATTCATACCTGCTTTTTTTCATGGTGAAACTATGAGTGATACTAATGACTAATTTTTAAACATCACTTTTATGTTTCAGCCTCGTCTAAGAGAGCAGAAGAGGACGATGATGAGTTCAAACAGTTAGCAGCTTGGGCTACTTAAACTACAATGGATTTTTTTTTCTTCTCCTTTGGATACCAAAATGAACCAATTATTCATAAAAAAATGTTTAGTTTTGCCAAATTTAAAAGTAAACAGTGACTTTATTTTATATTCATCCTCAGTTAATATTGTTTTTTAAGCTTCAGAAGGAAAAGTTAGGAAAGGACTTCCTAGTAGGATGGGAGAGGAGCCTTGCATGCAGATGGGGGGCAGGGTGTTTGGAATTTCTGGTTTTGGTCCATAGTTGATATTCTGTATATATTTGTGCAAAGGAATTGAATTCTGCTGATATATTAGACATATAGCAATTTATAAGCCATTTATGCAGCATACTTAAAGGATAGCTGGGAAAATTTCTATGTGAAGGTAAGTTTGCCAAGTGCGTCCATATCACCCCAGGTAATGTAAATACCCCAGGAACAGACTCTTTAGCCTCTCTTAGAAGAGGCTTCTTGTAGAGAAGTCTTGTATGAGTCTATACATGCATAGCTTCACTTGAGTTTTGCTGTTTAAAATCTTAAAGCAGCTCTAATTGACATTTATTATGCCAATTAAGCTTGGAATGGGGCAATAGATGCACTTCCCAAAATGTCTGAAAGCTCTAATGGTTTCCACCGCTGAGTGAGACTCTCCTGGGGGTAATTGAGCCACTTAGGAGCTGTATTGCCACTTTGAGGCCATTATGATGCTGTTTTGGCTTCATCTGTGCCTGTTCATTCTCTACTATTTTGTGTTCTCTTGTACATTTTTTAATACTTCACAGAATACACGCTGTAATGTATATAAAATGATTGGCAATTAAACATTTATCTTAAAATTTTGGCCATGATTATTTTTTCAAGGAAAATAAATTATAAAATGATTCACCCTCTATAATGTATGAGCATACAATTACAAATGTTGTTATATAAAACACCCAGGTATTCTATCCATTTATTTAGTGATAGTGGAATACAAAGACTACTAGTCTCAAAGATTTCAGTCTGAGAGTCCTGGGTTCCAGTCCCTGCCTTGTCATTTGCACAATGCCATAAACTACCTGAGTGCTGGTCTTAGTACTGCACAGTTTAAGGGGTGGACTTGATGACCCTCTAATGATTCCATTAGGTGGTTTGCATATGCTGTTTTGTTTTCTTGGGAATCTTCCTGCTCTACAAATCACTAATTCCACAGCTTTCTAATTCCTTAGATCCTGGTTCAAACGCCCTTTTTCTTGGGAAACTTTTCTTGATTCCTGGTCTAAGTTATGTCTTCCCATTATATATTATATCCCCACTATATATTTTATTCACCACACTCTGCTCCCTCTCAGACCATTTTTCATGATTTATATTACATATTCACTTGAGCAATTACTTAACTATTGTTGTTTTTCTCTGCTAGGCTGCAGTAACCTGAGGGCAGACACCATTTATTTTGTAGTTCAATAGTTCATTCCTAGTTCTCTGCCATTTTTCAGGTACAGCAGGCATTCAATCAATATTTATTAAATGAACCACAATTAAATTTTATATCTTTTGGACTCTGGCAGACTAATTGGAATTAGACTTACCTCTGCTCTTAAATAACCAGAAACCGGACAAAGTTGATATAAAACAACCGTTTTCAGATATTCGATGATAATGACTGCATGGTGATTCCTAAGCGAAGGAGATCAATGGCGTAGGAAAGGGGAACCCAGACGGCCCCGTTTTCTTGCTGGGTTGCGGGAAGTTGGAGGCAAAAGTCCTGCAGAGGAGGTAACTTTGCGGCAGTTCATGAGACGCCCCATCAAGCAAGAAAGGCTGAACATGGTGACCATGGAACTGTTATCCCAGCTACACAGGAAGTATAACTTGGAGGATTACATTCTTTTAATTTCAAAATGCTGTTTTAAAAATTGGGTCTTGATTCATTTACTAGAAAACCTTATTATTTGAACAATGTGGGTATGCGAATCTCCTTTGCTCCCGTAAAATTTATGAAATCTATGTATGGACCAAGACTTTTTATTGTTTGGTGATGTTTTTGAGATGGGGAACTATGTAAGCCCAGGGTGTTTTTGAACTCATGATCCTACTGTGTCAGCCTCCCAAGTGGTGGAGTTACAAACATGAACCATTACACCCAGTCCTAGATCAAGATTTCTAGAGCAAATTTACATCTGATGTGTGTATCTAAGTGTAAAATACACTTTAGATTTCAATGACTTAGTACAATAAAAAGAATGTATAATACCTCATTAGTAATTTGATATTGGTTACATATTGCAATACAATTTAGATGTACTTTGTTCAATAAAATGTATGATTGGAGATTTATCTCAGGTTTCGTTTTGCTTTTTAAACAGGTAGCTATTGAGAAATCACTCACGTGATTGTTTACAATTATGCTGATTAATCCTGGACAAACTCCTCATTATCAAGGAGGATGCAGATAATGAATGAAGTATGCTAAAACATTAGAAAGTAATTTTGTACTATAGATGAAACAAAATAAAAAGTTGGCTCATGTATCTACCGAGCCATTTAGACCCTCCTAAACAAAAGCAGGAAGGGAAGGGACTTAAAGTGCTGAAATCAAGGAGATCCTACCTAATGAAGAGTCAACAAAAGATGATCGCCTAAAACCTAACCCATCAATGAAAAATATCGATGTCCACTCAATAGCTGAGAAAATTTAATCCTCACTGCAACATTGTTTCCTTCTTGTCAAAGAGAGTCTTAGCACTGACTTCTTTAGTTAAAATAGGAGCTGGAAATAGCTTATAGATCAGCAGGGTATGAGTTTTAGTAAACAAATGGGATAATGCATCAAAATTAGCAAGTCCGTACAAAGAAAAAAAGGGAAGGGGACTCAAATAAGACAGGCTAATAAAGATAACTTGGTTTGGTACCATTATATTACAGCCCTAGGAGATGAATTGATGAAATGTTAGTCAATTTCTATCCTATCGCTTCATTTTCTTTCTCCTAATTCCTTAATTTAAGACAGGCATTAATGTTTCTTTTTTTGCTTTCCTTTTTTATTTTTTTATTGTAAAAATAGTGTACAGAGGGGTAGGCATTAATCTTTCTGTTGGAGAAAGTGTTGTTTAAGTAGCTAAAAAATCTGTGGCCACTTTCAGCTTCCCTTTATATCACTTGTTTCTTGGCTTACTAAAAGCTTGCTTACACTATATAAAAGACATGAGCTATTTTTTCAGAAGAAAAAGACAGTATACATTAAAAGAGTTAAGAAGGACGAAGCAACCAAGTTTTATTTAGAAGAGAGAGAGATGTACAAATACTGTGCAAATAGACATGGTTCTGATTAGGAATGATTCTTTGGATTGTTTCTAGTATGTTATTCAATTATTTATGTCAGGAGGGTGAAGTGTCTCTTCTCTGCAGCAGAAAAACTTGAGTTTTGGGGCTCTGTGGAGTGTGGAAGGGATGGCATGTACGTAGTTGATTCTTTTTGTTGCAGAAGTATATCACCACCTTCTCTTTGATTTTGCTCTCCACATCTTCAATTATGTCTGTAGGTAAACTATAGTCCAGAAATCTTAAAGGGAACATTTCAGAAATCATTCCTAATATTTAACTTATATGCTGTTCTTAGTATCATGATAAAGCAGAGCTATCTTGCTCTGTCTCTCTTGGGATATAAATCATCTTTATCCAGTGTATCCAGGCTACAGAGGCTACCTGTACTAGTCATCTTAATTATTAAGGCCAACTGTCACAGCATCACAGTTCTCTTATCCAAATAACCATTATTTTACTTCATGATGGTCTCAAAGGGCAAGAGTAGCAGCAATGGTGATTTTATTATAGGATGTTGTATTGTTATAATTGTTCTACTTCATTATTAGTTCTTATTGTTAATTTTTTATTGAGCCTAACAAAAATGAAACCTGATTACAAGCAGATATGCATAGGAAAACTGGTGTGAATATATAGGGTTTGATTGTACCCACACCTTCAGGTATCCATTGGGGTTCTTAGCATATTTCCCACACATAAAGAAGAAGTACTGTAATATTGTATATTCAGTATACACATGAGTGTATGATATATGATATATATATATATATCTTGTTTTCTTTCTCTTGCCTCATAAACATGAATCTTTCCCATATGTTCCATGATTTAGTTCTTTGCCCCTCCCTTTTCTAGTCTCTGTATAGCTTTAATCATCACTTCTATGGGAATGACTGAGAGCACATATAGAAACTTACTTGCATAATCAATATTAAATACTTGCTGTGTTTATGGTTTGAATGTCTGTATATTTCTCCAAAATTCATGTTAAACTTAATTCTGGTGATAGTTAAGAGATGCTGGGGCCTTTGGGGAAGTGCTTATGTTATCAGGAATCTGCCCTTGTAAGCAGGATTAATCACCTTTAAAATGAGACTTGGAGAACGGCCTATCCTTCCAAGTCTCATGCCATGTGAGTACATAGTATTCATACCATTATCCTCTTTTGCCTTCTTACATTTGAGAACATAGTACTTCTCCTTTCTGCCACATGGGGGCAATGTGAAATGTTCTCTTAGACACCAACTTGCTAATAATGCCAAGACCTTGAACCTTTATTCATGGTTAATTTTTATTGAGGAAGTCTTGCACAAGATGTCTTTTCATTCCTCCTGCTTTAAAAATTCTCTTTGTCAGTATTATGTTCTTCTTGTGGGGGTTGATCTCAGAGCCTTGCGTCTGCTGGACACACGCTCTATTATTTAGCTCCATTACATCCATCTTTTTTAAAAATACATTTTTATTGTGAAAATACTGTACAGAGGGGTTACAGTGACATGAGCAAGGTAATGAGCACATTTCCTATCAAGCATTGTTGCCTCCTCCTTTGTTTTCCCCCTACTATCTCTTCCCTCCCTCCTCCATAACTACTCCCCCTCCCAACCTAAATTGTAAAGTTCGTTTTTCAACATGGTTTCTTGTACATCTCTCATACCCATCTTTTGATACTTCGAATATAATGTCTCTTTGAGTTCATTCTTCTTATAGATGAAAGACATAGCTGTTTAGTTGGTAATATTTATGTTTTTCATTAAATTTGAATGTTGTTGGCCGTTATAGCTTCAGTCATCCTTTCTATCCCTCCCTCTCTTTCTCCTTCTGGGACTAATATTATGTATATGTTGGGATATTTGATATTTCTTATGCAGGTCTCTAAGGCTTTGTTCATTTTTGTCTTTCTTCCTGGTAGACTACATAATCTTATTTGTCTTATTTTCAAGTCCACTGATTCTTTCTCTGCCTGCTCCCTGATCTTATCATACCTTCTAGTGAAACTTTCATTTCAATTATTATGTTTTCCAGCTTCATAATTTCTATGTAGTTTATTTTTCACAAAGCTCTCAGATAGGACTTCTGCTAACACTTGTATAGTTTCATTTTTAGGGTTTGTCTCTTTGATCCATTTTGAGTTGATTGTTGTTGGTGGTGGAAAAAAGGGATTTGGTTCTATTCTCCTGCATATGTCGATCCAATTTTGCCAGCACCGCTATCTTTTCTCCATGTTATAGTATATTATTGGCACGATGGGAGTGAGGATTTAATTCTGGGTTCACTGTTCTGGCCTGTTGAGTCAGTTTTAGACCTCTACCATGTTGATTTAATAACTATAGACCTTTGGTGTGTCTGAAGTCAGGCATTGTGCTACGTCTAAGCTTTTTCTTTCTTTCTTTTATGTTAGCGTTGCTTGTTCATTTGTAATTTTTTTCCACCTTAGGATGGCTTGAGTATTCTGGATCTTTTGTGTTTTTTTTTTTCTTTTTTTTTTGGGTCTGGTTGTGGGACCTGAACTCTGTGCCTGGGCGCTGTCCCTCAGCTCTTCAGCTCAAGGCTAGCACTCTACCACTTGAGCCACAGCGCCACCTCTGGCTTTTTTTTCTTTTTTGCTTATGTGGTGCTAAGGAATCAAACCCAGGGCCTCAGGCATGCAAGGCAAGCACTCTACCACTGAGCCACCTTCCCAGCCCCGATCTTTTGTGTTTTCATGTCTGATTTTTTTTTTTGTCAGTCATGGGGCTTGAACTCTGTGCCTGGGCGCTGTCCCTCAGCTCTTCAGCTCAAGGCTAGCATTCTACCACTTGAGCCACAGCGCCACTTCCGGCTTTTTCTATTTGTATGGTGCTGAGAAATTGAACTGAGGGCCTCATGCAGGCGAGGCAAGCACTCTCCCACTGAGCCACCTTCCCAGCCCTGTTTTCATGTAATTTTATTTTTGTGCCAGTCCTGGAGCTTGAATTCAGGGCCTGGATGCTGTACCTGAGCTGCTTTTACAAAGCTAGCATTCTACCACTTGAGCCATAGCGCCACTTTCTGCTTTTTTGGTACTTAATTGGAAATAAGAGTCTTACAGACTTCAAACCATGATCTTCAGATTTCAGCCTCACGAGTAACTAGGATTATAGGTGTGAGCCACTGGTACCTGGCTTGTATTTATGTAAATTAAGATATTTTTCAGTATCTGTAAAAAATGTCACTAGAGTTTTGAAGAGAGCTACACTGAATTATAGATCACCTTAAATAGCATGGACATGTTGACAATGTTCTTCCAATCCATAAACAAAGGATAAGTTACCCTTTTTTTAGTGTGTGTCCTCTCTAATTTTTTCCTCTGTTTATTGTAATTTACTTAATTAATGGTAAAATTCTATCACTTCTTTTTTGTTGTTGTTGTTGTTTTTGTTTGGTCGGTCGTGGGGCTTGAACTCTGGGCCTGGGCGGGGTCCCTCAGCTCTTGAGCTCAAGGCAAGCACTTTACCATTTGAGCTACAGCGCCACTTCCGGTTTTCTGGTGGTTTATTGGAGATAGGAGTCTCACTGTCTCTCCTGCCAGGGCTGGCTTTGAACCACGATCCTCAGATCTCAGCCTCCTGAGTAGCTAGGATTACAGGCGTGAGCCACCAGCGCCCAGCTTATCACTTCTTTTTAAATGTTAATTTTTGTGTAGCTATTATGAGAGGGATTTTTAAACAGTTTGAAAACAATGCTACTATTTTCTCTCCCACTCTCCAACCCTGGGGATTGAACGCACGGCTTTGCACCTGAATGGCAGGCATTCTACTACTTGAGCCATGCCCCCAGCCCCTTTTTGAATTGTTTTTTTGTGGTAAAGTCTCTCTTTATGTCTAGACCAGCCTGGGCTGAGATTTTCCTATGTGTGTTTCTTCATAGATGACAGGTGAGCCACTGTGCTCAAACAGTGGTTGAGATGGAATCCATGAACTTTTATCCTGGCCTGGCCTCCAATTCCAGTCCTTCATCACTGACTCCTAAGTAGCTAGCATTATAGTTTTGAACTGCTGCAATTAGGTGTGCTATTGATTTTGTATACTGATTTTTGTCTTCGACTATTTTACTGAATTCATATGCTCTGACAATTTTGATGGCATATTAGTCTTGTAAACAGAAAACATAGATAATTTAAACTTTCATAATTTCCAATTTGCTTCATTCATCTTCTAATACTAATTAGATGAGAGTCTTGGTAGTTAGTGTGCATGCCTGTCTGATTCCTCATCTTAGAAGGAAAGTGTTCACCTTTTCCCCCTACAGTATGATACTGGCTGTGAATTTTTCATATACACCCTTTAGTATTTTAACATATATCTATACCTAATTTTTGGAAACATTTTTGATTCAATTTTGACAGGTTGCATACATTTGGGCATCGTCATTTGTTTTAATTTTTTTTAAAGTACACTATTGTCCACAGTGATTTCATATATTTTTTGTTGCTGTTCTGCGCTATTGTCTACAGATTCTGGAACAGTGTGGTGCCGTGTTAGTTAACTTGTAGACTTTTTAATTTTTCTTTTAATTTATTAGTCATATAAGAGCCTGCCATTTAACATTGGTTTGTACTTTCTTATCTTCTGTCAACTTGGAGTGTTAATATATTGTAGTATGAGAAGATACGTGCCATGATTCCAATGCTTTTAGATTTATTGAGGATTGACTTGGAGAATATTCTGAGCACTAAGGTGGCAAATGCATATTATACAGCTGTTGGGTGAAATGTTCTGTAAATGTGGGTTAGGTCCATTTATTCTGTAGTATGGTTCATTTCTGATGTTCCTCTGTTGATTTTATGTGTGGATAATCTGTCCATTGAAGAAAGTGAATATTGAAATTCTTCAGCATTAGTGTATTAGGTCAAATATTTGCTTTATGTATGTGGAAGTTCTGTATTGGGTATATGTATTTACAATTTCTATATTTTCTTGTAGAAATGACCATATTATTAATATATAATGACTCTCTTTGGCTCTTTATGAAATTTTTAAAGCCTACTTCATCTGATATGAGTACCTACTCCTGTTTGTTTTTTGAATTTCCTTGCATGATATAGCTTTTCCAGCCAATGAAATATTTTGAATGGTGACCTATTTACATTTTATAAAGTTCAGTCTGTTCCGCAAATAGAGAATAGATTGGAAAAGGGAAAAGGGAATATCAGGAGACCAGCTAAGAGGATACAGTATCATCATGGCAAAGGGAGAGTGGAATTTCTAGGAGGCCAAAGGTGAGAGGAAATTCTAGGTGTCCCCTGGAATTCCAGGTGGTTCAGCAGCAGAGGCGGGTGGCATTCTGTGTGTGTGTGGGGGGGGGTGCACACACACACGCGCATCAATATTGGGGCTTGAACTTAGGTTCTGAGTGTTTTGCTCTACCACTTGAACCATAGCACCACTGCCACCTTTTTGGGTATTAACTGGAAATAAAAGTCTCACAGATTTTCCTGCCTGGGCTGGCTTTGAACCACAACCCTCAGATCTCAGTCTCATAAATAGGATTATAAGCCTGAGCCACTGGCACCTAGCACAGGTGTGGCATTCTTTATGAGAAGAGCAACGTCTGGAGCAGGGACAAATTCAGGTGGAAAGAAGAGGTTCAACTTGGTTTTGAAGACTGAAACTGAAGTGTTCACTTAGGATGATCTGTGGAAGAGCCAGAGTCTAGAGACAGGGAGTTAGCACTGCAGAGAGAAGAACAGAGGAGAATACAACCGGTGAACAGCCAGTTAGTATGAATTGCAACCAAACAAGAGGATGTATATAAAGAGAGAATCTAGGAAGGTTCTATTGTGAGTTTTAGTAATATGTTAATATATCTTATTTCTGGCTAACTAAGCAGCCACCTTTATCTTTTAAACTCTTCAACTAAAGACACTTCTCTCAGAGTATCAAAATTTCCCTCAGAAGGAAGATAGGGATCAACAAGAATTTTATTCTTTCAATCAGGTGATAAAAGTTATAAATATACCATTCTTAGAAAATTAGCTGGAGAAAAATAAAAGGAATAGAACCAAAGCAAAAGTAAGGTTTTCACACACACAGACACACACACACACACACACACACACACACACACACACAAAACCAAGAATGTGAGGAAAAGAAATGAGTAATATATTAGTTTTGGGAGAGAATTATTAACACCTGCTAAAAACAGGCATATGCCAACACCGCATAGCTGGCTCCCTATTGGAAAAGAAGTTAAACATGGCAGTGAATTAACTGAAAATATTTTAAAGCTCAAACATTCTTGCTAAAGCAATAGTTTGGACATGATGGTTTACATATGAACTGCTTCTCTCAGGCTAGAGTAGAATGCCTGGTGGAACTATTTTGGGAGGTGATAGGAACATGGAAGACGGTGGGAACTTTAGGATTCAGTGGAAACGGAAAAAGAAGTAGAGCACAACGAGAGGAAATAGGACGCTGGGGTGTGTATTTGAAGGTCGTTCCTGGCCCAAAGCCTTTCCCTCACTCTCTGCTTCCTGTCCCCATGAGGAGAGCAACCTCTTCCTTCCCTGCTACCTCACCAGGATGCTCTGACTCAGCTCCTGCCCCAAAGCAACGAAGACTCTGGGATTGTAGACTGCAGTCTCTAAAACCATGAGCGAAAACATTTCCTCCTTCCAGTTGTCTCAGAAAATATTTTGGTCACAGATCTGCAAAAGTAATTGAGATAAAGGTTCGATGTTCCATGTTCTTATCTTATGGAGGTAAAAAAGGGAGAGCTCACTAAAATATTCTTCCATGAGAGAAATATATGTCTATTTAGGCTATTGGAGTGGAAGTTGGGATGCCTATTCTGATTTAACCAGTGTAGCATTTTAGATGAGGATATCATGCTTTTAAGAAATCCTCTTGGAATATATTTTGTTTAGGTCAGGCAAACCCATAAAACGAGCCAGTCAGTCACTTGCTCACACGTTAGCAATTTCAATTGCTAGCTTCCTGCCTACTCCCTTGGTAGTTTTGGGCTCAGGCAGAATGGGATGAGATTACTGATCTTTGCCACTAGGCGGCAGGGTAGACCCATAGCAAATGTTAAGGTGGCACCAACAAAATTTCTCTGCAGTTATCTCCTGTGGGAAATTGATAATGGTTTGGATTTTATTAATTGAAATTTGGGGGAAGGAGAATCGCTGTTTGTAAATGAGGCCAGAAAGCAGGCCATATGCTTTAATGGAGTCAGTGTCTGCAGTCGTGGGAAACCTCATCTTTTGCCTCCTTCTTCCACTGTAACATGCAGACTACAAAAGGGAGACTTCCGGTGACAAACAATAGGAGAGTTAACAAAAAAGAAAAACAAGTGATCCCGTTTTCCTCAGTACAGGTAGCCCGGGATATGGTAACAGGGAGATGATTTGATCTACTGGAAGATCTACTATGTTCTCCAGGAATTTATAGAAGACAATGATCTTGTTTAGGCATGCCCAGGAGACTAGAAGTGGCTTGTTAACAGTCCCAGAGGGAATGGCTCTTTTCTTCACTGGTGGACAACTCTTCAGTAGTATCTCACCCTGTAACTGATTCAGAGAAAAGCTTTCCTTACTTCAGTGGTTCCAGGCATTGTCCTAGTGTCCACATTCTTCTTTGTATTCTTGCAAGATTCCTCTTAGATGAGCATTTATTATTTCCTACTTCGGTACATGAGGAAATGGAACTTCAGCGAGATTCAGTCTGGATTCTGAATGGCTAGAAATTGGATTGTGTATTTAATTTTCTACTAGTGTGAAATCAATTACTGAAAAGAGCAGCATAAAATGACGCAGAGCCACCATCATACATTTCTGTAGGTGTAAGTCCAATACACTGGATCTCAGGGGCCTCAAATCAAGGGATGGATAGGACTGCATTCTGGGTGGGGGAAGGGGAGGATCTGTTTACTGGCCTTTTCCAGCTCTAAAGGCCATGTGTATGCCCTGGCTCATGGCCTCTTCTCACACTGCAATTAGTATGCACTCAATAATATGTGGAAAACTAGAGTCTTCTCGCTTTATATAGTTGGGTGAAGGAGTTGCTGAAACAAATATGTGGAGTGAAGTAGTACTGGTGTCCTGAGAGAAACTTGCCCTAAAGAGGGTGAGGAGTTTAAAAGTATCATTTTACACGTTCCCAAGCAACCATCCACTTCCTGCAATTATTTAACTTTTTATTCCCCGGGCCTGTGACCAAGGATAAGTGTGTTCTATAGGCACATGTACTTTTATCTACTACTTTTCCATTCATTTTCTAAATTTGTTTAAAAAAATTATCTTTAAGTAGTTGTACAAAGGAGTCGTCCCTTAACCAAGCGGTTTATGAATACAATGCATCTTGATCAGCGTCACCCATTCAACGCTCTCACCCACCTCTTCTCTACTCACCCCTTCTCTCATTGTTCTTAATTTTGTCTGATATACCTTGAATTCTTGAGTGTATGCGCTCCCTCTTCTCCTTTTTTTTTGGTCCGGTCGTGGGGCCTGAACTCTGGGCCTGGGCGCTGTCCCTCAGCTCTTCAGCTCAAGGCTAGCGCTCTACCACTTGAGCCACAGCGCCACTTCCGACTTTTTTCTTTTTGCTTATGTGGTGCGGAGGAATCGAACCCAGGGCCTCAGGCATGCAAGGCAAGTGCTCTACCACTGAGCCACCTTCCCAGCCCCCTCTTCTCCTTTTTATTCGTCTACCTCATATTCTGAGTGTTGGAAGTCTGTCCTGCCCCGAATTTGGAAGGAATCTCTGCAGACTGATCCGAAGTAGAAGTTCATCTTATTTGTTCCCAGTGGGAAAGGACACAATCCCGTTATGAATGGCACGAGTTAACCATGCTGTCCTGCTGTGGATCTGCACCAGGTGGGTGCTTGTAACTCACTGAAGTCACACCATTGCCAACGAGCAACTACTTGACTGATTGCTCTCACTCCCAGCACGTTTCATTGTGACACAGAGAAGAGGAAGAACCTTTGGGTCCCTGGGCTGCTGAAGCGGAAGAGCAGGAGTGAAGATCCGTTTTCAGAGACCGGTACCGGAAGTGAGTATGGACTGTGGAGACAGGGGGCTTTGAGAGGAGAGAAACTGTCATGAAGGAGTTCTGCTTGCTTCAAGGCAGGAGGGAAGAGTGTCTTACCCCACTGTCTATGTCTGCTGGGGTTTTCACATGGAGGAGGCATTCTGTTCTGCTGACTGACCCTCAAGTCCCAGCCTCACACAGTCTATCCCTGTCCATAGTGCGTCTGTATCACTTGAGGGTGCTCTGGTGGGTTCAGGATAAGGCCTTCCTTTAGAGGCTGTGGAGCGTAAGAGCTGCTGGCTCAGGCTGCAGTTCTGACTGCAGGGAGGTGCGTGGGCTCAGGGTGGAGGTTGTTGACCAATGGTTTGATAACCTTCAAACATGTCTTGTGGCTTACTATTAACGTAGCCCCAAAGGTAGAACTCAAATCCGGAATCAGTGGTGGTTTGAGAACTCTCCCTCCTTCAGCTGTGGTGAAACTATCCTTCACAGATCAGGCCTAGAACCCACCATCCATGAAATCTTTATATATCTGTAATACAAAGCAAGAGAGAGTTGTAAGAAACTAAGAATAAGTAGGGAGCCAAAGAGCCTTGTCTCCTATCATGCTCTGTCACTCCTTGTCTTCTTAGCTATGCTGGCTTGAGGTTTCATCTGTAAAATCTGGAGCAGAAGACTTGCCTGGCGCCTTCTGGTATAAACATCCTAAGGTTTGAGTCCAATGAGGTGAACTCTGCAGGAGACCTGTGGAACCCCAGTGCAAGAAATGGAGTACAATGGAGTGCTGAGTGTCAGTGTGGTTTGGCTGCTCTCTGAAGTACTGCTGGGTATTACGTTTCTAGGTCCTCATTCCTTGTGAGTGGATAATAAAGTGTTCATTGGCTGAGGCAAAGAGTTCCAAATATTCAATTAAAAATGTTATTTTCAAGACTGGCTTCGGTGTGTTCATAGGTGTTAGATGTCTATGAAGCCCCATGCGGAGTCCTGTGGAGAATATCTTGACATGGTGCTGGGATAATTGGGGATAATTGGGCCTAGACTGAAGGTGATAAGGAGTGAGTTGACAAGAGGAAAGAACAGGTGCTGTGGAGCTAGCCCCTCACATACGGAGAAGAGACAGAGCATGTGCAGAGTTTAGGGCTCCTAGGGAGGACTGGTTGATAGAGGAGACAGGAGAAGAATTAGGGTCACCAGTGTCCTGGTCCTTGGCACATGGACCACCACCCAGAAATGGCCAGTGATATTTGGGGATTAGATGCTTGTATGTTTACAGATTACAAAGTGTTGAGAAAAAGGATTTCATTCCCAAAATGCTTCTGAGATCTTTCTGTAGGCAGAAGCGAAATCTAGCACACATTTTATGTTTTAATCGCCACCATTTTCTCAGAAATTCCACATGTAAGGATGGAAATGTCCACATGTCCTGAGTGTTGGTTGCATGGAAGGGAATTATTACTTCATGTTGCAAAATGTAGTTGACTTGCTTAGAGAATACACTTCAATTTTAATCAAAACTAGTGAAAAAAAGAGTAGAATAAAGTTGCTCAAATGTTTACTTTAAGATATTTTAAGGTTAAAAACTCCTTGTACTGGGTGCTGGTGCCTTACACCTGTAATCCTAGCTACTTAGGAGGTTGAGATTTGAGGATCATGGTTCATAAGACTCATCTCCAATAAGCCACTCTAAAGCCGGAAAGTTGAGCTTGTCGCACATGGTAGAGTGCTCAGGGACAGTGCCTAGGCCTGAGTTTAAGCCCCAGGACCTGCACACACCCAGACCCCCAAATAAAAAGAAAACAGAAACAAAACAACTCCTCCCCAATAAAAACAAAAAACAAAAACTTCTCTATGCAATCGAATGAAAAGCACATGTACAAAGATATATGGTTTTAGTCATGGTGATTATTTTGTATCTTGAAAATAACAAGAGCTGTCCGTAGCATGTTGTTATATCTCAACAACACATAATCAACATACACATTCTTTTGATACAGTTAAAGGTTAGAGTTGAACCAAAAGCAAAAAGGATATAGAAGTAAAATTTAAAATAATTCGATACCTGATCATGAATAAGTCAGCTTCATTTAGTTCTTTGTGTCCTTCCACAGTATCAAGAGTTCTTTGGTGGGAAATTGCAATTTAACTTTCAGTTCACATAAAACAATCTGGGAGTTTCCATGAATGACACATGATATATTGGAAAGGCCACATAAGTAGGAAGTGGAGAAGTGCTTGGCTAAACTTTGGTGTGATTCTTCTCCAGGAAGAAAATGTGGAGAGCATGTCCTATGTCAAAGTTTGGAGGGAGGGAAGTATTTAGAACACTCCCATGAGCAGAAAAGAGCCAGTATGCTCAGTGAATCAGAAAGGTGATAGGGAAAACT
Source organism: Dipodomys spectabilis (assembly GCF_019054845.1). Lineage (NCBI taxonomy): Eukaryota > Metazoa > Chordata > Mammalia > Rodentia > Heteromyidae > Dipodomys > Dipodomys spectabilis. The sequence continues at coordinate 6,099,505 of NW_024870740.1, forward strand.
CCAATTTATTGTTCAAGTTGGTGTTGTTCAAAATGTGTCGCCATGAGGGGCTGGGAAGGTGGCTCAGTGGTAGAGTGCTTGCCTTGCATGCATGAGGCCCTGGGTTCAATTCCTCAGCACCACATAAGCAGAAAAAACTGGAAGTGGCATTGTGGCTCAAGTGGTAGAGTGTGATAGCCTTGAGCTGAAGAGCTGAGGGACAGCGCCCAGGCCCAGAGAACAGGCCCCATGACCAACAAAAAAAAAAAAAGAAAGAAAGAAAAGAAAAAGAAAAAAAGTGTCACCATGAAAATATCTATTCTGCCATCACTGAGTAAGCTTACAGAGGTCTGAATATGGGTAACTCAGTATTGCAGGAGAATTTCTCTGCTTGGCTCCAGACTGTGACTGAACTGTTTTATCTCTGTAAGTGTAGCCAGCGGGCACTGGGTGAAGCATAGACATCTGACAGGGAGAAACACATGGCTGACCTCACAGAGACGGTTAGGCATGTTTGCGGATTAAATGCTTGACTGTGTACAGATTACAAGGTGTTGGGGACAGAAAGCAGGCAGGCCCCAGCATCTGCTTGGCATCCATTGCTGCTACTTTTTGCACCACAGTCGATGGGGCGTGCTCTCTCCAGCATGTTCTAAAACTTTCCACATTCTTCCAACAGGCCTGCTTGGTGGCTGCTCTTCCTACCTCAGAAATGCCAGCTGAGAGTCCCTCCTCGGAAAGAAATGGAATTCAGATTAAACGTAGGTCTGTCTGATTTTAAAGTGTGTCTAGAATTAGTAAAGAATGAAAGTCTAATTTTAATTAGAATTAGCCAAAGGTAAGCTTAGAAAGCACTTGATCTACTAGGCAATGGAGAAAAACAAGAATCATTTTGTAGCCATCAAAGTCGGAAAGGTAAACACCAACAGGTTTTTAAAATGTATTCCAAGCAAGATCTTATAAATATTTGTCCCTGTAACTGATATCAGACCTTAATAATTGTCAACAATCTGAAAAATGAGTTTTAAACATGTTATATCCTTCAGCACATAGAATGCAAGTCTCACTTTGAATGGAAAGTTGTTCACATATAAAAGGAATTCCTTCAAGTTCCTGCTAAACAATATGCCAGTCACTACGTGTTTAACGAATAAATGGCTGTTGATGTGAATTATAAACCTCCAGACTGAGTGCCCTCTTCTTTTTTCTGACTCACACTCATCCACCTTTGTTCTCTGGTCACCTTTTTGCTCTCTCATTGCTTGAGTTTTCATTCTGGTGTAGCCACTACTACCACCTCCTCCTCCTCCTCCTCCTCGTCATTCCATTCCTCCTCCTCTTCCTCTTCCTTTACCAGACATTATTTAATTCATCTGAAGGAAAATTCACATTTCTTGTCTTCTCTCGCCCGGCTACTATAGGAAATTTTATTTCCTTTTATGCAAAAGTGTAGCTTTTACTTTGACTAATAAGAATAAATAAGAAGCCAGGTATGATAGTGCATGCCTATAGTTCTAGCTGCTCAGGAAGAAGAGGCAGTATGGACAAAGATAGGGAGACTCCACCTCAAAATTAAAGCAGAAACAAAAGGGGTGCAGGCATGGCTTAAGTTGTAAAGAGCTTACCTAGCACGCTTGAGGCCCTCACTTCAATTCCCAGGACCAGAATAGGGGTTAACAGAGGTAGGTCAAACAGAAAGACCAACCTCGTAGCACCTCTCCTAAGCTCTTGCTCAGGCTGTGGCCTAGCTTACTGCCGGTATGAAGACACAGGCACAGAATTGACAGAATGACAGGTAATTCATTTCTGCGCTCTAGACAGAGTCTTCAGAGCTGGGTGGCCTCACTCAGCCTAACAGCACATTTAACAGGGAGGAAGGGGAAGGGGCTTCTTTACTCCTTTGAACAGGTACACTGAGGTACACTTTGCCACACTTACAGTACACCTGTGGCACGCTTATGATCCTGTGTGTGTGTGTGTATGTGTGTGTGTGTGTGTGTGTGTGTGTGTGTGTGTGTGTGTGTTGCAGTGACCACCAGCCTCAGCTGGCTGAGGTAAACATGAAGACCCTGGGAGGATTTGGGAAGCTTCGTCCTTCACTTGTGCAAATCCTTAAGGCACACACATTTCTGTCGCACTTGGCGGGCTCGCATATGTAGATGGGGTGATCAGAGCTAGGAGTTTTTAGCAGATGTCAAGCCTTTGGGTTTGGGCTAGTTCACTTTAAAATTCCTCATTAGAGTTGTTACAAGGCTCATCTTCCTTTGGTCTCTCAACTGCTTCCCTCAAGCGCTGTGTCCAAGTAAAACGATTGCTTTATTCATGCTTACTTACTAGTTCAAAGTTGTTTTATCCTATTGGAAACATTATACGAATTTCCAGTATTTTTTAGACTCAAAAAGCACAGTAGTTTAATCATTGCCATTTATTGAATGTGTTCCTTGAAAATGCAATTACAATGCAATCCATTTCTAAACTGGAGAGTCCCTTGCCATTGCCATTTATAATACAGGGAAAGTGAATGGAAGGGCATGATTAATTAAGGTTATAATATCAGTTTAAGAAATTATTTACACTGTAGTTGAGCTTTACAGAGACTGCTGAATGACCGATAATGCTGGTAGTTAGTCAGTGGAGGAGATTGGATATCAAGTTCTACCCATTTATAAGTAATTACTGTGTTGCAGTCTGAGCTCTGCGTATTACATGCTCACAGTCCAATACTGTAATTTTGGTGTCCTTTTCTTCCTTTAACAGGAGACATGCTGAAGAATTTGCTGTAAATTAAACAGAAGGTGGGCAATATACATATTAATTATTAGCTAAAATAATTTTTAGTGCAAAACAACTTCTCAAAATTACAAAGTAAAATATACTTGTAACAGGTTCACAAAAAAGAAAAGCATTTTCCTAATTCATCAGGTAGGGATAACCATAGCTACTACTGTATTTATTCCTTCTACAAAGGAACACTTTCACTTATAAAGTTAAAGCTAGTTTTGTAACCTGCTTATTTCAGCTGATGGTGTGATATTGCAATATTGCTTCATGAAGAGTTTACTTTTTTGTATGCCTTACAATATTAAAAAATATTTATTCCTAGAAACTGAATGTTGAGGTATTTATGGTAAGTATATTGCATATCCTTTGTCACAAATCGTTATACACCTCATGTATATCTGTGTTTGTGGAAGTGCAATTGCTGGGTTGAGGGATGGGAGCATTAGGAGCAGCTAGTAGTTTATATTGCCAGATTAGCTCCAGAAATGTTATTTTGTTTTTCTCCATCTTGCCAACCCACCCCTCCCCTCAATTTTCTTAATTATGACTGAATTCTCCCCACCTCATTCCTTGTGTGTGTGTGTGTGCGCATGCGTATATGTGTATACTGGTCCCAGGGCTTGAACTCAGGGTCTGGGCACTGTCCCTGACTTCTTTTGATCAAGGCTAGTCCTCTACCACTTTGAGCACTAGCTCTACTTCTGGCTTTGTTGGTAGTTTAGTGGCAATAAGAGTCTCACATACTTTCCTGTCTGGACTGACTTTGAACCATGATCCTCAGATCTCAGCTGCTGAGTAACTAGGATTTGTGGAGTGAGTCACGAGGGCCAGGTCCACTTCCCATTTATAAACCAACTCATGTTGGACATCGGTGGCTCATACGTGCAATACTAGCTACTCAGGAGGCTGAAATCTGAGAATCGCAGTTCAAAGCCAGCTGGGGCAGGAAAGTCTGAGAGACTCTTATCTCCAATAAACCATCAGAAAACCGGAAGTGGCGCTGTGGCTCAAGTGATAAGAGCACTCGCCTTGGGCTGAAGAGCTGAGGGATAGTGTCCAGGACCAGGGTTCAAGCCCATGAATGACAAGAATAAATTAAATAAATAAACTTACACAGTTCCACCAGCAATTCACTGAGATCATTTATTACACTACAAACACCATTAAATAAATTTCCTGCAATTGAACAGACAGCTTTCTTGAAGTTGTGGTTGTTTTTCTTTGATTACTAGTGAGAACAAACTTTCCATTTTGTTGTCTACTATGTCTCTTAAATTTAGCTCTAAAAACAATATACTACTAAAATAAGCAAAGAACATAGGTGAAACTTGTTGTATTATGCTATTACTGTGTGATTGCCACAATCTTCTGTGACAATAAATTACTCATTGAGTGAAAAGCAAGTTAACTGCGTAAGACAGTTGAGCCCATTAGGCATATTTCCACGATGCTTGTCACTTTGACACATGTGGAATCAGGCATTTCTTTTCTTGATTTTTAGTCCTGCTAACAAGTAAGACTTCTTAATGTGTGTGTTTTACCACTGTACAATGGGCAAGAGAAGAAAAAAGAAAATAAAGAGAAGGAATACCTCTTTATTATTCTGAGCTCGGTTCTATTAAGACCTTTTCATTGAATTTTGGACTACTATATTACCACTGTGCACTGAAGTCTCACCTGGTTTGCTCACAATATTCCAAATTCAGCATATCCCAAACTGGATCTTTCCTGTGGTCTTAAATGTCCTTCATCTTTATCTCTACCTCAGTTACTAGTACAACAGTTCAGAATATCAATCCCCAATACTTACATTTTCTTTCCAAATATCTTTTGTAGTTGATTGAATTCTAATTTCTCTAATAAACCTTCAGTTCATGCTTTTATAATCTTAGCAATTCCATAAATGTTGAGCACATACTATGTGATATTATCTTCTAAGAATGGCTAGGAGAAAGGCACAGATTAGAGGAAAATAGACAGGGCCTTGCTTTTCAAAGGGATTGGGAAACAAACAAAAATAAATAACAATCTACGCATCAGTGATTTGTGCATGTAATCCTAGCTATACAGGAGGCTGAGGATCCTGGTTCTAAGGTAGCAAGGGCAGAAAAGTCTGAGAGACTGTTTCCAATTGAAGAAAGCTGGACTGGGAGCAAAAAGGCTGAGCAAAAAGCATAAAGCCTGGAGTGACGGTTCTGATACAGACATACGATATAAATAAGCAATTTGAGGTTCAGTGAATTTTCAATTTTAATTTTTGGTGGAACTTAAGTTTGACCACAGGTTAAACTACTTGAGCCATACCAGCCCATTAAGTGATTGAGGACCACTGTAGGTTGCCAGTAGAGGAGTAATCTTATGACTTGAAGAAGCCACCAGTGTAGAGTCTGGAAACAGCTTTCTAGTCAAGGGATGTGGCAGGGCTGGAAAGCAGAAGAGCTTGACAGAGCAGAGCCTAAAGCAGCCATGTGGGTTGGTATCACAATCAGAGCAATTGGTAGAAGTGAAACCATGTTTGGATGTCAGGTAAGACAGTCTTGTTTTCAGTGATACTAGGGTTTGGACTGAGACTTGCACTTGCTAAGCAGACACATTACCACTTGAGCCACTGCCACAGCTTTAGAAGTCTGAATTTTATCCTACTTACAGCATGATGGGAATTCTTTAAAAGCTTTAGGGAAAGAGGAGAAAACAAGATGTGACTTAAGATGTTCAAAACCTACTACCATAGTGAATGAATTGTACTGTGGTAAAGGCAAGAGGCCTTCAGAAAATCAGTTGAAAGATTACTGCAGTGGTTCATTTGAGGTATTATGGATATCTAAAGGATGGACACATCCATTTTAGCACAATTCACAATTTTATAAGGAATAAAATCCATTTCAAAACCAGAAGACTTATTTTTAAATCTAAATGCACTCTTTCCTTTGAATATGACAATTGAACTGAACTATGTAACTTATCTGGGGAAGTTTCCTCAATCAATATGTTCTATGTGGCTATTCTTGGTGTGGTAGGCAGATGAAACACATTTCAAAACATTTAACTTTTGACTATATTATCAATATGTGAATTAATTCTTAAATGCTGAAGTACAAGATTTAAAGGTTTTCTGTTTCATTTAAGTTGTTATTTTAATACTAAATTCATCTGTAGTATATTGCTCACAGCTACTAAGTTTTAAAAGAAGATCAGGGATGTAAAGTGTCAACTTAGAAAGTAAATCAGACTCATCCCACACCTGTGAAAAGCAAATCTTAACAAAATTCAATCTCCAGTAAGCATTGTAGAGGACACAGAGAATGCAAAACGTAGAGGGAGGAAATGGTTTTCCACATTGGAGTGACACAGCTACTGTTATCATGAAAAAATAATTTATTAAATGAATGGAATATTGGAAGGAAAACACATTATAAAAGTAAAAAAAAGGTAAATTCTAAATATAAATAATGTGTTAGCTAATTAACAATTTTTCACTGCCCATCCAGACCTCTAAATACGATCTTCTGAAAAGCCACATTTTATAAGTATTTGGGTACTTTTAAAACAGATGTAGCACTATAATATCTGGAATCTGGCAAAGATCATTTTGTTTCATTAGACTCAAATGATATTCAGTGATTGTTCTTTTTAAGCTATCTGGAACACCTAGAATAATTTAAAATAAATACACAGACCAGATTATTATATTCATTTCTGAGTAAGGATAATAAATACATTCCTAATACACTTTGTTCAAAATGTTCTGATTCAGAACATACTAATACATTTTAACAGAGACTTAGAATTTGGATACTTTGGTAACAAGTAGTCTCCTTTGTAAGACTGGAAGTTAACAAGAGCCACTGGGTGTACTCATTTTTGTCAGTGTAATTTGAAACAACCACAATGTGACATGTTCATTCAGATACTATAAACTCCTAAATAGTAAAGAAAAAAAAGTATTGTTATTGTATTCCTTACTAAGGTTATTTTTAGAGTTTAATTCAATATACCACCAGGATTCCCAAATGATAGTACAATTACAATGCCAATATCATTAAGCAAAAAGTATAAACAGAAAATAACCACATAACTTCACATAACTATAGAAACAAAACAAGGCACATTCAATAACTATACACAAAACTGAAATATAGACATTTTTGTTCACAAACTTGGCTCACAGACCCTCACAAAAGTTTGTACAAAGTGAAATAGTAAAGGCACTACATATTTTATTCAGCTAATTCCACTTACTAAAGAAATCTACCAATTAAACTTGGCACAAAAGAGTTTAATGATCATAAAGTGCATCACTTGGCTTCTTAAGAAAGAAAAATAGCCATGATACAGTGTAAGAACAACTTTAAATATACATAAAGATGCAATGCCAGGAATCAAGCTAGTTAGGAAACTGCAGTATAGATGGTTTCAATCTTTCTCTTTTTTGTCTAACATTTTATTTTCCAAAGACTGGGTTATATTAACAAAAAGGGTAATGTTCTGAAAGGCAAACTGACCAAATCTATAGGTAGAGGTTTAAGATGAAAAGCATGGGAAAATAACCGAGTATAACAAATTAATAAATCTGGATCAAGTATCTTATTATTAATGAATTGGCTCTTAAAACCAAGGCTATTGTGTTACTTTACATAAGTGATTATAGCTCTTTACAACAGTTTCCCTTTGGTATGAGAAGTCTTTTAAATAGTATTGACATTTGGAACAAGCAGTTTTTATTTAGAGATGATAAACATGTCAGCATTTAAAACTCAACTTATTTTACCTTTACTATTATGTTCATTGATTTATGAAAGTAGGTCATATCAAAGACACAGAGTAACTATTGCCTAGATAGTAACATGCAATTAACTTTCATTTGACAAAAATATGATAATTTAAAACACACTTTTGCTCTCTCGCACACACACATACACATGTGCACACACGCACACTAGACTGAAGCAATATACAGGCAAAACACCAGGATAATTTATACACAGTACTTAAAGACATAAGCCTTGATAAAGAATTCTAACTTTTTTTCAGTGTATTAAATACAAGGCTGATAGAAGACAATTAAAAGCAGCAATGGATATATTCCCTATTCCAATAATTTTTTTAAAGTTTCTTTAATGTAAACTTTATACATGTGCATTCTTGCTTTTCTGGGTTTCACAGTCCATTTTCTTTTCAAACAGTATTTGCCTCTCTATTCCAAGTTGCTGAGACGTGGAAATGGAGGACACTGCTTGTATAGTGTTAGTCTTCTTCAGCATTATATGCCAGTTCTGCCACTTCTATGTCTGATACAGCAATTTCAGCTTCATGGGAACTTAAGTGTGGCTTATTATTAGCACTGCAAAAATAGAGAAAATGTCAATGAAGAGAATAGAACCATACTATTTCACTTTATTATTCTCCTTAAAAATCTTTTACTTTATGGAATGACTAAACATTTACTATAAAAATATTTAAATATTCAACGAGAAATTTAAGGACCATGTACATATCTTTGGAGATCTATACATGTGGTTTCTTATGGAATGGGAGTCTTGCCTCAGCCTTTTAAGTAGCTGATAAGTGCCACCCAGTCTGATGAATATATGTTTAAATTTAGCTCTTCAAACTACCATTTGCCAATAAGATTCTAATTTATTTTCACCTTTAACCAGTCTAAACATGGGTCTCATACTATAGCTCAAATGTTATCATTATGTATTAGCAATTTTACCTTCAATTTATATCCAATGATTGAAAGATAACCTTTCAATCATTCTGTTAGGCAGAGTGGTTTCCTATCATACTTCCTACTTCTGAATGGAAAAAGAAGGTTATTTAGAGGATTCATTTGTCAAGATTCAAAAATCTAATGAATTCTGTGAGACCCCTGTTGATTCAGATATAGCTTCAAAGTAAGCAATGAAAAACTTAGGGCTGTGGCCAGAGATGAATTTTTAGGGAGAAAGAAAACTTAACGGTTTTTATCTAACTGTTCATCAGATTTATGATACAGTAACACTGAATTTCGTAGAGAATACTTTACAGAGTATTAGAAAACCCCCTGATTATATAAATTAGGCTGTAATAAACTAAACATATACCTAGATTCTTCATCCAAGACATCCTGATCAACTTCAAATGCAGAAGATTCCATTCTTAGACTTTGTCCATTATCTGATCCTGACACATACAGTGATTCTTCAGGTTCTAAAGACAATGTTCTAAAAGTACATTATAGCATAAAGTCATTTTTATTAATAAAGTCATTTTTATTAATAAACAGTTATATATATATATTTGTTGTTGTGAATATATACAACATTATTAGTTTTTAACTGTTAAGTCCAATGTGACCAACATGGCTAATAAATTGTATACTGTGGGAGCGACAGAGAAATTCAGTAGCTATAGTTAACTGTAAATGATTATCAGAACTTTCATATAGAACTTTTATATGTGAGAAGTCAATACAAAAGCTTAGAAAAATACCAGATTGAAATAAATAAAGAAAAATACCAGGTTGGACAGCTATAGGTTGATTTTCCTGTTGCCCATGTTTCCAATGTTTAGCTTTCTAACTTAACAATCAATTTCTCCAATTTAAAAGGAAGCCAAGAGTCTCTAACTTTTAGAATCAGAAGCTTCCTAAGTGATATCAAAACCTAACTGGCAGTTAGCCCAAAATACTAGGAGATGAACCAGTCCAACTGCAAATGCAACTATCACCACACACCTGATTCTGGTCTCTAATGTTTCTATGTGAAGTTGCTTTTCACTGAGCAATTTCTTTAGTGATTCCACTTCTCTTTGCTTTTCAAGTAGTTCTTTCTGTAAATGGTAGTTAGTCTCTTCTAAAGTTTCACAGAAAGCCTTGAAAAGAAGCACAAAAGAAAAGGAACACACTTTTTACTGAAGTACTATTTTTCTCAAGAGCATTATTGAAGAGTCAAGAAACACAATTAAAATAATATGCGTACAATACAAATGATCTGTTCTCTTCAACCACCTTTATAGATTACAGATATATTACATCCCTTAGTACTTATGTCCAAGGGGGACATATAAGTTGTTTTCTTGAGAACTATTATAGTAGTAAGCCAGTGAGACTGAAAGCAGATATAATTACAGAAATCTTTCAACAAGGGTGTAAAAGAAAAAAACCCAAACATACAAAATAAATAATTCAACAGTAATACTTTAGAATGTAGTAAAAACACTAATTACAATATCCACAAAATAAGAATGGCTTGGTTGTAGTTAAGAGTTTAGGAAAAAATTATAATTTCATTGAAGGGCTTTAAAGACCAAAGTGATCAAAGATCTATTGATAAGATTTAAATCAATGAAGACAATGCTTTTCAAAATTAATAAAGGAATGTATTATAATTCCAAACAAAATACCAGTAGGATTTTATAAGGAACGAATGAGCAGATCTAAAATTCACATGAAAAAAATCAATGAAATTTATTTGAAAGTGTAGTGAAATTTGAAGAAAAATATGAATGAAAACCCTTGTTTGAACAGATACTAAGATTATTTATAAAACTATTATAATTAACATATTAGAGCACTGGTAGAAGGACAAAGAAACAATTGAAACAGAAGGTAGTTTTGATGAATGATTTAGAGTTGAGAACATTTTTCCAATTAGTGAAAGGAAGGGAAGATTTCAATAAGGGAAAGTGGTGTTGGGATCACTAGTCATACATACAGAAGAGATGAGTCAATTAAAGGCCAAGTATGAAATGCAAAAGTTAAAGCTACTATATATATGTATGTATGAATGTATGTATGTAAATCTCACAAAGAAACTGCCTTTGTAACAACTGATATATGTTAATAAAATCCTAAGGAAAAAAAGCTCTTAGAAAATAATTTAAGAGATAACTTGGAGTGCAGAGAAACAATCATAGAAAATATATAAGAATGGGAAATTTGCCAAGTCCTCAGCAATTACTATATATACAAAAGATTTCTAAGCCAGCTTGAAATCAAGAAACTTAGCCTAAAATTAAAAGATGCACAGTATTATATGTTGATGATATACAACAGTAGAAAGATGTGGAAGTGTATATTTGCATAGTATATTTGGCAAATAATTCTGCAAGTGTATTGAAGACAAAAACATGTAATAGTGAAATAATTCCATTCCTAGCAACATCTTACCTAAATCCTGTTTCTTCCAAAATTAAAAGCCATTCCAGTAAGGGAGTGTTATATTAGGAAAGATATGTAAAAGTAGGAGATTGCAGTTTTAGAATAGTCATTAGAAATTCATGTTGCTAGAACTTTTTAATCCTATAAATGAAAACATAAAGCAAGTTTGTATTCTTAGAAACACCTTCCCCCCCCAATTGTACTTTACAATGAATCATATCAATTAAAAAGAAACTGTGGTGGGGGGTGGTGGTAGTGGTGGTGGTTCATGCCTCAGGAGGCTGAGATCTAAGGATTGTGGTTCAAAAGTCAGCATCCATGAGAATCTTATCTCCAATTAACCATCAAAGAACTTTGAGCTGTGGCTCAAAGTGCTAGAATGCTAGCCTTGAGCAAAAAACAGCTCAGAAACAGGGTCCAGGCTCTGAGTTCAAGCAACCACCACAGACAACAAAGAAAAACAAAAAAGAAAACAAACTGTTATATACGTAATTTACTTCTAGAAGAGAGGTCACACTGCTCCATCAGTACTGGAAAGTCTACTAGCAAGGAACCTAAAAAGCAAGTGTCAATACATTCTTCACTTGCCTGAGTTGCTCATATGTGGAACAAGGAAATTAGGTTCTTAACCTGTATACTAACTGATTGGAATTTAGGTGGAGAATATAAGGTTTGAGGATTTTAGTTTCATTTTTACCTGTGTCTTTTTTCCAAAAAAAAATTAAGTAATTTCTAATTATAAGCCATTAAAATGTTAGTATAGTAAGACCTTATTTCTTCAAATTCTGTCCATATAAGTAATAGATCTGAATATCCCTAATAGAAGATAGACTAAATTAATGTCCCTAGCCTTAACTCTCCTCCTTTACTATAGGTATACAATAGACACACTGCTTTCATAGGGGGTTGGGAGAAGTAGGTCAGAAATAAGACTTACTGGACTGAAGTCCAGGAAGTGTCACTATACTTGAAAGAAGTCTTTTGGAGATTTTTCTTAAAATGAGTGGCTGTTTAAGGAATTCTTTAGACTAAAAAGATACTGATAAGGCCACATAGATTTTATTTAAAAAAAAAAGAGCTAATGCAGAATTTCTTTAAATTTATTGTCCAAATAAATATTTATTTTCATAAAGTAAAGCTTAAGAATATAAATTTACAAAAAAATTCTAGGAGATATTCCATATTATTTTGTTGAGTATATAAGTTTAATATGGCTTTGGTAATTTATTAATTCAATTGTTCCAACCAAACCAGGGTGATTTTAAACTAAGAAAACCTATTCATAATGTACTGATGGTCATCCTCTTTTTCAAAGAATTATTCAGTCCCTCATAAGCTGAAACTCCAGCTCAATCCAGCTTCTAGTCTTTCTCTACCCAGTTACAACACCTTATGCATTAACTACTGTATATTCTGCACTAAAGATATTGAAAAGATAAACGGTTTTGCTTGTAAAAGGGCATATGTAAAAACTAAAAATGAGTCGAAAACTTTTGAAAAAGAAAGAATACTGGATTTCAAAGCAGTGAAACTCAAGGAATCTGTAAGTTTGGGAAGGAATGACAATAATCTCTTCAGCCCAATTTACACTTAAAATAGAATAACTGTTCAAACAAATTCTAGATCAAAGTAAGAAAATGAGCAAAGAATCAGAGATTATATATTGCTGGGGAGACAACATCACATATGGGTGCAGACAAGTGGGTAAACATACAGACAAAATAACATCTTGGGATTCCAAACATTAGCTACTAAAATGAATTACTTGAGAAATCTTAGTGTTCAACAAAAATGATGAGACATAAAAAGAAACAAGGAAAATCTTAAGTATTTGTAGGAACAAAAGGCAGCCAATAGATATCCATCTCTAAATGACTTCAAATATTAGGTATATCAGAGAATGATTTTGAAACAGCTATTATATAAGTTCAGCAAAAGATGAAATGAAAGGCAAAATTAATTCAATAAACAGGTAATTCAAAATAAAAAAATACAAACATAAGCAAATGGAAATTTTAGAGTTGAAAAATATAGTAACAAATGAAAATTTCCTAACAAGAGGGGTTTATGATGCAGATCTCACATGACAGAAAATCCAATACCATCAACTTCAAGAAATTATCCAATTTTGAGGTCAGAGAAAAAAGTGAAAAAAAAAAGAATACTGAGCAGAACTTCAAGGATATGTGGCACAATATGAAGATATAAATTTAGAAACTGGTGAAGAATTTCCCAAATCTAATGTAGAATATTACTCTGTTAAGTCCAAGACGCTCAAATTGACTTACACTTTAACACATGTTAATCAAATTAAAGTCAATGACAGAAATCAGGAAAGCAGTAAGGACAAAACGATTCATCACATACATGGACACAACAATAAGACAAAAGGTTGAATTTTCATCAGAATCAGTGCAAAACAGAATACAGTGGAATGACATCTTGAATGCATTGGAAGAAGAGACTGTCAACAAGATAAATGAAAGAAGATAGTATTGTGAAGAGAAACTGAAACTTGCCTACAGTAGGTATTGCCACTTCAAAAAAATTATTTTGCCAGATTCTTTAAATAGTGAAACATAAACTTGTTATAAAATTAAACAATAACCCTAGTAAGTACTAACTCAAAAGCAGTGAAAATAATTGCCTATACAAAACATTTTATTAAATAATTCATAGAACCAGGTGGCAGTGGCTTATGCTTATAAGCCTAACTACTCAGGAGACTGAGATTTGAGGATTGCAGTTCGGAAGCCAGTTCAGGCAGGAAAGTCTATAAGACTCTTATCTCCAATTAAATCACAGAAAAAGCAGGAAGTGGCACTGTGGCTCAAAGTGGTAGAGCTCTAGCGTTGAGCAAAGCAGCAGCTCAGGGACAGTGCTAGGCCCAGAGTTCAAGCTTACAACTGGTAGAAAAAAACATCCTACCAAATAACAATAATAATAATTCATAGCACTATCTATAATAGTACAAAAGTAGACACAATGTAAATATTTCTCATGTTAACTTAATAAATGAAACCATTTTATAACTTAAAATAATGAAACAATAGGGGCTATAAAATGGATCACCTTCAAAAATATTCTGAGTGGAAAAAGGCAGATACAAAAGATTACAGATAATAGACTACATATTGTGCAAACTATATAAGTAAAAGATTATACACACTGTATGCTAGTTATATGAATACATACCCACATAAATATTGTATGATTCTATGTAAACAATGTATCCAGAAAAATAATATTTCTATTGTCTAAACACAGATTAGTGGTTGTCTAGTATTGAGAGTAATAGACTGCTTTTAAAATGGCTTTTATAAATTTTTTTTGCAGTACCAGGGCTTGAATTCAGGGCTTTGTGCTTGCTAGGCAGGTGTTCTACTGCTGAGTCATGCTTCCATTCCTGTACTGCACTGGTTAATTTTGAGATGGTATCAATGCCTGCTAAGGAATGTACCTTGTCTGTCATTCACCTATTTTAGGCTTCCTGTTATAGCCAGGATGATAGATATGTGACCTATATTCAGTTTATTCCATTGACATGGATTCTTGTAGACTTTGCCTGAAGCTTGTCTGGAACCATCATCTTCCTGATCTTAGCCCATCACAAAGCTAGAATAACAAGCATTTGCCACCATGTTCAACTATTGGTTTAAAAGGGGTTTCAAGTACCTTTTTTTTCATCCAGGCTGTCTTCAAACCATTTTATTCTCCTGTTCTCAGCCAATCAAGGAGCTAGGATTGCAGGTATGAGAGACTAGTACCCATTGAAAATGTTTTTATTGAAGTGATGTGACTATTATAAAACTGACATGATGATGGTGGCACATATCTGTAAATTTCTTAAAATACTAAACTGTACAATTATAATGGAATAACAAATAGGAAACAATGATTCTATGTTGATTACTTTGGTTGGGCAAATAAGCTTTTTTTTTAAGCTATGGCATTTACTACAACATAAAGAACTGTCACAGTTTAACTGGAAAACATCACAAACCTATCAATTAAATTTGTTTCATTTAAATACCATTAAACATTTTGAGAGAAAACTTGCATAAAATCCCTAGTTAATCTATTATTTCCAAATCTGCTTTGTGTATTTAGCCTCTTGCTTCAAGAAATAGGACACTTTAATGTGTCAATTAATGTAATCTGAATAGCAGCAAGCATGAACTGAACTGGTAACAAGACAATCACTTCTGCTGCTGAAGAACTTTAAATTCAAGTTTCAATAATTGTTACTTAGATACTTAGGTGAAAGAAACTCAGCATATAAATAATACAATTAAAAGCAGCAAAACTAAGTCTCTCCATCTTTATACTTTTTGAAATAGTAAAAAGAAGGCAAGGGTCTGGGAAGGTGGCTCAGTGGTAGAGCGCTTGCCTTGCATGCCAGAGGCCCTGGGTTCGATTCCTCAGCACCACATAAGCAAAAAGAAAAAAGCTGGAAGTGGCACTGTGGCTCAAGTGGTAGAGCGCTAGCCTTGAGCTGAAGAGCTGAGGGACAGCGCCCAGGCCCAGAGTTCAGGCCCCATGACCGGACCCCCACCCCCCAAAAAAGAAGGCAACAGTTAATTTTTTATCTTTCACTGTATGGCATGATTTAAAATTTTTCTTCCAATGAACTAAGTCCAGATATTTCAATGAAAAAAACCTTTGACTAATAATTAAAAGATTGCTGTAAAAACTACTAGTCTGAAATGAAGATGGAGACTGGAGGAAGATAGTGGAGAAGCTGGAGGTTAAACAAGCTCTCCAACAGAAAGCAGTTTTAGTGTTCCAGTGAACAGTTCTAGGCTAGAGAATCACACCAAATGTGCCATCACAGTACAGAGAATTTGACCAGAGAGGGAAAATTCAGGCAGCTTGGTTAAGGAGACAGAACTGAGCACTTGCTGGTGTTGGTGGTGGTGGTGGCGGCAGCGGCTGTGGCCATGGCCACTGTATTAACAGAGAGAGCCCAGGACAAAGGCACCAGACTTGGTTTGGGAGCAAATTTTACTCACCATCAGCAAGAACTGACAAGGAGCAGAAATCTTCATCTGGCTGACTGCAGACCATGGACAGCCCAGAAACCAAGAGACTAATGTGAGTAACCTCAAGACATCCTCATTCCTTCTCACTAAGCAGTGGTGGGAAAGTGCTTCTCCCCCACTACTAGAGAAGAACTCCATCTTTGATACTGACAATTCAGGCCTTGGAAGAAAACAATAGAGGCCATTCAACAGGTCACAGAAACCTGACCCACCCTGCTCACTTACACCCAGGGAGAAGTTGCTCAGGTAGAGGCAGCTCTGCCCCTGGAAAAGTGACTTCATTCACTAGGTAAACAGAGCCAGAGGCTGCCCCTCCCCACTGCAGCCTAGGCTCCACAGCAGGAGGGGTAAAAGCAAAACAACTGAAACTCAGTAAACATAAATCCTGAGAATGGCTCCAGGCTGGGTTCTACGAGTGTCTCGGGAGCTAGCTTCTCAGGGAAGAGCTACTGATTGCTGATAGGCTTATACAATACCCACAACCAAGCTTCACCACAGTAACTCCAAGTTAGAAGAAACAGCCATTTCCCAATTTTGTGATACTCAAAGCAGATCTCCTTCCCACTGAACTAGCCTGGGAGGAGGATAACAAAGTCCTGGGTAAATTAGAGCTGTCTGCCAGCTCAAACAAACTGACTTAAGAAACCAATAAAGTCACAGGAAAACCAAACACCACAGCAAACCACAGACCCCAACAAGAGACTGGTTATGGACAGAGGGGAGACACAAGATCTTCTTCTCACCCCTCCCCCCACCCTCACCCCGAAAAAAACCCCAAAGAGCTTTTTTTTCTACCTAATGGCTTCTAAATTGTTTTTCTATTTTTTTCACAATTTTTTTTATCTCTCCTCATCCTGTCCTTTTCTTCTATCAGTATTTATACTTACATAATTTTTGTGTTTCATTTTTAAGCTTAAACTTTTGTTTTTTCATTTTTTGTTTCTTTCTCTCCTTTCACTCTGCTATATCCATTTCTTCTCTGAAATTAGGGTGTGGCTAAATTCACTCTTTCCTTTTACCCCTCCACATTCCTCTAATCCTATTTCCCCCCACAATTCTCTTTTTTTTGGGGGGGGGGGGGTCCGGTCGTGGGGCCTGAACTCTGGGCCTGGGTGCTGTCCCTCAGCTCTT
Source organism: Dipodomys spectabilis (assembly GCF_019054845.1). Taxonomy (NCBI): domain Eukaryota; kingdom Metazoa; phylum Chordata; class Mammalia; order Rodentia; family Heteromyidae; genus Dipodomys; species Dipodomys spectabilis. The sequence continues at coordinate 6,116,581 of NW_024870740.1, forward strand.
CAGCTCAAGACTAGCACTCTACCACTTGAGCCACAGCGCCACTTCTGGCTTTTTTCTTATGTGGTGCTGAGGAATCGAACCCAGGGCCGGGAGCATGCAAGGCAAGTGCTCTACCACTGAGCCACCTTCCCAGCCCCACAATTCTCTTAAAAACTATGAATTTCTGTTCTGCTGAAACCCCTTTGATGCTTAGCCAATTAAACCATAGTTGTTTGATGTTGAATCAGACTGTATCTGTTGGAACAGATTGTATCTGCAGCCATTTTGACTGCATCAATCAATCTGTCCAATATCTGGTTGACGCTTGCCTTAAAATAGTGTTCTAGCACAAAATTGGTGTTACTTTCATACATAATGGGCAGAACAAGCTGGAGAAACACAAGAAAAATGGTAAGTCCAGGTATCTCAACTCCCACATGATAATCAGGTGACAGAACAGTTAATGAATAATCCAGAGGAGAATTCCCCAAAAGCTCTACAAACACTATTGGCAAACGTGGTGAATGAAACAATTGAAAGACTGCAAAGTACTCAGTGTTAGCATAATAGGGAGAAAAACAAGACTAACCAAAAATTAAAACAGGAACTTCATGAGCATATTGATGCTAACCAAAAATTAATACAGGAATCTTGTGAGCGTGAAGAAGCTAATCAAAGATTAATACAGGAATTGCATGAACAAGCTGAGTAGAGTCAAAGAGTAATATAGGAATTGCGTAAGCGTGAAGAAGCCAATCAAAGAGTAATACAGGAATTGCAGGAGAAGGTTGAGAATAGACAAAGATCAATGGAGGCATTCATGGAATCCATAAACAGACAGCTGAAGGAATCCAGGGAGGCCACAAAGGGAATGCTGAATGGAGCCCAACAGAAGGAAAGGGAGTCCAATGAAATCATAACCAATCAACTAAAGGATTTGAGAATAAACACTGAAAACAAATTTAAGGAAGTAAAGATGTCCCTTCAAGATCTAAAACAAAGCTCCAACAAAGAATTTGAAGCCATCAAAGCTGATCAGTTAGAAGGAAAGGAACTGAAAAGCAAAGTAGAAAGTCTTGACAGTAGGTTAGACCACTCAGAAGACATAACCTCTGAGATTGAAGACAGCCTAGAAATGACAGAGAAAGAACATACAACTATCCAAGACAAATCCAAGAAATATGATAGATCTATTCAACATCTAGAAGACACCATCAGAAGGCCTAATCTGAGGATAATGGGTGTAGAGGAGTACCTAGAGACAGAAGTTAATGGTCTAGGAAATTTATTTAACAGGATCCTGACAGAGAACTTCCCGAACATGCAAAAAGATAGGCTTATTCAGATACAAGTAGCTTAGACCAGACCAGAAAAGGATATCCCACTGTCATATTATAATATACACAGGATCAATTCAGACCAAGGAAAGGATCCTTAAAGCTGTCAAGGAGAAAAGATCAACTACCCATAAAGGGAAACCAATTAGAATCTCCTCAGAGTTCTCAGCAGAGACAATCGAAGCAGGAAGAGCATGGAATGATGTATGCCATGCCCTAAAGACAAACAACTATCAACTGAGAATACTGTAACCAACTAAACTCTCCTTCATAAAGGAAGGTCAAATAAAAACCTTCCAAAGCAAAGAAAAACTGAAACATATATCTCCACCAAACCTTCCCTACAAAAGATACTTAAAGATGTCCTACACATAGAAAACCAACAAGACCACAATAAAGGCTGAGAAACTGCACCCAAACTGAGAATCCAAGAATCATAGGAAGAACCCAGTTGGTACAGCCCCCAAGAAGGTGGATAACATGGTAGGAACTACCAAACACCTCTCAGTCTTAATGCTCAATATTAATGGACTTAACTTTCCAATTAAGTGACAGACTGTCTAGTTGGATTAAAAAGCAAGATCCTTCTCTCCACTGCCTTCAAGAGTCACACCTTGCCCATAAAAAAAACATATTTTGAAAGTGAAAGGCTGGAATAAAATCTACCAAGCAAAAGGCCCCCATAAATAGGTGGGAGATGCAATCCTACTATCAGATAAAATAGACTTCAAATTAAAATTAGTGAGAAGAGAAAAAGAAGGTTGCTACATACTAATTAAGGGATCTCTCCTTCAGGAGGATATTACAATTCTAAATATCTATTCACTAAACAATGGAGTACCCAAATTCATCCAAGAAACACTACTTTCCCTCAAATATCACATAGAACTAAAGACATTAATTGTTGGGGATTTTAACATACCACTATCCCCACTAGACAGATCAAAACAGCAAAAAATCATCAACAGAGATACCACAGATCTAAACAACTGCACAGATCAACTAGATTTAGCAGACATCTATCGAATATTTCACCCAGCACTATCAGAATACATGTTCTTCTCAGCAGCACACAGAGCATTGGCCAAAATAGACCACATTTTAAGGTGACAAAGTAAACTTGTAAAAATTCAGAAACATTCAAATTATGCCCTGCATTCTCTCAGACCACAAGGGAATAAAATTAGAACTCAACACCAAAAGCCACCAAAGTCCTATAACACATGGAGGTTGAACAACACACTGTTGAACCACTAGTGGGTCATGGAAGAGATTAGAAAGGATATTCAAATATTCAACAAAATATGTTCAACATATTCAACAAAAATGAACACACAAATTACCAGCTCCTCTGAGACACAGCAAAGGCAGTCCTCAGTTTATAGCTCTGAGTTCCTACATCAACAAATTGGAGAGATCTGAAACCAACAATAATGAGACATCTGAACCTCCACCTCCTTGAAAAAGAGCAGTAAGCTAAACCCCAATCCAGTAGACTAAAACAAAAAATTAAAATTAAATCAGAATTAAAATCCAAAAAAACAAAGAATCAACAAAACAAAGAGTTGGTTCTTTGAAAAAATTAACAAAATTGATAGACCCTTAGCAAATCTTATCAGAAAAAGAATAGAACACACCCAAATAAACCAACTCAGAGATGAGAATGGAAACATCATCACAGAAACAACTAAGATTCAGAACAGTGTAAGGGAATAGTTCTCTAATCATTATGCTAATAAATTAGGGAATCTGGAAGAAATGGACAATTTCCTAGCAAATATCGACATACTGAAACTAAACAAGATGAGTTAAACCAACTTAACAGGCCCATATCACGCACTGAAATACAAACAACAATAAGAGACCTCCCATCTAAAAAAAGCCCAGGACCGGATGGTTTTACAGCAGAATTCTACAAGACCTTCAAAGCAGAGCTCACACCAATACTCCTCCAACTCTTCAATGAAATTGAAAGTGGAAGTTCACTACCGACCTCTTTCTATGAAGTCATCATAACCCTCATCCCCAAACCAGGCAGAAACTCATCAAAGAAAGAGAATTATAGACCCATTTCTTTGATGAACATCTATGCAAAACTTCTCAACAAAATTTTGGTTGACTTCAACAACTCATCAAAAAATGATACAGTATGATCAAACAGGATTCATGTGAGGGATGCAAAAAGCTGGTTCAATATACTCAAATCAACTAATATAATTCATCACATCAACAAGAGCAAGGATAAGAACCACAAAATTATCTCAATAGATGCAGAAAAAATATTTGACAAGATTCAACACCCCATTATGATGAAGGCTCTGGAAAAATTAGGAATCCATGGAACATTCCTCAATAAAATTAAGGCTGTATATCACAAACCTACAGCCAGCATTATACTTAATGGCGAAAAACTAAAGTCATTTCCTCTAAACTCAGAAATGAGACAAGGATGTCCATTCTCTCCATTTCTCTTCAATTTAGTATTAAAATGCCAGCTACAGCAATAAGACAGGATGTAAACATAAAGGGGATCCAAATAGGAAAAGATGAAGTCAAACTCTCCTTCTTTGCAGATGACATGTTCTTGTATTTAAAGAATCCCACGGACTCCACTCCCAAATTACTTGAGCTGATTTGAAACATCTGCAAAGTAGAGGGTATAAAATTAACCCTCAGAAATCAATGGCATTCCTGTATGCCAACAATGAGAAGAGTGCGGCTGAAATCAGGAAAACAACTCCTTTCAGAATAGCCCCACAAAAAATAAAATACCGAAGAATTAACTAAAGTGAAGGACCTCTATGATGAAAACTTTAAAAACCTGAAAAAGGAAGTCAGAGCAGAACTTAGGAAGTCGAAAAACCTCCCATGATCCTGGATTGGAAGGATCAACATTGTGAAAATGGCAATATTTCCAAAAGCTATCTACAAATTCATTACGATACCTATCACTATTCCAACGCCATTCTTCAATGAAATAGAAGAAGCAATCCAAAAACTCATATGGAACAATAAAAGACCCCAACAGCAAAAACAATCCTTAACAGAAAGAACAGTGGTGGAAGATTATCAATACCAAATTTCAAACGCTACTACAAAGCCACAGTAATCAAAACAGTTTGGTACTGGCACAAAAACATACTTGAAGACCAATGGAATAGAACTGAAAACCCAGAAGTGAACCCATAGACCTATAGCCACCTAATCTTTGATAAAGGAGTTAAAAAAAATAGAATGGAAGGGGCTGGGAAGGTGGCTCAGTGGTAGAGCGCTTGCCTTGCATGCCTGAGGCCCTGGGTTCGATTCCTCAGCACCACATAAGCAAAAAGAAAAAAGCCAAAAGTGGTGCTGTGGCTCAAGTGGTAGAGCGCTAGCCTTGAGCTGAAGAGTTGAGGGACAGCGCCCAGGCCCTGAGTTCAGGCCCCACGACCGGACCCCCCCCCCAAAAAAAATAGAATGGAAGAAAGCCTCTTCAGTAAATGGTGCTGGCAAAACTGTCTATTCATCTGTGGAAGACTAAAGCTAGATCCTTATATATCACCCTGCACCAGAATCAACTCCAAATGGATTAAACATCTCGAAATAAAAGCAGACACCCTGAAAACATTACAGAAAGGAACAGGAGAAACCTTACGTCTTCTTGGTACAGACTGAAATTTTCTTAATAGAGGCCTAGAAACACAGTAAATCAAAGGAAGGTTGGACAAATGGGATTACATGAAGCTCCAGAGCTTCTGCATGGCAAAGGATAAAGCTAGCAGGATCAGTAAAAAGCCCACCGATTGGGAGAAGATTTTCACTAGCCACACATCGGATAAGGGTCTCATATCTAAAATATACTTGGAACACAAAAAATTAAATCTCCCAACAACAAATCCTCAAAGAAACAAAACTGCCTGATTAATACGTGGGCTAAAAACTTAAAAGAGAGACTTCTCTAAAGAGGAAAAATAAGAACGGCCAATAGACACATGAAGAAATGCAATTCAAAACAACATTAAAATTCCACCTTTTCCCAGTTAGAATGGCTATAATCAAGAACTCTAATAACAACAGATGCTGGAGGGGATGTGGCTAGAAGGGAACCCTACTGCATTGTTGGTGGGAGTGCAAACTTGTTCAACCACTTTGGAAAGTAGTATGGAGGTTTCTCAAAAGACATCACATAGAGCTCCTCTATGACTCAGCAATCTCACCTTTGGGCATTTACCAAAATGATCACAAACAAGAGCATACTAGGACTGGGAATGTGGCTTAGTGGCAGAGTGCTTGCCTAGCATGCATGAAGTCCTGGGTTCAATTCCCCAGTACCACATAAACAGAAAAAGCCAGAATGGTGCTGTGACTCAAGTGGTAGAGCACTAACCTTGAGCAGAAGCAGCTCAGGGACAGAGCCCAGGCCCCAGGACTGGCAAAACAACAACAACAACAAAAAAAACAAAAAAACAAGACCACACTAAAGCTACCAGCACAACTATGTTTATTGCAGCATTATTTACCATAGCTAAGATATGGAACCAACCCAGATGCTCCTTAGTGGATGAATGGATCAAGAAAATGTGATGTGTATTTTACATACACACACACACACACACACACACACACACACACACACACGGATCAAGAAAATGTGATGTATATTTTACACATACACACACACACTAGAATTCTATGCCTCCATCAGAAAGAATGGCATTGCCTCATTTGTTATGAAATGGAAAGACTTGGAAATAATTATACTTATTAAGTGAAGTAAGCCAGGCCCAAAAAGACATAGGTCCCATGGTTTCCCTTATTTGCAATAACTAGGACATGTGTAGGAAAAGCAGAAAAGGCCCAAAACTATGTACATATGACCATATAAGATAATGTTAAGGGAAATGAACCCTAAGATAGGAACAAAAATATCTTTTTTCTTTCTTGCTATTGTTTCTAACGTATTTATAATATACTATGTGATTTTTTTTTTTTGTTGCTTTGTATGTTCTTCCCCCACGGTATAACCCCTATTTTCACTGTATTTGATGTCGGTGTCCTGCATCTTATATATACACTTGTCTAATTCGGGGAGAGAAGGGAAAAAACAAAAAATTTAAATGAGAATACAGGTTCACCCATTGTAACAATGAGATGTACAAAACACTGTTGAAAACAAACTTTTCAACTTCGGAGGGGGTGATAGGGGGTGGGAGAGGTAGGAGTGGGTGGGTAGTTGTGGAGGTGGGAGCGAAGGGATGATGGTAAGGGGAAAATAAAGGTGGCAACAATGCTCAATATACTCATTAACTTGCTCATGTAACTGTAATCCCTCTGTGCAAAATTTTTACCATAAAAAACATACAAAAAAATAAAGCAAAATGATCATATTTTGCTTTAGCTAATTCATTCAAGAAACAATGTAGTACTTGTACTGTATTATTCATTCCTCTTTCATGTGATATACAATACATCACTTACCCTGCTTTCTTCTAGGCTATCAAATGGACCTGGTGGGTCATCCAGACAAAGAAATTCTCTCACTGCAAGGCTTTTCAAAAGTTAAAAAAGAAAAGTTAGCTGGCATACAAAGAAGTTTACAAAAGATAGTAAAAAGCAAAAATTACTTTGAAGCTACAGTGTTTTAACAAGTTGGTTATGTGCCAACTTGGAAGTAACAAATTTCAAATATCAAGTATAGAAGATGAAAGTATGTTAAGCTATTATCTAAAATCTTATGGACATAAATAAAAACTACAAGTAGATTGTTACATATAAGCTACAGGACAAAAAATATAATTCAGCATGATGGAACAGGAAACTAACCTAAGTTATGAATTACCTCTTTTTGACTTTCAAAGAATTGTTTGCTCCAATTAGTTTAACAAAGTCATTGTCTTATTATGAACAAATAGAATTTTAGATTATGTGCTACTTATGTCTTCTTTGGTAGATGTTTGTAAAGGAACTGAAAAAGCATCTAATCTGAAATAATGTTAAGATTATCCTTGCCATATTCATTGTGTTAATTTACTTGAACATTTTTCAGAGGTAGTTTAATAGAAAAAAAATGACCCTCCCATTTTTGTTGTACCAAGAAATTGAAAATAATGAAGTATTCTTGTTACATTTGTACATTTTAATACTCAGAAGTAGGTTAAGAAGGCAGGTAACCAAACTTCTAATAAAAATATCCCACCTCTTCTTCAAAAGCAAGATTTGGTCTAAGACAGCTTGTGACAAAATTTAGATATTCAGTATTATTTTTTTAAATTTATATAAGGACAAGATATAATTGATGTACTTCACAAAAAAGATATTAGTCTACACTGAAAAGGAATAGGGCTCGTGGGTTCAGACTGGACCAGAAAGGTTTATGACAGGGATGAGCATGAAGAGATAAATGGGACTTTAAGTGAAATTTTTCCAAAAGAAGAATCAGTATGAATTACTAGAGAAGTAGTGTCAATAAAAAAAGATCTCAAAGACAGACGAAGTTGGTTGGCAATAATGTGGCAGCAAGAAAAACAAGCTGTTGACTATAAAATCTTAACAACATAGTACAAAAGAATACACATTTAGGGAGGTTGAGAAGAGACTTGAGTATTCATCATCACAGAATAAGAAATGGAGAGATATTAAATGCAAACTATCCATAATACAGTTTGTCCTTTTATATGATTTACCCCAGAGTATATCTGAACACTATCAGAGATGGATAATATTCTTCCCCTTTACATAAAGTATCCTATGTGTGAATAAAACTAAAAATTGTTTCATTAAATTGGAATTTTTTCTCCTTGTACCTGCTATTTATGAGGCTTAGTTATGTTTTTTGGTGTCATTTAGAGCTCTTTTGCATGTCAAAAACGTTACGTCTCCAAGAAACAATATTAGTAACAGAAGTACTTCACAGTGCATTGTACACATAGGACTTTTATGTCTTCACAGCCATAATGTGTGGTTAGGATAGCCATTTTCTATGCATTTTACTAATAAGTTCCAAGTTAGAATGAGTCAACACATATATAGTGCAAATTGTAAATGTGTCCTTTTGTAAAAGTTGTACATTTTTTTATGTTTTGGATTGTCTGGATTCCTTGTCCTTGCAGCCCACATCTCTCTTAATTGCTCAATCTGCATGTATTGCTTGTATGTATGCTGGTGGTTAGAATACTGCAATTGGCTTAACAGCATAGAATACATGCACTCATTATTGATAATGGAGTATCTATTACTAGATAAAAAACGAACCACAGGTAATAACTTGTTCTTGGGCTGGAGATGATAAAAGTATGAATGAAACAATGAGAAAACAATTCAGACTGAAAGGAAAACACAGTATATGATGTTTAACAATTTCAGTATATAATAAGCCAATGTAAGACTTATGCTGATTTACACCAGATTCCATTATACTTTATTAAAAAATTATTTTTCAAGATAGACTTTTGCTATGTAGCCTAAGCAGTCCTTGAACTTTTTTTTTTTTTTTTTTTTGAGACACTGGGAATTGAAGTCACGGCCTCATGCTTGTGAAGCAGGTGCTCTAGCACATGAACCACACATCTAGTCCTTTTGCTTTTTAGTTTGTCTTTCAGTAGCGTCTTACAAAAACTTTGCCAGGCTTGTCTTGGAATCATGGCCCTCCTACTTCTGTCTCACATTTTTTTCTCTTTCCCTTTGTTCCTTTTTTCTTTCCTTCCTTCTTTTTTTCATTCTTTCTTTTCTCAGAAAGGAAGCTCTCACTTCTGCCTGGGAGTCACTGTCTAGAAAACCTTATATAGAGTCAATAAATACTTACCAATTGTTTATGTGAATCATGGTTCTGGTTATATATTTTAACATATTATTAATGTACGAGTTATAAACAAATCAAGGAATTTTTAGTAGTACATTAGCACAAATTTAATATCAGTAGGTGCTATGTGGAGTAAATTGAAATCATGTATATATAAAAAAAGTCTTAACCCTTTTGTTGAGTGATGGTAATTCATGCCTGCAATCTTAGCTACTTAGGAGGCTGAGATCTAGGATCATGGTTCAAAGCCAAACAGAGCAGGAAAGGCCATGAAACTCTTATTGCCAATTAGCCACCAAAAAGCCAGACAGCAGTCCTAGAGTTCAAGACTTAGGACTTTTTAGATAGATTCAAGATAACCCTCTAATCTCAATTCGGCCCTAATCTCTGTTTCTATTTGGACTGTGATAATGGATATAGAACTAAAATAACTGGAAAGAAATTTATTGAAGGGAAACTTATCTTGATTTAAAAGGCAAAGATCTGTAACATTCTTTCCCTTTTATTACCAAGAGTTCTGGCTAAGTATTCAAAGAAGCAATTTCAAAGTGGAGACCAGCTGTTTATTTAAACTACCTGAAGAAGGGATCACATCTTTCTGCACTTTTACATCTAGAGAAAATTTGCATTAACACTTAAAACTCTTCCTTTTATTTTCTTAAAAAAATATTTTTCAAAGAGTCTTGTTATATTTTTAACTATTTCCCTAACATAGTATTCTATCTGGTGAACTTTCACCTTATATTTATTGCTGCTTTTCTCTCCTTTACGTTCTTTCATGGCTATGTATTTGTTTACATGTCAGTAATCTTTTTGAAAGATTAGTAATTTAATAGCTAAATGTGCTTTTTATCTGTTTAAATTTCAAAAACAACCCAACTATAAAACCAAGCTTACAATTCATTAAAAGACCAATAAAAAAATAGGTAAAATGCTGTGTGGAGGTACTCCATTATTTGGGAGAATGAGGCAGGAGCATTACATATTCAAGACCAGTGGGGGCAATAGTGCAGGACCTTTCCACAAACAAACAAACAGGTATTAAATATAACCTTGAGGATGAAGTTAATGACAGAGGTGGTCAGGATATGAGGAGATGAGCGTGAAGGACTCACTTTAAGTTTGGCAAAGAGAACCTACTTTAGATACTGATCATTCCTCACAGACACTTTTAGCTCACTGACATCTATAACTATCAGTTATAGATGAAAATATTTGTAATTAGTATACATTTGTAGCCTCACGGTTTCATTGTCATATATCCATACATACACACAGTGCATTTGATTTATTTGATACCCTGGCCAACAGTGCATTTTTACATTTATAGTAGTATTTCATGTGTACATGCCTTTAACTTATGTTGGCTGATAATATCCTGGCCCATTCTTTCCACTTCTAAGTGGCTCTTATTTTTCATGACTCACCTTATGTATTATTCATTCATCAAAGCCTTCTCTGACTAATTCTCCTTTCTCTATTATCTACCAGATTTGATGGTCTTCTGCATACTATCACAGTACCTTGCATATCCTTTACACTGGATTTATTATGCTATAACTTGTATTTTTTAAAGCACCTAAAAGAGAAAAATATCGGTAAATAGAGTATATGTGAAATACTTTGAAAATAGAGGATAGTGGAGTGTGACTCAAGTGGAGTGCCAGCCTTGAGTGAAAAGCTAAGTGAAAGTACAAGGCCCTGAGTTTAAGTCTTCAGCTAGCGCGTGAGCATGCGCGCGGACACGGACACACACACACACACACACACACACACACGAAAAAAGAATACTAAAATCTGGCTGTCCTCACTAAGAATTTCACAGTAGTACATGAAAGTATAAAACAATAGCTACATTTTAGCCATGGCAGATTATAGAATGTAAGACAACCTTTATGTACTTTCAACCTACATAAACAAAATAGACCTATACCATCTACATTTCTTTTAGAAAATCCTTTCATTGAGAAAGTCCTATCACCTTCTATTTGATGGCATAAATATTACCTTTACAGTTCACCTAAAATGCCATTTTTCTAGGAAGTCTTTTCTAATTCTCTCAATAAAAAGTTCTGTATTTTTTTTTCTCTAAAGGAAATTTAAGGACAGACGCTGGTGGCTCACTACTATAACCCTAGCTACTCAGGAGGCTGAGATCTGAGGACTGTGGTTTGAAGCCAGTCCTAGCAGGAAAATCCATTGGACACTTATCTTCAAAGCTGGAAGCAGAGCTGTGGCTAAAGTATACAGTACCAGCCTTGACAAAAAAGCTAAAAGATAGCTCCCAGGCCCTGAGCTCAAGCCACAGTATTGGCATTCAAATAAATAATAAAATAAATTTAAATTTTATCTATTATCACTCTGTCAGGTTTCAATCAGATTTTTTAGATTTTTAAAATTTTATTGTAAAGGTGACGTACAGCGAGTTTACAGCTACATAAGTAATGAGCACATTTCCTTTTGAAATCCTCTTTTGTCATCTCCCTCTCATTCTCTCCCAGTTTTTCCCCTCCCCCCAAGTTGTATATAGGTCATTTCTAACACAGGGTCTGGCCAGTTTTTTTTTTTTTTTAAATAAAACAAGAGAAGCATCCAAATACTTTATGTGGTCATAATGTAGGTACAATAAGTTGTAAATAAATGTTTGTTAAAAAATAAACATCTCTAGTGAATTCTTTTATTATGAAATACCTGTTATTTTATAAGTGCATATAATAGTAATAGCCTCTTAATACATTCAGAATAAGACCCTTATTATCCCTTCATTCTTCTTTTTTTTTTTTTTTTGTCGGTCATGGGGCTTGAACTCTAGGCCTGAGCGCTGTCCTTCAGCTCTTCAGCTCAAGGTGAGTGCTCTACCACTTGAGCCACAATGCCACTTCCAGTTTTCTGATGGTTTATTGGAGATAAGAGTCTCAGACTTTCCTCTTGGGCTGTCTTTGAACCGAGATCCTCAGATCTCAGCCTCCTGAGTAGTTAGGATTATAGGCATGAGCCCCTTCACTTCTTATTTTTCTGCTTTCTGCCCTGTTACAGTTGAAGCTCTTGTCTATTAAGAAATGCTATTGTGCAATGTCAAGCTCTTGGCCAACTTGAAGGCTAAGAAATCACTGTGCTGTAAGTTGTGAAGCACATCAGAAAGGACAGTGAAAGAACAACAAAAACTCCTATGTAGGTAATATTAAATGATGAGTTAGTCACGCAGAGATAGTAATTTTTTTCCTTTTTTATTTATCTGAGCCAAGGTCCACTATGCAGCCTAAGCTGGTCTCCAACTTTGAATCTTCCAACCTCTACCTCCTGAGTACTACGATTTCAGCCTGCAATGTTTAAGTTTTTTATAAATATATATTTTATTGTAAAGATATTGTACAGAGGGGTTACAGTTACATGAGCAAGGTAATGAGTCCATTTCCTATCAAGCATTGTTACACCTGACTTTCTTTTTCCCCCACCATCCCTTTCCTCCCCAATTCCCCAACTCTTCCCCACTCCCCTCTTTCCCCGCAAAGTTGTAAAGTTCATTTTCAACAGTGTCTTATACATCTAGTCATTACAATGGGTGATCCTGTATCTTTATTCAGCATTTTGTTATTACCCTTCCCCTCCCCAAATTAGAAAGAAGCAGGACACCGGAATCAAATACAGTGACAATAGGGGTTATAGAACTACAACAACAAAATAATCACATAGTACATTATAGGTATTTTAACAAGAACCGCAAGAAAGATAAAATCTCTTTGTGTCCCTATCTTGGGGTTCATTTCGCTTAGCTTTAGCTTATATGGTCATATGTACAAAGCTTTTGACCTCTTCTGCTTGTCCTAGACATACACTAGTTATGCAATATTTGACTTTTAAGGACTAAGATTTATTATCAATGATTATAAAGAAAAAAATGTGAATATTTCAACTAAGATACATTTTTGCTACTTAAATAAAACCAAGAGTTCAAAAAAGGAGTCAAAGTATTTGATTAGGTAAAAATACAGTATAGTCATTTAGAGAATAAACTGGGATCATAACTCACAACATCTTTTTTGTTTTTGGGTCTGGTCGTGGGGCCTGAACTCTGGGCCTGGGCGCTGTCCCTCAGCTCTTTAGCTCAAGGCTAGCACTCTACCACTTGAGCCACAGCGCCACTTCTGGCTTTTTTCTTTTTGCTTATGTGGTGCTGAGGAATCGAATCCAGGGCCTCATGCATGCAAGGCAAGCACTCTACCACTGAGCCACCTTCCCAGCCCATTACCACAACATTTTAAACATCAGACTTAAAGGTGTGCTGAATAAGTTATCCAAAGAAATAAAGATGTTGAAATATAAGACTATTTAGGAAATCCCTAGGCTATTGCTGGGTGAAGTAGTGGTATCAAGTGTTGCCTTTCTAGGAAACAGCATCTTTGAAGGATAAAGGAGTAAAGTAACTCTGGTGATTATAAAGGACTAATATGACCTCTCAAAATGGGCATGAGGGTGGGGAGGAAAAATAGATCCAGGACTAGAAAGGCAAGTGGATAGGGATCAGAAATAATCAAAGCATATCACAAAAGGTCAATAGTATTCTAATAGGCTATAAGACAAAAAAAAATTGTATTAAGTGAAGACCCAAAGAAACTCAGACACAAAGAAACTTGGTTGCATGGTTTCCCTCATTTGTAATATCTAGAATATGTCTAGATATTCTTAGGAGAGGATCACAATAGCTCAATAGATATGTGCATGTGGCCATATAAAATGATCTTTTATCAAAATGAACTCCAAGAAATGGAAACAAGAGGTTTTTTTAGTGTACTGCTTGCAGTTCTTTTTCTTTCCTTTTTCCCCTTTTTGGTTTATGTTCTATTGTAACTATGTTTGATTTCTGTACCCTTTGTCTTATATATAAGTTTATCTGATTTGGGGAAGTGAAGAGGAATCACAGAAATGGTGGGACAATGCGCTACTTACTAGACACTATGTTAGAAATGAACTTTATAACTTGGGGGGGAGGGGAGTCGGTGGCAAGTGGTAGAAAATGAAAGAGGGGGTACCACTGTTCCAAAAGAAATGTACTCATTACCTTACTTATTTAATTGTAACCCCTCTGTACATCACCTGCACAATAAAATTAAAAAAGAAAAACTGGAAAAGGAAAATCCAGCGGCTAAGGTTTCTATGATAATTACAACAGAGATACTCTCTTGGACTAGGTTGGTAATGGCAGGGATAGAGTAAAACAGATAATCTGGTGGAATGTAAAACATAAAGGAAGGAAAAATAGTGAGGATGGCCAGGTGCTGGGGGCTCATGCTTGAATCCTAGCTACTGGAGGCTGAGATCTGAGGATTATGGTTCAAAGCCAGTCTTGGTAATTAACCACCAATGGTAGAGTGACAGCCTTGAGCAAAAACGCTCAAGGACAGCATCCAGGCCCTGCGTTCAGGCCCTAGGACTAGAAGACACACACTACATATACACACATACACACTAGTGAGGGATGTGTGAAAGAGGACACGAAGATGCTAAAAATTAGGGGGAAATTGCTTAGAGACTATGCTTTTGTTTTAGGTTTGATGAAACTTTTGAGTATCGGAGGGAAATGTCAATGAGAGACCTCACAGTACATACTCCTTCAAGTATGTAGGGATTCAGGGTTCTAAACAACTGAAGAATGCTTTTGCAAGGTGGGTGGGTGGGGTAGAAAGGGATGTTACGAGGCAAAGAGGTGGACATGAGCAATTAGGAGGAAATGCCCTGTTTAAAAGATTCCATTCTTAAACCCAGATGGCTAACATTCTGGACAGATTTCATGATTATGGTCTTATATCCTCCTTATAGATCACACTCTCTGCATTAGGGCTGGGCATGTGTTTCCCGAGTAAATTACCTTTTACTGGAAAGTGCTAAGCTAGAAGGGGCAAAGAATATCAAGTTCACAGGCACCTGTCTTTATCAAAACAAGTAAGAGTTCCCAAACTACTAAGAGGCTGTCAAACCACATGAAGAGGGTCGGGGTAGGGCTTTAATTTTGAATCACCCAGTAATGCCACACTATTTACATAGTAAAATGCTCTATACTTTATTTTTGGTGTCAGTCCTGGGGCTTCTGATGGCTTGGGTGCTGTTCCTAACAAGGCTAGTACTCTAACACTTGACCCAGAGCTCCACTTCTGGCTTTTCTGGAGTTTAATCAGAGATAAGAATCTCATGGCTTTCTTTTTAGGGCTAGCTTTGAACCAAGGCTCAGCCTCCCAAGTAGCTAGGAGTACAGGCATGAGCCAACAATGTCTGGCTCTGCTCTCTACATTTTCTTTTCTTTTTTGTTTGTTTAAGGCTAGTGTTCTACTGCTTTGAGCCACAGCTCCATTTCTCCTTTTCAGGAGATTAATTGGAGTTAAGAGTATCATGTACTTTTCTGCTTGGGCTGGCTTTGAACTGCAAAACTCAGATGTCAGCCTCCTGAGTAACTAGGATTATAGGCATGAGCCACCAGTGCCTGGCTGCTCTCTACTTTTTAAATCAAAGATTTTTTTCAAGAAAAATTTTCCAAAATTTATCTGGTAAAGTGAGTCTTCAGATGAAATAGTTAATTGTAATTATTAGCAATTTTCTTTCATTTAAGGTAAAAAAGAACCCCATATGGATCTTTTCTTCTACATTTTCACATCACACTCTATATAAATAACACAACTTCTACAACTTTCATATTTTTACATTATTTTTGAGTGATATTGTAGTCTGAAACATATTTAGTGTCATATTACCCAAAAGATGACTAATATGTAAGTCATTGTGTTCAAAGGATTACTAGGAAGCTAAATCCTAAAATCAAGTTTACAGTTGGGTAGTTTGAATATATGGTACAATGAATTTTTATCTTCACTAACTTTAAAATTTTTAATGAAAAACAGATGCTAAAATCTTCCACGAAAGAAAGAAAATCCAACGTAGTGCTTTATTGCAGAAGATAAGTAACTATACTACTATTTTACATTATGTGCTTAAATAACTATAGTCCCAGATTTACTCTTAGTTTGTCAGTTGTTAGAATGCTTTTATAATCTCTTATTTCACTTTGTTACATACCAGTTAGCAATGTCCTTGTGAGCTACTAAATTTTGAAGAAATGCTTGCAATCCTAATTGTCTGTCTTCTAAAAAGTCGACATTGTAATTATCTTTAAACCAACGCTTTGGCGGAAGTGCTAATCGAAAGCCTGGAAACATTTCCTTTAACTGAAAAAGAAAAAAAAAGTTTAAGTCAAATAAATTCTATAAAGTCTATCATGTTGAGTATGTGAAATCATTCATGAAATAAACTTAAAATAGTCAAGCTTGGCTAAGCTTTTTATGCCTTGTTTTATGTCTTGATTTCTATTAGTCCTTTGTACCTAGAAGTGAGTTCTAGTTGCTTCACATCCTTGCCAAATCCTGGTGGTAGTCATCTTCTTCCTGTTTAATATTTTGAGTGGATGTGAAGCAGCACTTCATTGTGGCTGTAATTTGCATTTCTCTACTGAAAAACAATGTAGAAAAGCTTCTTTCTCCCTATCTTTTTTTTTGCATATTTTCTCTTAAATTACCTGTCCTAATATTTGATTAGAACATTAAAAATAATAGGACTTCCATTAAAAATAACAGAACTGTCTTTATATGTATTACAAATATATCCCCCCAGATAGTGGCCTGACTTCAAGTCATGCCAGAGCAGATATTTTAATTTTTAGTTTATCTAATCCAACCATCCATTTTTCCTTTTCTAGAAACAGAAAAAATAATTTTTTTTTTCTTTTTGGTGTTTTAAGACAGGTTCTCACAATGTCGCCCATGTTAGCCACCTCATGTTATTTAACATGTTTGCAATGAAAATAAAGTAATAAACACAAGAATGAGGAAATTCAGTCTTTTTATTAGCTTGAGGCTTAACAACTAAATGCCATCTATGTTCATTTTTTTTTTTCCCCTTAAAAATTATCCAATGAAAAAGAAGTGAAAATTCCCCTAGAAAAACAGTGACAGTCAATCTCAGGATTGAGATTACAGATAAACTGAGATTAAGGGTAAAATAGTTCAGGACAGAGCAATTTGTCTAAGGAATCAGACATGTCAAGGACTAGCACTGAACTTTCTATTTTGATGACTAAATAGGAGGAATTAATCACCTGGCCCTGACTGAACTAATAGTACCACTTCCTTGCTTCTTATTCTCTGCTGGCTGGACTCTTCCACTCTCACTATCCAGAATCATTCATCTTTGACTGCTGTGACACAGAACTAAAAAATACTGACTTCTCCAGAAGAATTTATAAAAACTCACTCTTAAGGCTAAACCAATGCATCTCCCAGGCCACTCTCTAACCCTAATGCTGCCATGATGCCTCTGTAGGTAAGCCCCACGTTCTAGAGCTCCCTCAGCAGACTTCCAGACTTTGGAGCCATACCTTAATCCAGGAGATTGAAAAAAAATGGTAGGATTAGTGATTAACAGAGAAATTTCCCTTTCTAACCAATATTGTTTGAGCTATGTTAAGTACAAGAATGTCCTGAAAGTACTTGTTTCATTAGTATTTCAAGATTTAACTTATAGATACCAAGATTTTACTATATATGTAACTATTATGAAAGAACTATAGCTTAACCTATGCATATGCCTAGAGTTGACACACATTTTTAATCTTGTCAGCAAAAGTAGGTGATGGGTACCAGTCTTTCTGGTACCTAGTATAGTCCTTCATTAGTCATAGTTTTGTTTCCCCTGATTTCAGAATCCCCATGATCAACTGTGGTTCAAAAACTATTAACTGAAAAGTTGTGTAAACAAACAATTCATAATTTAAATTAAATTTAAATCACGTGTTGCTTTGGATAACATGATGAAATTTCATGCCATCCTGCTCTGACAAGGTGCCAATCATTCCTGGATACATGAATCCACATTGAATAAGCTGTCACTTAGCTACCCTCCTTGTTTTATCTTATTATCATTATAGTGTAGTACCTGTGATCAAAGAACCTCTTATTTGGAGGAATAATATTATGAGCTGTTATAATGCCATTTCCTTCATACCATGTATATCCCATGTAGGCATTATGTTATTTCTTATCTACATGACTAAATATTTAAAGTGTTACCTATAACATGTCAAATCATGTAAAATTTCTAGTGTCCTTTGGGAAAATGTATACTTCCAATACTATGTAATACCAGTTAAATACCTGTCAATTTGACAGACATAATTTCTTACTTTTGTTTTTTTTTGGTCGGTCCTGGGGCCTGAACTCTGGGCCTGGGCACTGTCCCTCAGCTCTTCAGCTCAAGGCTAACAGTCTACCACTTGAGCCACAGCGCCACTTGCAGCTTTTTCTGCTTATGTAGTGCTGAGGAATCGAACCCAGGGCCTCATGCATGCAAGGCAAGCATTCTACCACTGAGCTACCTTCCCAGTCTGATTCTCTACGTTTCTTAATGTGCTTGTGGTATTACATGCTTTCATATCTGTTGGTCATTTATATTTCTTCTGTGAAATAATGTATTCATATTCACTGTTTGTTTTTTACTGTGGGGTTCACTTTTTAATTTTAAGGGTTCTTAATATATTAGGGATTGTTTTTATCCTATTCTAACTGGCTTTCCATGACTTTTGTGATTCTGTTATGTTAGAGCAAAAAGATTTTGCTGCTGCATTTAAGTTCTTAATCAGTTGACCTTAAAATACAGGGATTATCCTGGTGAGTCTAATATTATCACTTGAACCCTTGGAGTATTTTCTCTGGCTTGTGGCAAAAGGGAAAGTTAGAACCAGAAGGACTTAGGTCTCTGTTGCTGGCTTGAGATGGAAGGGCCAAGTATAAGGAACAAAGATCAGTTTCTTTAAGCAAAGAATGATCTCTGGCTGACAGCCAGCAGGGAAATAGCACCCTGGTTCTACAACTTAAAACAGCTAAACTCTACCAACAACCTCAATGAGCTTGGATACTGATTCTTCCCCAGAGACTGGAGATAAGAGGAAACTCAGACACAAGGTTGACTTTGAGCTTGTCTGATGATCCTAAAAAACCAAACCAAGGGGAATCCACCCAACTAAACAAATGGGTGTTATTTAAACTAACAAGGTCTGAGATAATGCTTAAAAGAAAAAACTAATATGTTATTTTTTTGTTCATTCTTTTCTAGTCATTTTATAATAATTCAAGTGATACAATTTGCACTAAAGTAATTGTGATCTCTTCCATAAAATTAAGATAAATGTAGATGATTTTAATACTGTTACACTGAAATGAAACAATTTTTAAAAACTTATCCGAAGATTTGACTTGGCACAACTAATAAGGAAGAAAAGGTACAACTATGACAGACATAGGAAGCAGGTAAATAATTTATAAAAAGACAGTTTGTATTAAAGGCATTAAAGTACTTACTTTGTCATTAAGCCTAGAGAAGTCAGTGTATCTCCGGAAAACGACCCAGCTTTCTTCTGGGGCTTTCTTTACCAATATTTTGTACACCTGGGGTGAGAAGAGGGGAGAAGGGAGAGAGAGAAGAGAAAGGAGACAGAGAAAGAGACACACACACACACATACACAGAGAACACAAACTATTAACAATTATTGCAAAAAAAATCAGAAATTATTTAGATTATTCAATGTACAGAAAATTAATGGAGGTGCAGCAACAGTTCTTAATAGAACAAATTTGAGATTTTTTTCTATGCATAATAATAAACTAATGAGCTTCAATAATGTTTGTCAACATATTCTAAAATTGAAATAAGAATCACGCATGTTTGAACAAGCTATAAAAATAGCTCTTTTTGTTCTACATAAGTAATTTAATTTTTAAATCTAATACCAAACTAAATTCTCAAGTAAATTCAGAAATATTTAAAAATTATACATAGTAGATAAAAACTTTCCATTTCTGTAACTATGTGTAATTATTTAGGATACTATGTAGAAAAATTCAGTTGAAGCAAGCCAACATCTTCAAAAAACATTAGAAAAACAGTTTGTTTTTTCTTTATGAGCTGATCCTGAGACTAAACTCTAGCCCAGGTGCTGTCCCTAAACTTTTTTGCTCAAGGATAGCACGCTACTAAAGAACCACAACTCCACTTCTAGCTTTTCAGAAGTTAAATGAAGGTAAGAGTTTATGGACTTCTCTGCCTGGTTTGATTTTGAATTGAGATTCTCAGATCTCCTCCTGAGTAGCTAGGATTACAGGCGTGAGCCACCAAAGTCTAGCCTATATTTTATTTTTTAAAGTATGAGTAGCTGGGCGCTGGTGGCTCACGCCTGTAATCCTAGCTACTAAAGAGGCTGAGATCAGAGGATCATGGTTCAAAGCTAGCCTGGGCAGGAGAGTCCATGAGACTCTTATCTCCAATAAACCACACCAGAAAATCAGAAGTGGTGCTGTGGCTCAAGTGGTAGAGCACTCGCTTTAAGCTGAAGAGCTGCGGGATAGCGCCCAGGTCAAGTTCAAGCCCCAGGACAGACAAAAATAACTAAATAAGTGTGAGTATAAGCAGGGTATCTGTGGCTTGCACCTGTAATCCTAACTACTCAGGAGCTTGAAATCCAAGGATGGCAGTTTAAAGCCAGCCTGGGCAGGAAAAGTCTGACTCTTATTTCTAATAACCTGGCTGGAAGTAGAGCTGTGGCTCAAGTAATAGAGTGCTAGCTTTGAGCACAAAAACTCTAGGCTCTGAGTTCAAGTTCAAGCCTCAGCTCCAGCCCCAGCTCCAGCAGACAGACAGACAAGACAGACAGAGAAACACACATACACAGATAAACAAACATACACACAAGTTTATGTTTAGAATTTAATATGTGGATTTGTTCTTTAAGACAACATTTCAAGAGAAGCATATGCTAATAGTCTGTTATAGGATTATATGTAAGCTAAAATATAATCTGCTGAATACTTTGCTGAATTCTTTTCAACAGCTCTACAGTTGTGCTTATCCACATGAGACTAACGGATACTTGAAATCTGAAGTCCAAAATGACATGTAGTGTATGTGCAAACCATACTCTGGATTTCAAAATAGGGTGAAGATACTATGTAGTTTTTAATTAAAATTATTTTATACTGATTATACTTTGAGATATTTTAGATATATTAAATGAACCAAAAAATCAAATTAAAAATTACAAATGTGCTGAAGGGGTAATTCATGCTTGAAATTCTAGCTACTGAGTAGGCAAAAACTGGGAGAATCATAGTTTGAGGGCAAAAAGTTCGTAAGACACCCCCCAATCTCAACCAACTTGCTAGATATGTTGGTTTATGAATATCATCTCAGAGATAGTCATGAGAAAGTAAATAGGAAGATTGTGGTCCAAGCTGGCCTGGGCATAAAACACGACATGATATAAGAAAAATAAGAAAAAAAAATAGAGGTGTATCTCAAGTGCCTAGTAAGTATAATAAGTTTTTTAAGTATGAACTCTAATGTTGCCCATATATATGAATATGTGTATGTGTATCTGCATGTATTTGTGTGTGTATTACAAATGTGATTCAGCCAAGAATAGTAGTATATGCTTATATTCAAGCCTCATGGGAGGTAAAGTAGGAAGACTGAGGTTCAAAGGTCAGCTTTGGCAAAAGCAAGAGATCCTATCTGAAAAAACAAACTAAAAACGAAAATACTCACAATTAAATGTGAGCTGGTTTCCCCCCTCCACACACACAAAATAAATAAAAACAAAACGAAAATACTGGTGAATGTGGCTCAAGAGACAGAGTGCTTACCTAGCACCAGCAAATGCAAAACCCTGAATTCATTCCCCAGTACTATCAAAGAAAACAATCAGATGTGTGACTCATACTTGTAATTCAAATTATTCTCCTATTGGACAATGCTGCTATAAAGATAAATCATTATTTAAGAACTGTGAACCATCCTTGCCATTTGAATTTTTTCCTCTATGGACTATCCTTTCAGCTTTTAACTAGAAGAATCAGCAAGGGTATAGTATCAATCTTTTAGAAGTGAAAAACATTTACCTTTGTAAAATATAAGGATGGAAAATGAGATGACTAGGATACCTTTTAAAGAATGCAAAAAAAGTCTTGATGCAAGAAAGTCATAATGAGGACACAAAAAGATTGAAGAGATAAATTGATTCAAAATTTCTGAGAATGACTCATGAATAATAAAAGTCAATGGCATATGATAGTTAGATTTAAACTATCAATAACATATATTGATTTTGTTTTCCTATTTTAGAAAGTAGCCCCCTCTTACACACACTAAGTGATCTCTTCTGTGGCCTGTGAAGAGTCTTATTTTTCTAAGAAAGAAAGAATATTGATCTTTGTATCTTACTTTTTCTAAAAAGTTCTTTCTAACTTTGTATTCAGTGTTTCTAATGAAAAAGAATTATATGCAGTACTAATCATTTTATATTCTAATAGCAGCTATTATTTCATTTGAAGCTTAGCTGTGAAGTCCTTATTTATAAGGTATATAAGGTATATACAGAAGGTTTTTAACGTATATAGAAGCATGCCTGAAATTATAAAATATATATGGAAAAGTACAAAGTATAATTTTAAGTGTATAACTTGATACATTACATTATCCCTTGAAGACCCTCTTGTTGCCTTTCAGATCCTAATCCCCATCCCTCCTAGCCACCTTCAGTTTCTAACTATCCCCCTTAAAGACTTAACAATGTGAAAGACAAGATCTTAACAGTCTAAATTTTATTTATTTAAGCTACCAATTCAAAGGTTGAGAGATCAGAGAAACAAAGGATCAAAGGACAAAAGATCAAAGGAACATATCTAGGAAAAAAATATTTTGAACATCTAAGGCTCTCAGCTTATTATCTCCACCTCATATCTTTTCTTCAACTCAATCAAGATACATACATAGTATCCCTGTGTATCTCTTTTTTTTTTTTTTTTTTGGGTCTGGTCGTGGGGCCTGAACTCTGGGCCTGGGCGCTGTCCCTCAGCTCTTCAGCTCAAGGCTAGCGCTCTACCACTTGAGCCACAGCGCCACTTCCGGCTTTTTTCTTTTTGCTTATGTGGTGCTGAGGAATCGAACCCAGGGCCTCGAGCATGCAAGGCAAGCGCTCTACCACTGAGCCACCTTCCCAGCCCTCCCTGTGTATCTCTACACACATATAGGACTTTGAAACCAACTAGGCATTTCCAATGCATCATTTTCAAAAACAAATCCTCATCTACCTCAAAAATCTGCCATCTGATTAAACAGTAATCTTTACTAGTCTTGTTGACTTTGCCAACTTTGAGGCCAGCTTTGACTTCTTTCAACATTCTACTTCCAAAATATTAGGAATTTTACTTTCAGAATAACTTCTTGAAGCCTCTTAATCATCCTAGTCTATGTCATTCTGCCTCCCTGTATTATTTCAGACCTAACTGCTTCCTGCTATCAAAAGTCCTCATATTATCTAATCTCAGTTCAGCAGCCAGAATAAGCCTTTTAAAATATTAAGCCATATTACATGATTCTTCTTTTAAAATCCTTTATAAATATTCCCATCTTACTTGGAGTATAATTCAAAATTCTAAAGATGTGAGCTATCTGTGTGCTACAATCTGTGTAGCCTGCCTTTTACCTACCATCTTAGACCTATCCATTTGCTTATTCTGTCAGCCATAAGAGTTGTTGAACCTGTTCCATCTACATGGAAAGCTCTTGCCTCAGATAGTGCCTATTAGTATTAACATTTTTTTTCCCTGTGAAATCATGACTGGCAACAATATTTAAATCTTTGTCTGTCATTTCTCTAAAGTGGATACCAGCAATATCTTTAGTTATCATTTATTGATTGATTCATTTACTTAAATTGCCAAACTACCATCACCAGAAAGAGTAGTAATTGAAAAAGCTGAGTTAAGGAACATATGAATAGGAGTACTTTTATCTTTTTACATCTTCTTCCATAGTACTATCAAGGAAGACTATGGATTCTTCTACGTCATGCAAGACACCTATATTTATATATTACTGCCTTACTTACTTAATTAATTACATATTACTGCCTTATTAATTACTGCCTTACTGGCTACAAACTAGCATTTTCACACATATCACAATTTAGTCCATTTAGGCTACAAAATACCATAAATCAGATACTTCATATGGAATAGAAATAAATTTTTTTCACAATTCTAGAGAGTGGGTAGTCTAAAATCAAGATAATATCAGATTTGGTGTCTGAGGAGGGCTCAATTTCTGTGTCCTGGGACAGGCATAAAGGACACACAAGGGAGCTCTATGGGCCTTTTTTAATAAGAGTACTAATTCCATTTATGAGGGCTCGTCCTCCATCACCCACAAATTCCCTACATCTTAATGCCATCATCTTGGAGTTTAGAATTCTGAGGGGTTGGAGGACATAAACATTCACATAATCATGTTACCTAAGTAATATTCATTCTTTCATAAAGAAGGTAGGTAAATGAAAGGTAATGAGCCATTACATAATTTCTAAAACTGTTCTCGAAAGGAAGTTTTATGTAGTTTTTCTTCCTTATAATAATTTTAAAGACTATCTCTTCATAATTTGGGTCAACATTTTTCCTTAGAGGCTCTCTCATCTTGGCATAAACTGGTGGCATGACATACTAAGACAAACTAAGTTTACTAAAGAAATTCCAAAAACTAAACTCTTTGAACTAATGTTAGCAAGGATAACATACATAAATGTACATAGGTCAACATACAAGGTCAAAGTATGTAAATTAGTAATGAACAAATAAAAAAAACCCCTAAGAAACAAGACCCATATCCAAAAGTAAATCAAACTAAGAGGAAAAAAAAAATCTCTGTATTGACCACCATTTAGAAAAAAATTAAATACTTAAGGCCTAGTTCATATATTAGAAGACAATACTGAAAAGATATCAGCTCTCTTTGGACTTATTTACAGATTTAACCAATCTCATCACAAAGGTTCAAGAACAGCCAAGTCAATCATGAAGAAAACAAAGCTAGAATACTTAAACTGCTGGGTTTCAAGACTTATAATGAAGGTTTACTAATTAAGGCTGTGAAATTAATGTGGGATAGAAAAACAATGCAGAAATAGAGGTATACATTTATAGTCACATGATTAATGCGACAGACAACATTGAAAATGCAGAGGGATATGTGTTGTTAACATTTTTTTCTCATTTTCAAATTGGTGTTCTTTTGAACTTGCTTTTTAAAAATTTCATTTGTGCTGTCATCTTCAAATAGATGTACAAAGGGATTTCAATTTAATATGTACATTTATGCATACAACGCAGTTTGATTAGAGTAGCACTTTCCATAATTCTCCCAATAGTGATTCTTTTAAAAGCCTGATTAATTGATCTCAGCAGTCTGACCCTTATGTTATACCAGTGACAAAAAATAACTCTGGATGATTTACAGATTTAATGTGAAAGACCTAACTAAAAACTTAGAAGCTGGATGCGTGGCTCATGCCTGTAACCCTAGCTACTCAGGAGACCGAGGTCTGAGGATCACAGTTCAAAGCCAGCCTGGGCAGGAAAGTCCATGAGACTCTTATCTCCAATTATCCATCAGAAAACCGGAAGTGGCACTGTGGCTCAAGTAGTAGAGTGCTAGCCTTGAGCTGAAGAGCTCAGAGACAGCATTCAGGAGCAGGGTTCAAGCCCTATGACCAACCAAAAAAACCCCAAAAAACAAAACAACAACAAACTTAGAAGAAAACATGAAGAACATCTTTATAACTTTGGTATAGACAGATTTGAAAAAGTGGTAGTGAAAGCTGGGTTCGGCAGTACATGTCAGTAATTCTAGCACATGGGAAACACAGGCAGAATGGCAATGGAAATTTTGAAAATTTGAAAACTGAAAAGTTGAGAGCAAACTGGGCTACATATACCCTGCCTCAAAAAAAGCAATATAAAAAGTAGCCATAACATATTAATAAATTGGAATAGTAAAAAAGATTTTACCAAACATATTGTTAAGAATGTGAGAACTGTAATGCATGTATCCCAAAAAACAATAAAAAAC
Source organism: Dipodomys spectabilis (assembly GCF_019054845.1). Taxonomy (NCBI): domain Eukaryota; kingdom Metazoa; phylum Chordata; class Mammalia; order Rodentia; family Heteromyidae; genus Dipodomys; species Dipodomys spectabilis. Next base: position 6,142,667 of record NW_024870740.1, read on the forward strand.
ATTTCCACAATGCATAGAAACTACAAATAAAGACAAGGAAACAAACTGAAAAATCTTAAACAGATTATCTCACAAGGTATTATCTAAAAGCTAAAACTTAAATTCTTAGCTGGGTATCAGTGGTTCATGCTTATAATTCTAGCTATGCAAGAGGCTGAGGACCCTGTTTTAAAGCCATCTTGAACTGAGACTCGTCTCTCCAACAGCTGGAAGTGGAGCTGTGGCTCAAGTGATAGAGTGCTAGCCGTGAGCAAAATTGCTTACAGACAGCATCCAGGCCCTGAGTTCAAGCCTCAGGACCAGCAAATAAATAAAATAAAATTATTTCATTAGTCATAGGAAAATCCAAAATAGCACTGAGATATTCTAAATAACTAAACTAAAATACAGGAAATGAAAAAAGAAAAACACATGTTGTGAAGATGAGGAGCAACTATAAATCACATGCACTGCAGTGGTACAAGCACTATGGAACACTTCCATTTCTGTCTTCTAAAGCTGGGGGTCATAATGCTGAAGGAAAGAGACTAGACTCAAAAGAGCAATTCCATTTATATAAAGTACAAAATAGGCAAAATGAATCCAGGCTATCAGAAAAGTATTTGGTGAGTGAGTGAGTCTGGACTGGCAGATGGCACAGGGTGCTTTCAGATGTTAATAATGTTCTGTTCTCTTGATATATGTGCGATTGCATAGGTGTGTCTGTTCTGTTCTCTTGATATATGTGCGACTGGTTTGTGAAAATTCATTAAGGTAAAATAAAAGTTTATTATAGATAGCATGAGAGATTTCAAGGATATAACAATAAAAGTATGTTCAAGGAACTCTAAGTAAAGGTATATATCAATTAGCACAAGTTTAAATACAGAATTATCCAGTCTTTCACTTTCCATTGGTGTACAGCAGAAAGCAATACTTACAGTAAATTTGGCTCTTTCTTCCATCACCTCATAGCCCAGTATAGTAGGTGTAGATGGTCTGTCTTCCCAATTCACTGTTTCAGGATTTTGTTCTTCAGGTTCTCTTGGTCTAGCAGAATACTCAATGGAAGAATCAGTTCCTGTAAATCTAGTTCTAATGAGAGGACTGCTACAGACAGATGAAGTACTATCCATTCGATCAGGAACACTTGTCTGTTTAAAATTACCCATATTTGAGTCTTGAGAGTTTGAGCTTGTTGAGACACTGCCAAAAGAAGAACTTCTCTGATTTCTGTTGTTTGTAAAACTGGAAGCAGAGTTTCCTAGGGGCATAGGAACTGGAACATAAGGAGTTGCCATCTTCTTTGGCCTTTGCAACAAAACCTGTATTCTGCAGAGTCCTAACACTTAGACAACAACTAATATGCAATCCATTGTTTCTTTCCCTAGGAATTCATTATCTAAAAATAAGAAAAACACAATGAAAGATTAATAGGGAGACTAATCCAAAGCAAACAGAACATTCTTTTAAATTTGTGATGCTCTATTAATTTGTTTCAAATAAAAACAAACATGAACCCCTTCCTTTAATATCAAACCATTTCGAAGGACTCTGGTTTACAAGATAAAGAATAAAATGATTCCACATTCCTTTTCTTGATCCTCCTGCTGCTCTTATCCCATTTTTTTATATTGTGAAGGAGAGACTTGGTCCTAAGAACCACAAAAGAGGATTGTGTGAGGATTGGATTCAATCCCCTATAGGAAGAGGGAGAAAAGTAGCTTAGAATGAGAAAGAATGGCAAAGAAGCTCCTGAAGCTTTATCCTGACAGTGTTGTATACAGTATTAAAAGGCAAGAAGGTAGAGGAAAATTATTCATCGTTACCTTTTAGGTAGTTGAAACTCTTAAGGATTTATAGATAATACCACCAATCAGTCAGAAGCTTAGATACTGGTGATATCTAACAATTGCTTTTAAAGTAACATTTAGCCAGGGTTAGATGGAGGTTGAGAGGATTGCAGTTGGGGGCTGGTCTAGGTAGCCAAGTTCATGAAACCCCTTCTTAACCAACAGCTGGGTGTGGTCGTGCTGTCATTTAAGCTATGTGAAAGGATCAGCTGGACAGAAAAATCTGTGACACAGTCCACCTTAGAGGAAGAAGCTGGATGTATTTGTATGCAACTTTCATTCCAACTACATAGAAAAGCAAAAAAAATAATAAAATAAAATAGGAGGATCACAGTCTAGTGCAAAAAAACAAAAACCAGTGCAAAAAGGAGTGGGGTATAGCTAAGTGGTAGAGTACCTGCTACTCTTGTGGGTGAGGACTCCTGAGTACAAATCTTTGAGCCTTGTCCCCAAAGTAACAATTTGTAAATTTAGGATCAAACATATTTAAAAATTAACCTAATCAAACTACTAAAACTCAATGAAGAGTAAACTTGATAATAGTTTGCTTTGTAACCAAGAGAACATTTAGCAAATCTTTGTAATTCATACTTGATGTTATTAAAAGGATTAGAGTATTGTACCAGAATAATTTCACAACAATACAAAGAAGTAATGGTTTAACCATTAGGCTGTTAATAAACTCATAATCAATTAATAGACCACAGACCAACCAAACAGGACTGCACATAGCAACAATGGGTCTGCCTGGCCAATTTTATCCGCGCAACACCTAGGGTGAGAAATGTAGGATTTGGAAAGATGCTGAAACTGAATTTTTTTTTTAAACTCAGCATGTGGCTCTGAATAACCTTCCCTATTATCACGGATTCTAGAAACTGAGGCTCTGCCTGATGGCCTCTCCTCACTTCCTCCTCTTCCTACGCCCCCCACCCCAAAGTAAAATTTAAAAAGTCGAAATCTCTACCTTCTCAACGTCTGCGGGATGACCTTGCCCTCCGCCACCTGAGGTCACCAGGCCAGGGGAAGGTGGCATATCAACACAACCACCAACTCCCATCGGAGGGGACACTGTCTGAACGTTCAGAAAACGCACTGTGCTCCTTAGGAGGGCCTCTACTTTGGTCCTCCCCAGGAGATGCTCCAGGAAGAATCACCTGGGCCTCCCCTTGGGCAGGTGAGGTACTCAGACGCTAGGCGGTGGGCACAGACCGACCCCCTGGGGATATGGTCAGGGGGAGCCCGGGCTCCGGCCTCAGGCTCCGTGGGCGGCAAAATCTGCAGCTCTCGGTGGTTCCCGGGGGCGGAGGCCTTAGGGTCTGCCCTGGCCGGGGCGGAGCCAGCGCTCCAGACCGCGGGCGGAGTCCGGGGGTCCCGTCTATGCGGAGGGGTTCGGGGCTGGGGAGAGGTCCCGGGGTGTCTCTTCCCCTCGACAGGTGCTGGTGTCCCGGCACGCCCGCCCGGGGTCCCCCGCCCGCCCGCCCGCCCGGGGTCCCCCGCCCGCACGCCCGCCCGCCCGGTGTCCCCGCACGCTCTCCCGCCCGGTGTCCCCGCACGCCCGCCCGCCCGGTGTCCCCGCACGCCCGCCCGGTGTCCCCGCACGCCCGCCCGGTGTCCCCGCACGCCCGCCTCTCAGTCCGTACCTCAGAGCACTCCACCACCAGGCTCCAGGGCGCTCCCCGGGGGAGGTGAAGCCGGCCGGTCCTCAACCGCAGCTGGTCGCCGCCTCCCACGGCACCGGGATGCCACACGTGACCCTCAGCCCCGAACACGGCTGCTCCTCACCTCCGCCCGCCACTGGGCCCCGGTTCCCGGCAAGTGGAGGGCGGGCGTCCGGAGTGCCGCTCCGGAAGTGACGCCACGCCAGGACGACCATCCGGGAGGCGCACAGTTGAAGTGTCCGCTCCTGGCTCTCTGGCTGGGGGTTTAAATCGAATCCTGCGGTAGGAAGTTGGCACTTCTTTGTGGTAGCTTCTGGGAAATCCGGTGCGACGAGTAGTTTGCCCAGCAATTGACTAGAAGACTTCATTTCCCAGGAGGCACTATGGGCGACGTTAGCGTGGACTCTAGCTTTGCATCATGGGACTTGTAGTCTCCACCTATTTGGGCTGGTTCTGCTAGGTTATTGATTATTTTCCAGAATTGACAGGGCCTTAAGGGATAGCGACTGATTGGAAGAGTAGGCAGACAGAGCTCTTCACTATTGTCTATTTGCCTTATGTAATTCAAAAGTTACAGACTTTTGAATTGTTGAATTAAAAAATATTCTGGGGAGTAATTTATCCCAAATGATTAAATAAATAGACTGATTACACTTGCTCATATGAAAACTCACAAAGTTATCAATCACGACATTCTTTGATAGTTAAATATCAAGATTGAGATAAGTCTACAGGCCTGGTCATCCTAGGGTTTAAAGGTCATTCTATTTAAAGGATTTTATGGTCATTCTATGATTTAAAGGTCATTCTATGATTTCTAGGGCTTTGGAGCATTTCTGAGACGGAAAAATGAGAGTTAATGCAATAAGGAAAATGTGTCATAATAGTCTGCTTGGTTTGTGAACTAACTGTTGGCCTTTAAATATAAATGAAACATAAAATTGTGTTCTGTGGGAACTGGGGATTGATTATAGATGTTATTTCATGATATACTTGGCAGTATTAGCTTTGAACTAAGAAAAACATCACATAGTACATTAAAAACAACAACAAAGAAAAACCTCTTGTGTCCATATCTTGAGCTATGTCACTGAATAAAAGTAAAAAAAATCAGAGCAAAGAAAAATGAGACTTTAAAAATTTTTCTCAGGCTGGGGAAGTGGCTCAGTGGTAGATTGCTTGCCTTGCATACATGAGGCCCTGGGTTCGATTCTTCAGCATCACATAAGCAGAAAAAAAAGCTGGAAATTGTGCTGTCGCTCAAGTGATAGAGTGCTAGCCTTGAGCTGAGGGACAGTGCCCAAGCCCAGAGTTCAGGCCCTACCACTGGAAAAAAAATATCCTCAATCATTGACAAGGTTGTTGATGGCAGTGTAATTGGAAATGCTGCAATCTAGGCAAACTGTTACCTGAAGGAGAGATTCCCCAAGGAGGAAGAGGTTTCTACCTGGTCCTTGAGTACCAAGTTCATAATGTTAATCCTCTGCCTCGAGTTTTTAGGACACACCAGGGTAGAGACAAAAAAATTATTAGTAAAGCATAGCAAAAGAAGGACAGTGCATGACTTGGACATGCATATCTGATAGCAGATGCAAAACAGCTCCAACATCACAGATATTTATGGTAAAAGATTAAGCTGGGAGGTTTATTCAAATTTTCCAGAGGATAAATGCTCCCATTTTATTTGACACTTGGTATATCTTATCAATATTACAATTACACTGTTTTACCAATTGTGCCTAGTGATTTCAATAGTGATCAATTTAGTAAATTTGGGGGCATATGACATAAGATGTTAAAGCCTTTCTTCTAGGGATGGGGAAACATTTTTTTTTTTGGCTAAGAGCCATTTGAATACTTATAACATCATTCATGGGTCTAGAATGAATCTCACATTGACAAAAAGCTCCTAAAGTTATTGAGTTTTGAGTCCCACCTGAAGTTGCCTTGGCTATGTTTAACTAAATGATTTCTTGGGCTATAGCCCTGCAGACCAGAAGTTCCTCACCCTAATGAGTTCTTCCAGATGGTTTATTATGACAGGTTTCCATCCTTGAGATGACTTTTTTACAAACACTTTTTATGGAATGAAATCATTTTTAAGAGTTTTTTCCCTAGCTTACGTGTTTTTCTTTAAGATATCATTTCCAGGTTTCTAAAGTATACTAGAAATTATTTGAGCAAGCAGACAAGGTTGGAGGAAAGACTCTTTCAAAATGTTGAAGCTTATGAGACAGTGTAAAACCAAAAGGAAAGAAATAGCATCTTGTGCTTTTAGTTGTTATTCATTAATACAGTATCTCTGAATTTGTGGCGGCTGTTTCCCATGTCTCATTTTATTCTGATCTATCCTGCCTGAGTTCCAAAAAGAAACCTGTAGTGAAGAAAATCTGACAATTGAATGCATAGGAAGGCAGGGAAAATATTTAGGAAAAGAATGAACAAGTACATTCATACCTATTGAAAATATGAATCTACAAATACCACTGTTATAAGGAGGATAACGATCTAGAAAGGGGAATTTAAATTATCCAAGGACCATTGAATCATGTACAAATTATTAAGCAAAGAATAACAAAATCTATACACTACATGTTTTCTGGCATTGATAAATATTATTTCTTCAAATGATTAAACAGATTCAGTAACCAAGTTTGAGTAGTCAAGTTAAAAATATCACATTACGATAAACCATATTTTATGGTTAGTCACTGTTTGTACAATTTCTTTTCTTCAGGTCTGAGCTGTCTCATATAGTGCCCATAATCAAATTACATTGTTTGAGTTTAACTTGAAGAATAACATCAAGTTGTTTTTATGCCTCATTACTATAATTTTATATAGATTATATATCCTTCAACGGACATTTTGAGTTTACCTAAGGCATAAATTTATATAATCATTGAGTGGTATAGTAACTGGAGTTGGTGGAGGAGAAAAGGGAAGGAAGAGTTAAAAATTATAGCATAAAATAAAGCATACATATTGAGTAGAGATCTTTTGAATGGTTTCCTAGATTCTAACACTTTTTCTTTCTTAGGAATTAGTCTCTCTCCTATACTGTGGGGCTTTTCATCATAGTTAGCTGAGCCTAAGTAGAACATTTGAATAAGTTATTTCCAACAATGGTTTTTCCTAATAGCTAAATTTGGAAATTGTATTTCCAACAATGGTTTTTCCTAATAGCTAAATTTGGAAATTGAGGAAATAAACCAGTTGGAAATCAATAGACCTGAAGTCAGGCCAAAGAAAATTCTGTGATAAGGCCTGTGAAGTTCCACAGCTATTTCCTCTGAAATTATTAGATCCTTTCCTTTTCTCAAATTTCTCCTGAACTCTTAATAGATAACCTAATGGTCTTTCAGTATATTAGCATTTTGCTTAAATCTGTCCAGAGTTAGTTTTCATAACACCAAAGGGCAAGAAATACAGTAAGTTGAGGTGATGTAAACTGCAAATGAATGCTAGTAAAAACTACTTCCTATCTGTTCAAATAGTTGTCAATTATTCATAAACATTCATAAACTAAGATTTTAAAACAAAGCGTGGTATCTTGTGATCTATCTGCTTATGATGTGAAGAAACATTTGCTCAATAACTTACGAATAAAGTAAAATTAATTTATCAAAAATAATTCCATTAATTATTTTGGTTTAATTTTATAGATTTCCAAATTCATGCATATTGTTTTCTATAGGTAGTGTTTCTTTAGCTTTAAATTTAGGATCTGCACTCTATTTGCCCTCTACCTTCTCATCGTCATGAATTATGATCCCTGAGAAAGAACCACAGTGATCTATTATTAGAGCAATGAGAGGTAACCAAAGTCGGTAACATGGCAACATGATAGCTCAGTTTATCTCAATAAATCTGTGACCTATCCAAGGCAGGAACTACATGATGTGTATAATAATAGAGATGGAAGCACATTAAAACAGCTACCATTGATTAGTGAGTTTTGCTTATATTACACCAGGAAAGTTTTGAAGCATGTATAGAAATCCTGCTGGAACATAATAATACATAATTTCCACAAATAGCAGTCATAGTCTTAGAACTAACAAAGCATAATGATCATAAAGGGCGTAGGCTGGACCTTCGAATAGCTATACTGACAAGACACTGGTTGACAACTCATCTCTGACCCCGTTCCAGGAATTGTGGTGCCTCTCACATTATTAACACACATAATAATATCTAGGCCAAGTGTTTTTTGCTTTCCCATGGACCATTAGCTATTTGTAACATAGTTCATTCATCCTAGCTATAGCTCACTCTGTTTTTTTTTGGTCTCGGAAAATGTTATCCTGTGCTTGTTCTATCCCCAGCTTTTTGATGGTTTTTATGCTTCACTATCTGGCATTTGTCTGATGTTACTTTAATTTTCCTTGTTGAGAGAGGGGAGAAATATTGAGAAGAAGTTGACAAGGCAAAGTACATTTTTAGAGCACAGATTAGGGTCATAGTTGAGAGAGGACTATCCCAGACAGAAGGGCATAAAGTATATTAATCAGAAATGTATTAGAATGAGACACTGTTGTTTGTATCTATGAAAGATTATAGAAACGAAATTTGAATTTTTATGTATTTGTGAAAACTAATGTGGAAAGAGATGGTAAAGTCTCAGCTCTAAGGCACTGGCACAGGAATTAAACATTGTAGGAATATTGTTAAATATTGATAAGCACTGATGCTGATAAGCCTTTATTGTGAGCATAATTTGAAAGTTTATTTTCCTGTAAATGTGCCGAGACATTGGAAGTTAGGGAGATTCAGCTTAGTAATTGACACCTCTCCAGCCCTCTCTTCATGATCAACTGTCCTGAGTGAGGAACTTCTAGCATTCAACTAAGTTGCCAGCACTGGCTCCTTTGAACCCCAAACAGGACCCTAACTCTTGCCCCAGGAAACAGCATGTGCTAGAGTGTTTCTACTACAAGCTTCGGTGAACTTTAGATGATACTGCAGCCACTTCTACCCTGGGCAGAGGGGAAGCTCTTCTTAGTGGCTCAGTAGAAGATGAACTTGGTGACTAGCACAACATAGCCCTTCCTTTGCATAAGGGATATCATGATGGGTACAGATTTCTTTGTCATACCTCTTTTCTGCTTTGATGAGCATACAGGAAATATCATTGTTTGCTGCCCTCTGGTGTTTCTTAGCAAGTCTAATAAAGACTACTATTTGGTGGACTTCTTTGCCTAGGTTTGCTTCTTATTATTAGTAGAAGAGCTGAACTGGTAACATGAAGACAAAGAGAAGTGGTTGCAGAGCTAGCCTCAGTAGCAAGAGGAATGGTTAGACTCACTCCATAGCAGACCTGAACACAGTGATAAGAGCAGAGTGTGAAAGTGGAAGCTGTCAGGCAACTGCTACCTCAGCAGAGCCAATGGCAGAGTGGCCATCAGGCTAGGAAGCAGAGGTAGTAGCAATAGAGAGGCAGCCATATCAGCAGTGATACTAAGTAGTTCCCATTGGAACAAGAGGAATCCCGATAATGGGAAGCTGAAATTGACAGAGGGCAGGCAGTAATGATAGTGAACCTGAATCTGACATTCGCTGAGATTAATGGCTAGGAGATACTTCCTACCACTGTCCAGCCTGAAGTACAAAAGAGCCGTAATACTGCAAGCTTCAGGGCTGATCCTGAAGCCCAGAAACTCTGGGATCAGGCGCGCAGCTCCCATAGCTGATTCCTGCCGCCCACCATTATCTACTGCCACTACTTGCAAATGCCTATTATTTGCAAGGTAGGCATTTCCTAGAACAACTGGAAGAATTTCTCTTCACCTACTCATGATTTCGAGAACAGATAGACCTCTGGCAGCTAGCTTATATGAGTTGGAAGATCTTATTACTCATTCAGTAAATATTTGTTGAGTGTTACCTTGTGTGCCAGTTTACTAGACTCAGCCTACAGGAATCTCCTAGTGAAAAGATAATGCAACACCATTGTTCCAATGGGGTTCTAGTGAATGTTTATTCAGGGATATTCAATAAACATAAACTTTTTAAAGCTATAGCTGAATGTATATTTTATATTTGTTGAAGAAAATAGAACTGCTTAATGTGATAAGGGTGTCAAGGAAAAATGAAACAACTGTAAGGTTGTGACATCAAACCGAGTGTCTTAGGGAATATGTCTGAGTTGCTGTGATTCTAATGTGGTCTAGCCTTGCAGGAAGTTTATTTCATACATTCCTTAGGCGATAAAAAGGAAGCAAATTAGTTAGCAAAAAGAATGCCCTTTTCCTACTCCTAAAAGCTATGATTCCAGGAAATAAGATGCCACATATTTCCTTAATGGTAAATGAAATCCCTAGGTTCTGGAGTCACTGGGTTTTAAACATGAATACTCACTTCCTGCTCTTTTTAAATTCTGACTTCTTTGCTAAGAAATGCATTCTTTCCTGAGTATTCTCATAGTCTGCAGGGGTACATTCAATGCTCCAGGAAACCTGTTCTGGTTTTTGCTCTCTGTCTCAGTTGCTGGATGAGTTGCTGTCACTGTCTTCACCGCTGGCTGATTCATGCTTGCCTTGACAGCTCTACACTAGCCTTTGCCCTAAGGGAGATTAGAAATGCAGTGTCTCTTGACTTACACTCTGACACCATGGCTTCAGGCTGGAAGTCTTCCAGCAATGCTACCTGATCCAGAGACCCACAGTGCAGCAATCGGCTGTTAATTGAAATGAAGAAGCTTTTTTCATGTTTGCTTGAATCCTGAAGTGTAACAGAGTCCATAACAGCCAGCTCTTTTGATTTTGTTCACAATCCTCTTTTCTCCAGGGAGCACCTTGCATATGGGGGGGCTCATTTGGCAGAAGTTCCTGTAATAACTATGGAGCAGACCTTATTGGCTGCCAACTCTGAATTTCTCTGTGTCTTGAGCATCCCTGTTTCATGAACCCTGGTAAGAAATCAGAGCCCACATCCCCCTGTAAAAGTCTTAAGTGCCTGCCACCTAGGTGCCTGAGATATAGGGTGTAATGCTTAATGGTAAAGCACATCCCAAGGTCAGTTTTGTGGTTTAGCTTAAAGCTTTGTTCCTGGCTGTGTTGTCCCCAAGCTTCCTAGAAGTTATGGGAGCTACTTAGTTTCTTTCAAAAAATATCAGAGCATGCCCATAGGCATGTGAAAAAACAGGTCAAGAGAAAGACGAAGAGAAGGAAAAGACTTATTTCTTGGTCCTAAGGGAAATTACTATCTTTTCTCCACTTAAGTATATACATGGAAGCACAGATTTCTGACTGCCATTGGTTATTATCTTAGAACTTCAAGGGAATCACTTCATAATGAAGCCATTGTGAGGTTGGAAGAGTAAAGAGGGATAAAGTATGTGTGGGTTGAAAGGGATAGGTGAGAATATTGAAAGCGGTAACACTGATCAAATGTCTCATTGACTCCATAAATGGTTTTGTTGAATGACAACTCTTTTTTACAACTACTAAAAGATAATAAAAATAAATAAAGATATCATTGAGCCTTTGATTGCGCTGTACCTCAAGGCCACTGTGCTTCTGAACAAATTTCCTAGTGATAAGCAAGCCTAAGTTGGGATTTTTCTATTGATATTAGTTTTACTACAATAATAATGGTAATAATGGTTGACTTTAAAATATTACAAGAACTTTTTATTCATTTAACACCTATACACAATGTTTTTAATCATACTAAACCTATATTTTAACTAACTATATATAAAACTGTGTGCATACACTTATATCTAGATATGCATATTGATATGTTTATGCAAATAGAGCCATAAGCATGTATATTGATATAAGTTTGGTATAGTTATGTCTATAAATATAAGGATGCACAACAGGGTGTCAAATAAGATTTCTATGTTGTCTTTGAATGGCAGCTGAAACTCAAAGCTGTGGATACAACTTGCTAAGTACTGCATATCTTAAGGTTATAACATATCAGTAATTAAAATCAGAGAATTAGCCCAATTACCAAGATCACCCAGGCATTATCAAAAGAGATTTAGGAAGAGAAGATGCAGTGTTTACTTAGAGAATGTCTTGTTTGTGAAAGAGGATTTCTCATTACAACAGCTCTTAGTTTAACCAATATTTTTCAGTCTTATAATCAAGATGGCCAACTTCTCAACCTGGAAGGTTACTCTTTATAATGCTTCTCTCAGTCGACTTCACACTTTAATATTATGTTTTAAATTAGATAGTACTAGGGGTATAAGTAATAGAATCTATGACTCAAACTTGATGAAATGTAAATAAGAAAATTTATTGGCTAAATTACCAGAAAATACAGAAGTAGAACAGATTTTAGGTTTGGTTAATTGCAAGACTTAATGACTCCATTCTGCTTTCTGTGGCTAATTAACCTTGTGATGTAGGATGGATGCTGATAGTAATCAAGTGCATATATTTCCTTGTTTATTTAACAAGAGAAATTAATTCTATTTCAATATTCTAAACAAGAGTCTGATATTTATCCCTAGTAAGCTAAATCACACTTTGAACAAAACAATAGTAACTGTGGCCAATGGAATAGAGTGTATTTGATTTCTTGATTAGACATTGTGTATGCCTGATTTGGGGGCATGAACCAGCTTTATGCAAGGTTACATGTGTTGTACAGATGGATATCTGAATTAAAATAAAAAGCTATTAATGCTAGGTATTTGTGGGTCACACCTGTAATCCTAACTACTCAAGAGGCTGAGATCTGAGGACAGTGATTTGAAGCCAGCCCAGGCAAGAAAAGTCCTTCAGACCTTTATCACCAATTAATCTGCAAAAGAAAAGAAAAGAAAATGAAAAGTCAGAAGTAGAGTTGTGGTAGAGAGCTCACCTTAAGCTAAAAAGCTAATGGGAAGCATCCAAGCCCTGAGTTCAAATCCCAGTACTGGCATACACACACACACACACACACACACACACACACACACACAGACACACAGACACACAACTATTAGGAAGAAAGAACAGAGCATAAATGCTAGAAAATCAGTAATGTTCTCTTTAAGGAGAGTTAAAGTCCTTATGAAGGATGATCAATAATGAGACATACTCGAATCCATCTAGGAAGAAGAATTTAGATAGTGCCCCAGTTAACTGCACAAGTAAAGATGAGCAGAATTCACAGAAAAGTTGGAATAGTTGGAGAACTTCTCAACAAAGGCCCACCGACACTTTCATTGGGATTTGTAGGCAATGAAATTCAAGTTAGGTGGTGTCCAGAAGGACCAAAGAAGAATAGTTGCTCTATTGACCCTGTGGCAGAGGTTCTGACTTCATTGTAGCAGCTTAGTGATGATGACAATAGTCATCTGTTGCCTGTCTGCTGACAAAACTTCTCACAGAGAAACAATGATATTGATTGTACCCTCAGTTTTCCCTTCCCTGGAAGAGGACAGGAAAAAGCAGGAGCATACATTAGGCTTATGTCTACAAGTTAGCTAAATGTTTCTGCTTATATGTCCCACAGATCATTTCTTTAGAGTCTCTTTCTCTCCAGCTACGTTTTCCTTTTTTTTTCTTCATTGTTTGGTATTGTTACCTAACCCAATCAACCAAAGCCAGAAATTTGGGATAATGCTAGATTTCCCTTACCTTCGTCAGAAGAAATCTGTCAATTGTTTGCTCAAAATTAAAATTTTTTTTATTGTAAAGATTCTGTAAAGAGGGGTTATAGTTACATGAGTACATTTCCTATTGTTGCTCACTATTTTTGATATTACTTTCTCTTCTGTCATCATTGTGAATACACTCGTTAGGCACTCACACTCAGCTGTTCTCCATGCTAGACATCTAGTCTCCACTTTGATGTGACAGTGAACATTCCAGAAATAAAAGTATCTATGCTACAATTCATCTTTTCACAGTTCTTTATTATTTCAGTCACTTATGAGATGAAATAGCCTTGTAGCTAGCACAAAATGATTTCAATGATGTGGTCTTGTCCAACATGCCAGGCACATGTTTTACAGTTGGCATCCTGTATCTGTGGTATTATATCTATAAATTGAACTGACCTCGGACAAAAATATTGAAAAAATTTCATCTATACAAAACATTTACATTTAAGTCTGCCAGAGGATTGCGTAGATTATACACAAATGTAATACCTTTTATATTTTCTTCTTCCAATGTTAGGGATTGAAGCCAGGGCCTTGTATGAGTTCTCTTACTGAGCAAGTGCTCTACCACTGAGCCATAGTCTCAGCCTTACTTTATCACTCTATATAAGACACTTGAATATCTGTAGATTTTTTCCTATCAGTTGGGGTGTCTAGAATCAATCCCTGACAGATTTATAAGTAAAGCTCAGGTATGTTTTTGTCAGAAACACAGAGAACAGGGCTCCTGAACAGTTTGAATAAAATGTCTACCTTTTTCTCACTAGATAATGTTTTCGTTTGTAATAGACTGTATTCTTCGAGAGAAGAAACTAGTTCTTTTTATTTTGAGGTTGTAGGCCTAACTGGTTATCCACTGATACATAACTAAACAACATAAGTTAGAGATATATAATAAGCATGCCTATTTTGCTCTGTTTGTCATAAAAGCAAATAAGATGGAAGATACAGCTCAGGCCAATTCTCCATCAAAATAGTTGGGGTGGTTCAAAGGTTGGAGACAGGGATCACCAAGAATCTGGTTCAGATGCATGTCAGCCAATTGATAGTCACATTGCTTGGGAACCAAAGCACCTCACATAGCTTTTACTTGTCTCTTTTTCCTTGTTTCTTCATAACATAGGAACTGGGTTCTAAGAAGTAGATGTTCAGAGAGAGGGAGGGGAAGAGAATCACTTCGAAATCATATCACTTTTTCTAACTAGCCTTCAAAGAAGACACTATATGCTATTTACAAGACTAGCATATATCTGAAGAAAAACAAATTCAACTCTTTTATTAGGAAGAGTGTTAAGGAATTTGATGATGTGATTTAAATCTACCACTATACCTAATATAATAGTTAACACATGTCATACTTAAATATAGCAAGCACTCTTTTATGACCTTTATTTATACTGTATTATTTATTTTGAATTATTTGTTAAAAGCATGCTTTTAGAGAAATTAAAATTAGCAGAGTTTATTTGAACAACAAAATAATCCAAAGAACGATAGGTCCCATGGTTTCTCTTATTTGCAATAACTAGTATATGTCTAGGACAAGCAGAAAAGGTCAAAAGCTATGTACATATGATCATATAAGCTGATGCTAAGCAAAATGAACCCCAAGACAGGGACACAGAGATTTTATCTTTTTTGCTGTTCTTTTTAATGTACTTATAATGTACTATGTGATTTTTTTTTATTTCTTTTGTTTGTTCTTCTCCCATAGTATAACCCCTGTAGTCACTGTATTTGATTCTGGTGTCCTGGATCTTGTATATGCATTTTTCTAATTTAGAGAGGGGAAGGGAAATAACAAAATACTGAAATAAGTTTGCAGGATGACACATTGCAACAACGAGATGTACAAGACTGTGCTGAAAATGAACTTTATAACTTTGGGGGAGGGGGGAGTTGAGGAGTTGGGGAGGAAAGGGATGGTATGGGAAAAACAAAGGAGGGTGTAACAATGCTTGATAGGAAATGGACTCATTACTTTGCTCATGTAACTGTAACTGCTCTGTACAGTATCTGTACAATAATAAAAAATAGAAAACAATAATAAAAATATAAAATAATTCATGAGTCAGGCAAGTACCAAGAGGTTCTATCTGGCAGTGTTGTGTGTGTGTGTGTGTGTGTGTGTGTGTGTGTGTGTGTGTGTACATGTGAGAGAGAGAGAGAGAGAAAGAGAGAGAGAGGAGAGAAAGAGAGCGAGAGCGAGCAAGCAAGTGCAATTCAGTTTTAAAAGTCCCTCTTGTTGCTATGTGAAGAACAAGCTCAGAAAGGAAGGAAAAATTGAAGGAAGAGAGAGAAAAGGGTGACTAGTTAAAAGGTTATTTCAATCCATCAATTAGAAAACACTACTACCAGGCATGCCCCACCATGAAATTGAACATTGTGCATGGTAATTCAGTGAATAAATGCGACAAAAGTTACTGCCACTGCTATGTTTAAGACTACTCCCAATAACTGACACTTATTTCCTCTTACTCTTGCAATCTCTTAAAAACAAGACTTACCTGTATAATCCTAACTAAAATAATATGAGTAGAAATGCCAACAGGCACAAATGAAATTTGGAGAGTAGGAGTGAAGGGGATAAGAAGTCCAGAAGGAAAGGTAGATTCAGAATGCTGAATTAATCTCTTATGCCAGCAAGTCTTCAAAGTGCCAGTGAAGGAAAAAAATAGCAAGAGTTACTCTTCAGCTACTCAAGGGGTTGAGGCAAGAGTAATTCTCTAAGCCAAAAGTTCAGGGCCAAGCTGTGCAGACTTCAAATCAAAGACAAAAAAGGATGATGTTGACTTGGCAGTAGGAATGATGAAAAGTATGTTTCTGCTTAGATAATGAAAATTTATTAGCTAGATATTTACTTTTAGAAGTGTTTTTCATCCGACATATTAATTGGTCATATACTGTATATTCCTCCATCTTGTACTATAGGTCTTCAAGGTTAGAGAGTATTCCAGTTATTGTAGTCTTTTACAAATGCCACTAAATAGTCATTTATTATATTTTTGTGGCTCAGAAATTCAAACAGGAATGGCTTGTCTCTCCACCTCATGTCTGAGGAAGGAAGTTTGAAGGCAAGGTTAGCAATGAATGGAAGCCTTAGCCACTCTCAGGTCCAACAGTTAATGCTGAAAGGTGCATCTGTTTATGATATTGCTCTGGATCTCTTGGTGATAGCGTCTCATGGTTAGTTTGTATTCTCTAAAAGCATAGTGGATGGATTAGAAAAGTGTGTGTTGTTGACAACAAAATACAAGAGGGGAGGGGAAACAAATGTTCATTTTTAGGAATAATGTTGAATATTATGGTAGCAGTAACTTTTGCCACATTTATTTAGCTTATTATTGAGTTACTGCAAATAATGCTCACTTTCAAAGGGAGAAAAATTGACTTCTCTTGATGGTGTGTGGTAAGGTTGGAAGAGAAACACTTTTAGAAATTGTAGTTTACTATAGAGGCTGAGAGGTCAATAAACAACTCCTTGAGTCAGTGAGTGAGTGGAACAGCACTGACAAGATCAGATCTATTTGTCTTTAACTTTGTGATGGCTCCTTGATCACACCTCATTGTAGAAGGTTGTGGAGTCAATAAGGTTTCTAAAGAACCACTGAAAAAGAAGCAGGGATAGTTACATAAACAGCTGAAGTTCAGAGTTTATAATACTACTGAAGTTTCTCAGAACTCAGTCTTTGCAGGTTACTAACACATAGTTTTTGCTTTTATTGTCTCTGTAAATATCATGCCTATTAACATTTTATTTTCAATATGTTATGCATATACATATATTAATACTCACCACCTCCCTTAACAATATACCCTGACTGCTTATTTTATTCAGAGAATGATCTTTGTCTAATTTGGGTCATCTTTTTATCCTGACAACACCTACTAGAATCTGACTCATAGAAGCCCCTCAGTAAGTGCTTGTCAAATGTATAAATTGTGTTTATACTGGTATAAAATGGGGGACGACCAGAACTTTATTATTGTTCTGAGTAACACATATTTCATTCCAGTGAGGGTCAGAATAGGTAATTAGAGTGGAAGAGCTTTAAAATGGTAAATGTCAAATGGACATTGTGATTAATTCAGTAGTGGCAGATTAAGTTCTGGAGCTTCTCTGGACCTTGTCACTTGATCACACTGCACAATAGAATGTTAGAGAATTGATAAGATCACCAAAGAACTGCTGAAAAACAAGCATACAGTTATATGAACAGCTGCAAATCAGAATTTACAGTATTACAGAGGATCCTTGAAGTTGCAAGTGACTGACAAATAGGAAGTCATGGAGACATTTAATTCCTTTTTCTTTTTTTATAGAGCAGAGCTGGAGAGCATTTATTAATTTCCAGCAAATCAGATTTCAGAGCAAGAAAAATAATCATGAATTAAATAGAGACATTTCATAATAAAAAATTCATAATATGTATGTATATGCACGCAAGAAGATGTAAAAGGCTTTAATTCGCATTTGGCCAGTAAACTACCAAATGTGTGAGGAAAAAAGTGACAGAACTACAAAAAAAAAAATAGACAGATTCCTTATAATACCTAGAAATTTCAACATCCCAGCTAGTAATTGAAAGAGCCAGCAGGTAGAAAATGAGTAAAGGCACATTTAAATTGAAGTGCACTACCAGTTAACTGAATACAATTAACACTTGCAGAGTATTTTATAAAACAATAGCAGAACACAAATCATTGTCAAGCTCAGTAGAATTATTACTGTAGATCATTTCTGCACTAGAAACCACATTTTAACAAATTAAAAAAATAGAACTCAAATTAAATAGCTCCCAAATAAAGTGGAATAAAATTAGATATTAATTACAGAAAGCGAAGCAGAAAATCCCCAAGTATTTGGAGATCAAAAACATAGTTTATATTTTTTTTCCATTTTTCTTTAAAAAATAGTAGTAGCATAGAGGAATTGTACAAAGGGATTCCATTTGGATATTTGCAACATGAATATAACAGACATTGATCAAAAGTACAATATATATTATTCTTTATTGACATATATACATGACATATATGCTATATATGTGCCATGTATATCATATATGCCACATGACATGTGTTGCACATGTGTCACATATATACACCAATGCCATAGATGTCATTTATGCCACACATGTAACATACATGCCACAACAACAGAGACCGCATGTCACACACAACATACATGTCACACACCACACACAACATACATGTCACACACCACACGCAGCATACATGTCACACATGTATGCCACATGTGTGTCATTCATGACACATTTACCACACATCACTTGCACCATACATGTCACGAATGCCATAGATGTAATGCATGTCACATACAACATACATGTCACACATGACACACACGTCATATATCCACATTTACTACACATTCCACTTATTCATACATGCCACACATGTCACATGTGCCACATATGTCACATATGCTGTACATACCACAAGTATGACACACATATGTAACAAGCTTGCCATACATGAGCACAACACATGAAATGACACATGTAAAACAAAAGACATACAAGACACACTACATATATCATATATATCACATAGATCACAATGCCACATACAGGCCACAATACATCACACAAGCCACACATATCACATATGCCACACATGCTACATATGTCACATACATACACCTGTACTATATGTTACACACCACACATATACTCTATCATGTATGCCATATGCATCCAACACACACCACTTATGTCATACATATTATATATGCCATACATCGTATATGTCACATTGACAACACACTACATATGTCATATGTGTCACAAGCATGTCACATGCATGCCCCAAGTGCAGCATACAGACCACTCATATCACATACATGCATGCCAAGCCTGTTAAATATGCGATGTATGATACTTATGCATATAGTTCATACATATGCCACACATGAGCCATATATGTCACACATGCATCATACATGCCACATGTCATACAGTTCATAAATTGTTTTTGACATGTATGCCACTCCTGACATTGATTCCATTTTTTATATGCATGCTTCACTCTTTTTTTTTTTTTGGTTGGTCTTGGGGTTTGAACTCTGTGCCTGGGTGCTCTCCCTCAGCTCTTCAGCTCAAGGTTAGTGCTCTACCACTTGAGCCACAGCGCCACTTTTGGTTTTCTGCTGGTTAATTAGAGATAAGCATCTCATGGAATTTCCTGCCCAGGCTGGCTTTGAACCATGATCCTCAGATCTCAGCCTCCTGAGTAGCTAGGATTACAGGTATAATCCACTGACACCAGACCTTGACATTCATTTCACTGATGACATGCATGTTATTTTGACATACATGTTATTTTGGATACTCATGCATGTCACAAGTGACATGTTACAAATGACATACCCAAATTGACAAGCTTGTCAAAACTGACACATTGTGAATCATCCCAGAAGCCACATTTTAAAATATAGAATGTTGGAGTCTTTATTATACAGTTAACAAGCTGCTGATTGCCAGTTGTTACAAAGGCCTGCAGCACACAAATACACATAACACAGCTAGGAAACATGCTACAGAGGAAAGAAATAACAAGAACAATACCAACAAGCAAATTCAGCTTCAATGGAGAGCTGAATTGGGATGCCATGATGACTGGAGACAAGCCAGGAGACAGGACACGGGACATGATCACAGAGACACATGTGGCATGGTGTCCTGGCAAATAGGCTGGTCTGAGCCTAAATAGGTTGGTGCAGGGGACAGA
This sequence comes from Dipodomys spectabilis, assembly GCF_019054845.1. Classification (NCBI taxonomy): domain Eukaryota; kingdom Metazoa; phylum Chordata; class Mammalia; order Rodentia; family Heteromyidae; genus Dipodomys; species Dipodomys spectabilis. The sequence goes on from NW_024870740.1 coordinate 6,162,523, forward strand.
TCCTCAGGAAATTCCCAGTCCCAGGCACTGGACTGAAAATTCAGTAACCTATCAGCCAAGTGCACCCCTCCCTTCCTCCAGGGATCCAGGCATGGCCATTACCTGGGAGGCAGGTGATAGGCAGGGGGTTTTTCTTCTCTCAGCATGAAGACAAGATGCCAGACCCCAGCATCCACCATCTGGCCAATATGGCGCTGGCCAGACCTGAGCTCCTTACTTCACATGGCACAAATGACATGCCAAAATTGACATGTGTATCAAAATTAACAAATCAAATTCAACACGCATTTCACAAATGACACATATGTCAAGATTGACATGCATGTTACAATAACACAGTCAAAATCAATACATATGCCAAAATCTACACATGTCACCAATGACGTGTAAAAATCAACTCACATGTGACAGATGACACATGCCAAGACAACACACATCAAATCGACATGCATGTTACATATGACACCTATGTCAAAAATCAGCATTTCAAATGGACATACATATCAAAATTGATGTATGTGCCACAAGTCACCAATGTGTCAAAAAAACCCACATCACAAATGATACCCATGTAGACATCAGCACATATGTCACAAATGGCATGTGTTTGGCATGCACATCACTTTGACATATATGTCACTCTTGCCATGCATGCCATTTGACATGTGTGCGACTCATGATAATGATAATGTATGCCACCTATGACATGGTTGTCATTTTTGAAATGTATATCACTCTTGATATGAATTATATCTTTGACATGTATATTGCTCATGACTTAGAATATCATTTTGACATATATGTTGCTCTTGACATGCATGTCACATGCAGGGAACACGCATGTTGTATATATCACACATGCCACACACATGCAATATATGCCCCATATGCCATATATTCATATTTATCATATATGCATATAGTCATATATGATACTTATGCGATACTTGCCACATATTGGCCATAGACATGTCATTCATGTCACATACATACCACACACATGCCATATATATCATATGCATGACATATATCCCTCATGCCATATATGTCACACATGGCATGTATGCCACATAAATGTCAAACACATATCACACACTAAACATAAATGCCACACATATGCCATATACATCATTTGTGCCACACATCACACATGTCACTCATGCTAGATAGGTCACACGTGCCATAGGCATCATTCAAGTCACATGTCACATGCATGCCATAGGTGCACCAATCATGCCACATATACACCACATGTCACACATGTCATATATGCCATTCATGTCACATGTATGCCACACCATACAACACACATGCCAACGTGTCACACACATCATACATGCAGCACATGTAATGCATACCACCACTGTCACATGTGCCACATATATGTGTCACACATCATACATGTCACACTTATCACACATGTTACATATGTCACTCATGTCACATATGTTAAATATGTCACACATATGCATTATGTTGCAGTATACTCATATGTCATAATGCAACATTCATATAACATGCATGCCACAAAATGCACACATCACATATATGTCACCATGCACACGTCACATATGCCATACATGCCACTTACTTCATACATGTTACACACAAGGCCATATTAATCATATATACCATACACACATAACATGTCATATGCCATTCATATCACATGTGCCACACATGTCATATATGTCACACATGCAATGCATGACAATCATATCACACATGCTGCTCCTATGTGACACATGTCATACATGCCCCGTGCATCAAATATCATATATGGTACACCTTCCGCTTATGTCATACATGCCATATAAGTCACATATGTAACATAAGGCATATATGTCACTTAGAGACATTTAATTCTTGGTCTTGGACCTGTTATGTAGATTGATATTCTTAGAGTAAAAATAAAAACCATGGTCACAATTTCAAAATAAATGTGACTTTGGTATATAGGAAGGTCTTACTCTATCTCTTAAAATATTTCCACTCCTCTACCCTCACCTTTCTCCCTTTCTTCATCCTTCTTTTCCCTTCTCTCCCTCTATCTTCCTCTTCTACTCTACTTCTTGATTTCTCCTTTTTGTTCTGTTCTCCTTCTCCAGAGGCTTCATAAGATGATGTTTCCAGACTGGCTGTCTTCTATCATTTATTATAAACTTGTATTTCCAACATAATTACACAAATGAAATCATCTTATTTTTAGAACTGCATTTTGATTTTACTCCTAAAAATATCTTAGAGGTCTTTCTATGTCAATACATAGAGATTTACCACATTTATGTGATTTTGTGATGCTGCACTCTAAATATTCACATATTTGTGGGTATGATGTTGTTCCTAGTTTTTGTTATAATAATAAGCAATGCTGGAATGAAATAATTGGGCATAGCAAGAATTTTTATTCCTAAAAGTAATTTACTGGTTAAAAATATGATCCCTCAAAATAATAATAGATATTGGCAAATGTTCTCTAAAATGGGTATATAGATATTCTTCTACATTATTTGTACATCCTTATCAGAGGATGGCATGGTTGACTCTGATGTGATTGACTTTAGGAAGGTATAGCACAGTGGGCGAAAGAAGTATCATGTCAGTAGAGGAGGGATTATTCATTGACATTGGTCTAGAATTCTTAAACTTCCCTTAAGTAGTGATGTGATCTTGGATAAATTACTTGTGAGGCATCATATTCCTTATCTATCATTAGGGCATTGGATAGGAGAGAAGGGAATGGATTTGGGAGAGAAGGGGAAGAATTATGAAAGGAGCAACTTGACCATGATACATTGCACTCATAAACTGACACGCTGAATGAAACCCCTTTGTATAACTACTTAAGAATAATAAAAATAAGGCAAAGATTAATCATTCTAGATAGTTGAAAATCATAAAGAAAAGAATTGTACATGGAGTAATGGCCTTGGGCTTGATGAAACACTTGAAATTACAAGTTGTAGTTACTTTTTTTCTTTCCTTCATTAAATTTTATTTAAATATTTTACTTCTAAGCTCTATTTTAGTCCAATACATTTTATTATAAAATCCTGCTTCACTAGCAAATTTTCAGAAGAATAGAATTTCTTCTAAAATTATAGTTTGAATTTAGTGGCATACATATTTGGAGGAAGGCATTTTGATTTGCTGACTAAAAATTTATACCTCTGGCATTATGTACAGTGTTTTTGAACTTTCCTTGCATTTCCCCCCTATGTAACCACATAATAATAATTATTATGTTTCTTGATATATTTAGGTCTTACAAAAATTCTTTTGGCAGTGTTATATTGTTATTAATTATGAAGATAAGCAGTAGTTTCTCTGCTTCCATGAAAAAGGTAGTGCTTTTAGGAAACATGGCAAAATTCTGCAGTTTAACCTGTTGATGTTAAATGTCTTTCCAAAAGGTTGGACAACTTTAAACTTCACAATTGTACAGTTACCATTGACTGTTTTCTTTTGAAGTTGTTGGTAGTGAATAAAAATTGTTCAGTGTAATGAGTTTTAGAAGGAATGAAGAGAATGAGATATTGGAAAATGAAATATGTCTTTTAATTGAAAAGAGACTGATTGTCTTTTTCCAATCTAAATCAAATTACCATGGTGGTGGTTTCAGGCAATTGGAAAAAGAAATTATTCTCTGAAAATAATGATCTCATTATGTAGACTAAAAATATAACTTACAAACCTGTTAGTTTTCTGCAGAAATGAATGATTTACAAATGAAAACATTTTTATTGTTTATCTAAAGAATTGTTTCTTAAAACAATATGTTGGCATTAGAAGACAGGTGTCTTATTCTTTACTGTTATTTTTATCTAGGCCACAATGATATTTTTATCTAGGCCACAATTATATATAAACTACTTATGCAAATGAAATTATTAATATAATAATTATTATATTTTATTATAAATAATAAAATGCAATTTTATTTTCATTCATTGCATAGAAATTTCAATAAATTACTTAAAAATTTGCAATTTACTTGATCCATTCATCCACAGAGGGGCATCTGGACCCACAGTGGATGAATGGATCAAGAAAATGTGGTGTTTATACACAATGGAATTCTATGTTTCCATTAGAAAGAATAACATTGACCTATTCATAAGGAAATGGAAAAACTTGGGAAAAAAATCACATTAAGTGAAATAAGCCAGATCCAAAGAAATATAGGCTGTTTCCCCCTCATTTAAAAATAATTAATATATTTCTAGGATAGTTCTAGCAGAGGATCACAATAGCTCAATAGCTATTGTACATATGATCTTATAAAATGATGCTAATTGAAATGAACTACAAGATATGGAAGCAAGGATTTTTTTCTTAGTGTACTGTAGGCAGTTATTGTTTCCTTTTATTCCTCCACTTTGGTTTACCCACTTTTGTCACTGTTTTTTATTTCAGTACGCTTTGTATTGTATATACGTTTATCTGATTTGGGGATGGGAAGGGGAATCACAAAAATGGTGAGACAAAGGACAAAGGGTGAACCAATGCAACAGCGATACTCACGATGTTGGAAATGAACTTTACAAGTTGAGGGGTTTGGGGAGCTGGTGAGATTGGGGAGGGAGAGAATAATCTCTTCATCTCTCTTTACATCTCCTTTACAATATAAAAATTTGCAATTTAGTATAATTTATACTTTTGTGAGTATAAAGTGCATTAAAATTTATTACAAAGGTGGTGTACAGAGGGGTTATAGTTACATAAGTAAGGCAGTAAGTACATTTCTTTTTGAAAAGTGTTACCTCCTCTCTCATTCTCCCACTCCCCCTCACCCTTTGGCCCATTCTCCTCCTTCTCCAAGTTGTAAATTTATTTCCAACAGTGTCTAGTGTCACTGTTGCATTGGTTCACCCTTTGTACAGCCATTTCTGTGATTTTCCTTTCTCTTCCCCAAATCAGATAAACTTATATACAAAACAATGGTATAGAACTAAAAATCAGTGACAACAGGGAATAAATTAAAGTGGGAGGAGAAAAAAATAACTGTAAACAGCAAAGCCCCTCTTGCTCTCATTTCTTGGAGTTCATTTCAATAAGCATCTTTTTATATGGCTATGTCCACATTACTACTGAGTCACTGAGGTCCTCTGGTAAGAATATTCTGACATATTCTAGTTATTACAAATGAGGGAAACCATGGAGCCTATGTTTCTTTGGGTCTGGCTTTGTTTAATTTTTTCCAAGCCTTTCCATTTTCTTAGAAGTGGGGCAATGTCTTTCTTTCTGATAGAAGCCCAGAATTCCATTGTGCATATACACCACATTTTCTTGATCCAATCATCTACTGAGGCACATTTGGGTTGATTCCATTTCTTACGTATGGTAAATAATGCTGCAACAAAGATGGCTGTGCTAGTAGCTTTGGTGTGGCCTTGTTTGTGGTTATTTGGGCAAATTTCCAGGAGTGGGATTGCTGGGTCATAGAGGGCTCTATGTTTAGTCTTTTAAGGAATCTCTATACTGCTTTCCAGACTGTTTGAACAAGTTTATATTCCCACCAACAGTTTAGTAGTATTCCCTGTTGGCCGCATCACTGCCAGAATCTGTTATTATTAGTTTTCTTGATAATGGCCATTCTAATAGCGGTAGGGTGGAATCTTAATGTTGTTTTGATTTGCATTTCTTTTAAGGCCAGAGATGTTGAACATTTCTTGATGTATCTGTTGGCTATTCTTGTTTCTTTTTCAGAGAGGTCTCTCTTTAAATCTTTAGCCCACTTATTAATAGGGTTGTTTCTTTGACTACTTGTTTTTTGGGGGTTTAGTTTTTTGAACTCTAAGGATATTTTAGATATGAGGCTCTTATCTAATGCATAGCTAGTCAAGATCTTCTCCCAATCTGTAGGCTTTCTACTTATCCTACTAACTATATCCTCTGTCATGCAGAACCTGTGTAGTAAAATGCATGGTCCCATTTATCTGGCCTTTCTTTGATTTGATATATTTCTGAATCTTTACTTACAAAGTTTTGACCCGTGCCAAGGAGCTCTAGTATTTCCCTTGTCCCTTCCTGTAATATTTTCAGAGTTTCCGGTCTTACACTGAGGTCTTCAGTCCATTTGTAATTAATTCTGGTGAAGGGTGATATGAAAAAAATCTAACTTGACCCCAAAAAATGTAAGTCCCATTATTTCCCTTATTTGCAATAACTAGTATAAGTTTAGGACAAGCAGAAAAGTTCAAAAGCTATGTACATATGACTATATAAAATGATATTAAGTGAAATGAACCCCAAGATAGGGACACAAGTGGTTTTTTCTTTTTTGCTATTGTTTTTAATGTATTTAAAATGTACTATGTGATTTTTTTGTTTCTCTTGTATGTTCTCCCCCCACAATATAATCCCTGTTTTCACTGTATTTGATGTCGGTGCCCTACATCTTGTATATACATTTTTCTAATTTGGGGAGGGGAAGGGAAATAACAAAATGCTTAAATAAGGATACAGTAACAATGAGATATAAAAGACACTATGTTGAAAAGAAACTTTACAACTTGGGGAGTGGGGAGGAGTCAAGGAGGTGGGGAGAGAAGGGATGGTGGGGGGAAAACAAAGGAGGAGGTAACAATGCTTGATAGGAAATGTACTCATTACCTTACACATGTAACTGTAACACCTCTGTACAGTATTTTTACAATAAAAACATATAAAAATATAACTTGAATATTCTACACATGTATAGTCAATTCTGCCAGCACCACTTGTTGAAAAGGCTGTCTTTCTTCCATCCTGTGTTTTTAGTTCTCTTATCTAAGATTAGTTGTCCATAGGTCTGTGGGTGCATTTCTGGGTCTTCAGTTCTATTATATTGGTCCTCAAGCCTGTTCATGTGCCAGTACCAAGTTATTTTTTTTATTACTATGGCTTTATAATAGAGTTTGAAGTTTGCTATTGATATTCCTCCAGCACTGTTCTTCCTGTTAAGGATTATTTTTGCTATTGTGGGTTTTCTATTATTTCATATGAATGATCAATTATTCTATCAATTATACTAACAGAAATATGATAGCAATGCATGAAAAGAATGAAAAGCAAAACCTGACCCAGTGTATTGGATGTAGAATGTCCCAAATACTGACAGGTCTGAAGGTAGCACATGCCATCCCAAGACATGTAGAGAAAGAATGCATTCAGATATTTTTTTAAAAAGTATTTTTTTGCCAGTCCTGGGGCTTGAACTCAGGGCCTGAGTAATATCCCTGAGTCTCCCTGTGTTCAAGGCTAGCACCCTACCACTTGAGCCACAGTCCGGTATTGCTTTTTTTTACTTTTAAGGGAAAAACACTTTCTCCCCAATCTCCAGTACTCAGTAGACTTTTAAAGAATATAAAACAATACACAGGTAAGGGAAAAACAAAGGAGGAGGCAACAATGCTTGATAAGAAATGTACTCATTACCTTGTTCATGTGATTGTAACCCCTCTGTGCAGTATTTTCACAATAAAAAACATTAAAAAATACACAATTTCAACTTCAAGAACAAAAACTGTCTCAACCAAGAAGTTAGAAATAAGCACTAAAGATTTTAAACATTTCCCTTTTCTCATTTAATAGCTTACACACATGTGAATCATTATTCAAGTACAGCTTTTGTTCAGATTGTGACTGCCATGTCTTGCTGGAAAATTTTCTAAAGCAATGTAATATTGGTTCCTGTCTGTTCATATATTCATCTATCCAGCTAAAATATCTACTAGTGTATTTTGCCAATTCATTCATCTATCTCTTCCTAAGCTCCCACAGCACTATGCAATGGATCCTTCTTTGTTACTTGATAAATATATGTTAGGCTTTTGAATCGTTTTGACAAGTATCTGAGACAACAACTGAGGAAGGATTTAATTTTTGATTCCTGGTTTCAGAGGTTTCAGTGGTTATCTGGATCCTTTACTTTTAGCTGTAACAAGGTAGAAATAACATGGAAAAAGGATTGCCAGAGGAAAGCAGTTTACACTATGATAGACAGGAAGGAAGTAGGAGAGACAGAAGGGAAGTACAAGAGACAAGCAGATATAGGGCAAGATAACTGCCCAAAGAAATGCCTCTAAGCAAGTTACCTCCTGCCTTCCGAACCTTCTAAAATGGCACCATCAGTTGGGAACCAATCCTTCAGTCCAGGAGTGTGTGTGTGTGTGTGTGTGTGTGTGTGTGTGTGTGTGAGTGTGTGTGCATTTCATATTCAAACAGTAACAGGTATCATTTTTTTTCTATGTACACAGTGGATCAACTACACTGATATTTTTATTTAACATTTAATAGATTAAATTTAAATTTAAACTAGAGACACTTGGAATAATATTTAATCACACCATCAATTTAACCTCATAGTGTAATTGTTTGAAGATTCCCCTTCCTTCCTTCCTTCCTTCCTTCCTTCCTTCCTTCCTTCCTTCCTTCCTTCCTTCCTTCCTTCCTTCCTTCCTTCCTTCCTTCCTTCTTTCCTGCTTGAACCCAGGGCGTGGGTACCGTCCTAGAGCTTTTTTGATTAAGGCTGGTGCTCTACCACTTCCAACAGTTACACTTCTGGCTTTTTGTTGGTTAATTGGAGATAAGAGTTTCATGACTTTCCTGCCCAGGCTGGATTTGAACCTTTATTCTCAGATCTCAGCTTCCTGAACAACTAGGGTTACAGTCATAAGCCACTGGTACCCAGGAAATTCTTTCTTTTCTAAACCAAAACTTCAGATTCTATCCATCATCCTTGTTTTCCCAAGAAGCAGTAAACATTATGTTTCCTGTAACACTGACCTCATTTCATAGCCCTACAATTCCTTTCCCTTTCATCTTTACTCAGTCCTTTTTTACAGGCTTTTGTATTCCAATTCCAGGCTTTGTTTGAGATATGTCTGTAAACAAAAAACATTGATTGCATGTACCAGTATACAGGCACACCATGCTTCTTGGTTATTCCCATTCCCAATTCTGATTGTTAATCATAGTTTCCATGTTATAGTTGAACTCATTCTCTAAAGCCATCAGGTATGTTCATAAACTGTGCACAGCAGGTGAAACAAAATGAATCAGAGATGATAAACTGGTGTGATTAAAGCAACGTCACCCCTCTTTTCTTCCCTTTTGTATGCAATTCTCAAAACATAAATCTTTTTTAAAAAAGCCCTGCTAAAATAAATTCCTCAAACCTTTTATTAGCTCTACATTAAAGAATGAAATATAAATGGTGTATCAAGGCAGTATTGCACCCTTTCATCCATCTTGTCAACTTTATCTTCCATTATTAACTTATCAAAAAGTTTAGACGAATAAGTCAGGAAGGGAACTGTGGAGGAGATAGACTGCTTGTATTTCACCTTTGCTCCATAACCTCCTTATTCTATGATAAGCTTAACTGATTAATTAAAATTTCCCAATTGACTAGTAATTGACTAGTTAATAGTACCTATCTCATAGTGATATCTAAGGAAGTACAAAGTGTTAACCCACATGAAAACATGGACAACTGTACACGACACAGGGTAAAATTCAGTATGTATCAGAAAAAGTCAAATGTCTTTGAATTTATTTTTATATATGTTTTTATATATGTTTCTTATAAAGTCATTAATTTTGTTTTTTAAGGTTAGCTCTTTTCCAAGACACATTTTAGACCCAATCTTCATCATTCATTGGTATCTCCCTATCTGAATTTGTGTTTCTTTCCTGTGTTGTTTTGCAGTGATTAGATAGCATGACCACATTTTCTGCCATTCAATCTGGAATATTTGGTAGTGAAAATGAATGTTTTATTTCCATAATTACACTGGAAAAATAGGCATAAATTGGGACAGACTTGGACAAAGGGCAGATGGTTACTCTATGTAAAATGGAGCCTCAAGTTACTAAATCTGTTATTAAATCTTTAAAGCAAACATTATCTTTATACACAAATTGTTCTGATAAACCTCCCATTGACTTCATTGTCAGGAAATGAGTTTCATCAAAATGAATGTCAGCTGTTTCTAGCTATCTCCTGAATTTTGCTTCTCATGTATTCAGGCACAAACTCTGAGTGTCTTCTATTCATGTTTCCTCACATGTGATCTCTGTATCTTTCTTCCTGACCACTGGTCTTTCTGAACCAGCCACTCTACCTGGCATTATTGTATTTTTCCACTGTCCCCACTCTATTTCTCTTCCTAACCCTTACACATATTTTCTCTGGACTCTAAGAAAATAAACTTCTTCCATTTGTATCTTATTTTCCATAAAATGAATGCACTGGATCTTTCTTAATTATCACACTAAAGCTGAAATGATAGTTATTGTTTAGGCATTACTGAAACATCATAGACAAAAGGAAAGGGTTTTATACCAGATAATTCTTAATAATTCTTTTCTTAAAATGTTATTTTCTTGTAAAGATGCTGTACAGAGAGGTTACAGTTACATCAGTAAGGTAATGAGTACATTTCTTGTCGAGCATTGTTACCCTCTCCTTTGTTTTTCTCCCACTATCTTAATAATTCTTAATATCTCGACTCCTTTCCCCTCTCTCCTTCTGTATAGCTTTTGTTAGGATGATTGACAATAGGAAATGTCCTTTGTGGGGAAACTCTCATTCTGTCTTAATAGGATAATGATAAAAGCCTGACATGGTTACATTTCTATAAAATGCCTCAGGTGAGTTATGTTCTCCCAAATCTAGACAATGTAGTTGTCTGGAGACAGATGCCTTAACTTGAGATTAGGCAAGGGGGACCCAAGGGAGAACTGCCTAACTCACTTATTCCTCCAGTCTTTTCCTCCAGTCTTATTGCTTCCTTCTGCTGGCTGATTCCAGGGGGAAGTCAGGGAAAAGGAACCCTGTAGCACTGGAACACAAAGCAGGGTGGAGAGTAGATCTCTTGGAAGAGCAAGTAGAAAAGAATCATCAGTCTGTCAGTTCCAGTCTAGGGAGAAGTTGGAAAGATGGATGAAACCAACAAGAGGTTGATTTTGCCATTAAGCACTGGAGAGTTGTTTACCTTCTCTATTTGTAGTGTTTGAGATATGGCTGCTATTTTGCAAAGTTTAGAAATTCTTAGTGGTAGTATAAAGCTCAAGAAAGCATATATTATTTAATGAGACCCTTTCCCATCTCTTAGAGCCTCTTGGAAGTGGAGGTATGAATTAAAGAATACCAGCATTGAGTGAAAAAGGAGAAGGTCTTGAGTTTAAGTGACAAAAAAAACAATTAAAAAAAGGAAACCTCAGCTTCTTATATTTGTATTTCTCCTTTGCGTTGTTTGTTTTTGCCTGACATTGATACGGTTGAATGAGAATCTTACCAGTGCATTGTAACATATATAAAATTCAAGGCCATATGTGCTGTGCTAGATACTCACAATATTGCAGTAGCCCTGTCATGGGACCCCTTGTCACATGATCTCATGTCATGTGACTCATATCTTGTGACCCCCCATCACATGATCCCCTCAGCTCATCACATGGCCCCATGTCATGTAATCACATGTCACATGACCCCAAGATCAGGTGATACACTGTCACATGATTCCCAGTTACAAAACTCCTGTCACATGACCCCAGTCACATGATCCCCCCTCACATGATTCCCAGCCACCTGATCTCATGTGACCCACTTCACCTGATTCCAAGCCTCCTCATGTCATGTGACTCCTGTGATTCAGCACAAAAACATAAAGAAATTTTGAAAAAGCCTAAAAGTAAAGTTGGCTGGGGGGGGGGGCGTTTGGGGGGAGAGGAACGGAGGATCCTTGAAAATTTTAAGTTCACATAGAAAATCACGTTTTTCTGGGAAGGCTTAAGAGACTAACAGGTTGGACAAGGTGACTGTGAAGATCAACTAGAATATTCTGGTTCTCAAACTGGCCAAACCTAGGCTAGATTTCAAATTAGATTGAATTAGATGACATTCTCCTACAGTGAAGCATCATGATCACTTAGCAGCACTGGTCAGTGTTCACAAACCATAAAGCAAGATTCAGCACTCAGCCCTGGGGTGCTTACTGACTAGACCCCAAAATTCATCTGCTTTCCCTCCCAGGAGCTCCTTCCAGAGAAATCTGAATCCTAAATAACTTCCAGTTGGGCAGTTTCCCCACAGTGAAGGTACAGAGGTTCAGGGCCCCACCTGTCTCCAGCCCATCCCTGATTCTGAACTCACTCACCTGGCCACTGTTCCTGTCCATGGTTGGGGAGAGATGGGTCTCCGGGGTCAGCTGATGTCAATGGGAAGATCCTTGTTGGGTCTGGGCTCCTCAGCATGTGGGGAAAAGGAGGCTCAGGCTCCTTTGAACAAAGACTTCAGGAAGAGGCTGCTCCACTGCCCTGGTTGCTTTTCAGAAGGTGGAAATTTCCAGCTGAGATTAAGAATCTTCTGCTCCAGCTTAAGATACTTCAGGGAAATCTAACCCAGAGGCAAAGGCAAAAGATGGGGCCAAATAGACAGAGGAAGAGACAGGGAAATTGTATTCGCCTCAACAAGTATCAAAAGGACCAGACCCAGAAGTTAAAACCAGGAAGGAATTGAAATGGTACGTAAGCCTTGCTCCCACCATTCTTCCTTTCAGATAATGAGTTAGCAGGACTGGAGACCTAACAGTGACTATGGAAGCCTGTCCTCTCTTTCCGAGTGGTGAGAAGCTACAAACTTCTCAAGAAAAAGGCAAGTCCAAATGATCAAAATGTATCATATTTTAATGCAACAGTTAAAAAATATTAATACAAGAAATACATGATTAAAAGAATGTCAAAAGTCAGAGTAGAGAGGGTGACATTGTCCCCAAAGAAATGTGCTGTTTACCTGACTTATGTAACTGTTACACCTCTTTGCATCACATCACCTTTATAACAATAAGAATGATGATTGATGATGATGATGATGATGATGATAATTTTTAAGTCAGGGTAAAGATGGTATCTGGCTCCCACACAGATTTTTCTCTCCCTTTTTGCAGTACTTGAACTCAGGGTCTTGTGTTTGCTAGGCTGGTACAATACCACTAAACTATACCTACAGCCTGTTTTTTACTACTTAATGGTATGTGTGTACCAGTCCTGGGGCTTGAACTCAGGACTATCCCTATGCTTTTGTGCTCAAGGTTAGCACTTTACTACTTGAATCACAGCTCCACTTCCAGATTTTTGGTGGTTCATTAGAGATAAGAGTCTCATGGATTTTCTTGCTCAGGCTGCCATTGAATTACAACCTTCACATCTCAGCCTCCTGAGTAACTAGGGTTACAGATGAGAGCCACTGGCACCAAGCTCCACCTCAATTCTTCCTCTGAAAGCAGTTGTAACAAGAGGTGTTCTGGATACATGTGGTTTTAGATATTCATTAGTGACAATCTCCTGTTTCAGAGATACATTTTAAAGATGGTGAATTGGTACTTGAGTTGGGATGCTCTGTTTGAATGTGATTCCCAGCTGCTTCAGAGTATATCAGAGTAGGTGAAAAATGCTGGGTCATGGAAGTGAATACCTGGGGGTCCCAGATTAGCTTGTGTTTCACCAATTGTCACCCCAAGACAGACATTTACATTCCTGCCTTAGAGGAAAATAGTTAAGCATTTTGATTTTTAAATTTTTTTTGAGAGGAAGCTTCTTTTTTAATGTGAGTAATTAAAACAAAATAAAAGATACAAAGTTACTGAGACTTTAAGTTTGGCTGACAAAAGAGACTTTAGAAAAGTCAATGGCTTAGTAATCAAAACAGCTTGGTACTGGCACAAGAACAGACCTCAGGATCAATGGAATAGAACTGAAAACACAGAAATGAACCCACAGACCTATAGCCACCTATCTTCAATAAAGGAGCTAAAAAAAACAGAATGGAAGAAAGACAGCCTCTTCAGTAAATGGTGCTGGTAAAACTGGTTAATCACCTATAGAAAACTAAAGCTAGACCCTTATATATCACCCTGCATCAGAATCAGCTCCTAATGGATCAAAGACCTCGGAGTCAGAGCAAACACCTTGAAAACATTACAGGAAGGAATAGGAGAAACCCTAGGTCTTCTTGGCACTGGCCAAAATTTTCTTTTCTTTTTTTTTTTTTTTGGGTCTGGTCATGGGGCCTGAACTCTGGGCCCGGGCACTGTCCCTCAGCTCTTCAGCTCAAGGCTAGCACTCTTCCACTTGAGCCACAGTGCCACTTCCAGCTTTTTTCTTTTATTTTGCTTATGTGGTGCTGAGGAATCGAACCCAGGGCCTCTGGCATGCTAGGCATGCGCTCTACCACTGAGCCACCTTCCCAGCCCCAAAATTTTCTTAATAGAGACCCAGAAACAACAGATCAAAGAAAGGTTGGACAAATGGAATTGCATGAAATTGCAGAGCTTCTGCATGGCAAAGGACATAGCTAGCAAGATCAGTAGAAAGATCAGGGATTGAGAGATCTTCACTGGCCATACAATGGACAAAGGTCTCATATCTAAAATATACTTAGAAATAAAAATTAAATCCCCCAACAACAAATCCTCAAAGAAACAACTACTCTATAAATCAGTGCGCTAAAGACTTAGAGAGAAACTCCTTTGAAGAGGAAATAAGAATGTCCAATAGACACATGAAGAAATGCTCAACCTCTCTAGTCATAAAAGAAATACAAATCAAACCAACATTGAGATTCCACCCTACCCCAGTTAGAATGGTTACAATCAAGAACTCTAATAACAACAGATGCTGGAAGGGATGTGGCCAGAAGGGAACCCTACTGCATTGTTGGTGGGAGTGTAAACTTGTTCAACCAGTTTGGAAAGTAATATGGAGGTTCCTCAGAAGACTCCACATAGAGCTCCCTTATGACCCAGCAATCCCACTTTTGGGCATTTGCCCAAACGATCACAAACAAGGACATACTAAGGCTACTAGCACAACTATGTTTATTGCAGCATTATTAACCTTAGCTAAGATATGAAACTAACCCAGATGCTCCTCAGTGGAGGAATGGATCAAGAAAATGTGATATATATACATATAATGGAATTCTATGCCTCCATCAGAAAGAATGACATTGCCCCATTTGTTAGGAAATGAAAGACTTGGAAAAACTATATTAAGTGAAGTAAGCCAGGCCCAAAGAAACATAGGTCCCATGGTTTCCCTTATTTGCAATAATGATGTATGTGTAAGACAAGCAGAAAAGGCCAAAAGCTATGCACATATGACCATATAAGATGATGTTAAGCGAAATGAACCCCAAGATAAGGACATAAATATCTTTTTTCTTTCTTGCTATTGTTTCTAGTGTATTTATATTATACCATGTGATTTTTTTTGTTTCTGTGTATGTTCCTCCCTTCTCCCCCCCTCCCCCGTTTTCACTGTATTTGATATTGGTGTCCTGCATCTTGTATATACACTTCTCTAATTTGGGGAGGGGAAGGGAAAAACAAAATGCTTAAAGGATACAGGTTGACCCATTGTAAAAATGAGATGTACAAAACACTATGTTGAAGAGGAACTTAACAACTTCAGTGGAGGGGGTGAGGGGTGAGGGTGAGTGTAGTTGTGGAGGTGGGAGGGAAGGGATGGTAGGGAAAACAAAGGAGGAGGCAACAGTGCTCAATAGGAAATGTACTCATTACCGGGCTCATGTAACTGTAACCCCTCTGTACAGCATTTTTACAATAAAAAATGTACAAAAGAAAGAAAAAAAGAAAAGTCAATGTCTCACACCTGTAATCCTAGGCTCACAGGAGGCTGAGATCTGAAGATCATGATTCAAAGCCAGTCTGGAAAGTAAAGTCCATGAGTCTCTTATCTCCAATTCACCACCAAAAAGCCAGAAGCAGAGCTGTGACTCAAGTGGTAGATCATCAGCCTTGATTGAAAAAACTAAGAGACAGTTCCCAGGCCCCGAGTTCAAGCCCCAGTACCCTCACACAGGCACACAAGAGACTTCAGAGCTCTATGAACACACAGCTCCATTTTTTCCATTCCTTTTGCAGGATTCCCAAAGTTTGGAAAGGAATCATGGAGCTTTCCTACTCTTGAAAGACTTCTTGAAGGAATGTGATTATTTTCTGTGTACATAAGCAAGTTGAATGGATTCTGAGGTGATTTCTTCCCCTCTAAGTTCCCGCTCTGGGTGCAGGCCAGTGCCTGTGTGGCATCCTTGGTCTAGCTCTGGCTGGGGGGCAGAAGCTGGCATGTACCAAGCCAGGGCCCCAGGCAGACAGGGCAGGGGAATGAGGCTCAGTTAGCACTGGCCTCTTAGAATATCATGTGTGCAAAGCACTTTCTCTTTCTTTATCTCATCTGACCCTGAAGCTAACCCTCCACTGGAGACAGGACGGGTGACGTTCTCTCTGCCACCCAGAGACGCCAGATACTTGCCCCAGGCCTCAGGGCTGCTGGCTTGGCCAAGGCTGGGCACTGTTGAATTTCTTCCAAAGCTATGCATTGCAGTGTTTCAAGCACTAATAACTACCACTGTATATGTTTTCTTTGCGCTCAGTCTCCTTCCAGCCTGTGACCCCTTCCATCCCTGGGGTGGCTACTCCCCCAGAACTGAAACTTGGCCAATGATCTCACTTGTATTCTCTCTACTGTGGCTGGCAGAGTAAGTCTGCTCTGCAGGTCTCTAAGGTCAAAGGCCAGTGTGAGAACTAGTGGCTCACGACTGTAATCCTAGCCACTCAGGAGGCTGAGATCTGAGGATTGAGCTTCACAGCAAGTCTAGGCAGGAAGGTCAGTGAGACTCATATTCCAATTAACCAGCAGAAAGCCAAAAGTGGAGTTGTGGCTCAAGTGGCAGAGAGCCAGCCTTGAGTGAAAAAGCTCAGGGACAGCGCCCAGGCCCTGAATTCAAGCTCCAGTATTATTATATCATTTAATCCTTACAACCCCATGAATAGAAGTTCTTTCTGAAGGAAGAAATAGATTTGCATTCTAGGCTTGTAGGTAATGGGACAAGAATTCTAACAAAGTGGTTTTTTTTTCTTCTTTAACTATAATCTACTTTTTTTTTTTTTTTGTCAGTTATGGGGCTTGAACTCTGGACCTAGGCGCTGTCCCTGAGCTCTTCAGCTAAACACACACACACACACACACACACACACACACACACACACACACAATGTCAGAATGTCAGTATGAGATAGCTCTTGAAAATCCCTGGAGACGGTTGGGCATAAATCCTGTAAGTTTTAAATTCTGGACAAATAGCTCTTCCTACAATTTTCTTCACTCAGTTTTTTTTCCCCCTAAAATGTCCCCTCTTGTAAGCAATCAGAGATTTACAGCATTTCCCTTCTCAGCCTTGGTTTTCTGTGGCAGAGGTGGTGGTTGTTTGGTAGCATTGGATGGAGGGGATGACACAGGGGAATGCAAGCCTGCACCTGAGTTATTTTTCTTCCCACATTGCAGATGAAGAGTTAATGAAGGCTCAAAAAGGGAGACCCAGTAGCTACAGAGCACACCAGCTGGAAAGGGAGTTTGAATCCAATCTTTTTGATTTCTAAAATTGCTTGTTTTTCTGTACAGGTCCTGGAACTTGAACTCAGGGCCTTACACTCTCACTGGACTTTTTTGCTCAAGGATGACACTGTACCACTTGAGCCACATCTCCACTTCTGGCTTTTTGCTGATTAATTAGAGGTAAGAGTTTCACAGAATTTCCTGCATGGGCTGGTTTAGAACCATAATCCTCAGATCTCAGCCTCCTGAGTCACTAGAATTATAGGTGTGAGCCACCACATCTGGCCCCAAACAGCTTCTTAAGGAATTACTTGACAAGTTTTGTTATACTGTACCTCTGAATTTTTCTGTGGTTGCTTTTCTTTTCTAAACTAGCTCCTTATCTACAAGGCACTATAATATAGTGATTAAGAAGGTAGATTAGCTGGATGCCGGTGACTCATGCCTGTAATCCTAGCTACTCAGGAGGCTGATATCTGAGGATAGGTTCAAAGCCAGTCCTTATCTTCACCAGAAAATGGAAGTGGCACTGTGGCTCAAGTGGTAGAGCACTAACCCTGAGCTGACGAGCTCAGGGACAGCGCCTAGGTCCAGAGTTCAAGCCCCATAACTGACAAAAAAAAAAAAAAAGTAGATTATAGTTAAAGAAGAAAAAAAAACCACTTTGTTAGAATTCTTGTCCCATTACCTACAAGCCTAGAATGCAAATCTATTTCTTCCTTCAGAAAGAACTTCTATTCATGGGGTTGTAAGGATTAAATGATATAATAGTAAAATAGGTGACATATATTTCTACTTCTGCCTTGTAAGTGCTGGGATTGCAGGCACGTACTACCATGCTTACCCTTAAATAACTTTTTTCTTGATCATAATTTTTTTCAATAAATTTGGGTGTTGGGTCATGTCAACATACTTAGAAAGTCTAAGACAATGTCAATAGGCACAGCCAAGCTGGATTTAATAAATGAATTTTACTCCATTTGTACAGTATTAGTCAATCCAAATTAACTGCCAACACCTCAAATTCCAACCCTCAAAAATCCAAGGAAGTCTGCTGAGTCTCCTAACCTTGATCAATAAATTGCCTATAGAGTGGACTGCATAAATTCTGGTTAATTGATACAAGTCTTTTGCATTCTCTCACAGTGTCTAGCACACATCTAAGCAACCAGTTAGTCAATTGATAAGCCACATTGTCACTGGATCTATATATACTGTGTTCCCAACAGGAGTTGCTTCATGACTCATTTGCCTTTGTGGAATGCTTCATCACAAGGAAAAGTTTCTGTACCCTCCTACAGAATCATGTCTGCTGTGTGAGTCACAGCTCGGCCCCTGGTACAGTACTTGTGATGTCACAGGAACCAACTCTAGAGTCCTCAGAAGGAGCACGTGGCCAGTAATTGGCTGAGACCTTCGTCTCTGAGTCAGGATCCAGCACATGGAAGATTTGTGACATGGGGCAAATGAAACTTGGCTCTTCTGAGTCTCAGGGCTCCTTGTGTAATACAGGCAGGGTAGGCCAGACCCTGGAGGTCCGTGAAGAAGAAACAAGTTTACGATGTAAAACTGGGCACAGTTAAGTGGATCTTAGCGTTCCCATACTCAGTGGAAATTAAAAGGAACTGCTAACATCCTTTTTTTCTGAATAGTTGATTGTTCTTTGAATTTGTGTGTGCTTGTGTGTGTGTGGTTTTTTTTTTGTGTGTATGCTTGTGCCAGTCTTGAGACTTGAACTCATGACCTGAATTTTGTCCCTGAGCTTTTTTCTTTTTTTTCCTCTCATAGTTAGCATTCTACCACTTGAGCCATGGCTCTACTTTTTTTTTTTTGGTGGTTAATTGGAGATAAGAGTCTCATGGGCTTTCCCAGCTGGCTGGCTATGAACTGTGATCTTCAGATCTCAGCCTCCTGAGTAGCTAGGGATTTCAGGTGTGAGCCACAAAGCCCCATCCTTGAACTTCTTGATTCTGGACTAAAGCTGATGCCTCATGACTGAGAATTTGGGAAACCAGGATTCCAAGATCTGCTTCAAGCATTGGTTTTTCCTCCCAGATCTTAGCCCATGCCTAAGGGCTGGAGGGCACCCACAGCTCCTGTGTTCAACACCAATCCTCAGACCTTGACAGTTCAGCGTTCAAAGCCTCCAGGTTAAGCATAGAAACCAGCCTGTAGCCTCTGC
Organism: Dipodomys spectabilis; assembly: GCF_019054845.1. Taxonomy (NCBI): domain Eukaryota; kingdom Metazoa; phylum Chordata; class Mammalia; order Rodentia; family Heteromyidae; genus Dipodomys; species Dipodomys spectabilis. The sequence continues at coordinate 6,182,108 of NW_024870740.1, forward strand.
CCAGCCCATCTCCACCTGCCCTGGGTTCTATTGTGGAGTTAAAGGGGAAGGAAGACCAGAGAACCCTCTGTGTCAGGACCCCTGCCTGCCCTGCTCTCAGCTCTGCAGCCCAAATGCCTGGAAGAGCCAGTTCTCCCAGAGTGCATCAGGCCTGGTGTGATGCCAGGCTGTACCAGTCATCCTCACTAAGTTCAGTGTCATTATCCTCATGGGTAAATGACAGGCAATGCGAGGCTATCAGGAGAATTACCTCGAGTGAGGGGACAGCCCTGCTGACTAAGACAGAACTTGGCTCTTGCTGTGGACAGCCAGGGGTACCATTGTCCCTTCTGTACCTGGACTCCAGGAGCTCTTCCTTGAGACCTCCCTCAGAGTAGCCACAGGCTGCAGGCTGGAGGCATGAGGCTGGAGACCATCTGTATGCAGGCTCAATGATCTGCCTGCTACCCTGTTCAGGCCTTTCAACTAACCCATGGGACATGTCTTTGCCCCCTATGATGGGGCAGATTTACTCATTCACTTCACAAACGGTTTTAACAACTTCATTGAGATACTATAAAATTCCCTCATTTAAAGTACAAGAGTTTGCATAGCATGGTGGGGGATGCCTGTAATCACAGCACTCAGGAGGCAGAAACAGAAAGATGACCAGTCCCAGGCCAGCCTGGGCTACATAGTAACTTTCAACCCAAATCCATTCAGGGCCACATTGTGAGGTCTTGTCTCAAGAAACTCTACAGGTATAATTAATTTTTTTTTACTCTATTCAAATATTGTATAATCAAGACCACAATCAATTTTAGAACATTTTTAAAATTTTCTTTAATTAATAACTTTTTGTTATTGTGAAAATACCATACAGAGGGGTTACAATTACATGAGCAAGGTAATGAGTACATTTCTTATCAAGCATTGTTGCCTCCTCCTTTGTTTCCCCTTACCATCCCTGACCTCCCTTCTCACCCCCGCCCCCTGCTAAAGTTGTAAAGTTTGTTTTTTGACATAACGTCTTGTACATATCATTGTTGCGATCGGTCCACCTGTGTCCCTATTTAAACAATTTGTTTTTTCCCTCCCTTCCACAAATTATACCAGCATCAAATCAGTGTAAACAGGGGTTATACCGTGGAGGAGGGACATAAAGCAACAAAGAAATCATATTATACACATGTTAGAAGAAATTGCAAGAAAGAAAAACCATTTGAGAGTCCTTATCTTGGGGTTCGTTTTGCCTATCATCAACTTGTCTGATAGTTTCTGTTTGTGTCAGACATACACTAGTTATTGCAAACAAGGGAAACCATGGGACCTATGCTTCTTTGTGCCTGGCTTACTTTAATACAATTTTTTCCAAGTCTTTTCATTTCCTAACAAATGAGGCAATGTCATTCTTTCTGATGGAGGCATAGAATTCCATTGTGTATGTATACCACATTTTCTTGATCCATTCATCTACTGAGGGGCATCTGGGTTGGTTCCATATCTTAGCTATGGTAAATAATGCTGCAATAAACATAGTTGTTCTGGTAGCTTTAATGTGGTCTTGTTTGTGATCATTTGGATAAATGCCCAAAAGTGGGATTGCTGGGTCATAGGGGAGCTCTATGTGGAGTCTTTTGAGGAACCTCCATACTACTTTCCAAAGTGGTTGAACAAGTTTACACTCCCACCAACAATGCAGTAGGGTTCCCTTCTGTCCACATCCCCTCCAGCATCTGTTGTTATTAGAGTTCTTGATTTAGCCTTCTAACTGGGGTGAGGTGGTATTTCAGTGTTGTTTTGATTTGCAGTTCTTTTATGGCTAGGGAGTTTGAGCATATTTTCATGTGTCTATTGGCCATCCTTCTTTCCTCTTCAGAGAAATTTCTCTGTAAGTCTTTAGCCTACTTATTTATTAGGCAGTTGTTTCTTTGAGGATTTGTTGGGGGATTTAATTTTTTGAGTTCTAAGTATATTTTAGATACGAGACCTTTGTCCATTGTATGGCTAGTGAAGATCTCCCAATCCATGGGCTTTCTAGTGATCTTGCTAGCTATGTCCTTTGCCATGCAGAAGCCCTGCAACTTCATGCAATTTAATTTGTCCAACCTTTCTTTGATTTGTTGTGTTTCTGGGTCTCTATTAAGAAAATTTCTGCCTGTGCCAAGGAGACCTAGGGTTTCTCCTATTCCATCCTGTAATGTTTTCAGGGTGTCTACTCTGACTTCGAGGTCTTTGATCCATTTGGAGTTGATTTTGATGCAGGGTGATATATAAGGATCTAGCTTTAGTTTTCTACAAGTGATTAACCAATTTTACCATTACTGAAGAGGCTGAAAGAACAGTGCTGTAGGAATATCAATACCAAATTTCAAACTCTACTACAAAGCCATAGTAATCGAAACAGCTTGGTACTGGCACAAGAACAGACCTCAGTACCAATGGAACAGAATTGAAAACCCAGAAATGAATCCACAAACCTATAGCCATCTAATCTTTGGTAAGGGAGCTAAAAAAATACAGTTTTAGAACATTTTTATCCTCCTCAAAAGAAATGCCCCTGGGCTGGAAATGTGGCTTAGTGGTAGAGTGCTTGCCTAGCCTGCATGAGGCCCTGGGTTCGATTCCTCAGTACCACATACTCAAAAAATAAATAAAATTGCTGGGCACCAGTGGTTCATACCTGTAATCCTCACTACTCAGGCGGTTGAGATCTGAGGATCGCAGTTCAAAGCCAGCTGGGGCAAGAAAGTCTGTGAGACTCTTATCTGCAATTAACTACCAGAAAACTGGAAGGGGCACTGTGGTTCAAATGGTAGAGCACTTGCCTTGAGCTGGAGAGCTGAGGGACAGTGCCCAAGCCCAGAGTTCAAGCTCCACAACCTACAAAAAAAGTGTTATTATTTTTTATTTTAATTATGTTTTTATCGTGAAAATACTGTACAAAGGGGTTACAGTTACATGAGCAAGGTAATGAGTACATTTCTTATCAAGCATTGTTGCCTCCTCCTTTGTTTTTCCCCTACAGGCCCTTCCTTCCCACCTCCTCAGCTACTGCTCCCACCCTCCTCACCCCCAAATTGTAAAGTTTGTTTTTCGACATAGCATTTTGTACATCTCATTTTTGCAATAGTCAGTCTTTATCCCTATTTAAACATTTTGTTTTTTCCCTTCCCTTATACCAACATCAAATACAGTGAAAATGGGTTATACCGTGGGGGAGGGACATACAAAGCAACAAAAAAATCACATGTGACCTTATAAATACGTTAGAAACAATAGCAAGGAAGAAAAAACCACTTGTGTCCCTATCTTGGGGTTCATTTTGCTTAACATCATCTTATCTGACCTTTTCTGCTTGTCCTAGACATATACTAATTATTGCAAATAAGGGAAATCATGGGACCTATGTTTCTTTGGGCCTGGCTTACTTCACTTAGTACAATGTTTTCCAGGTCTTTCCATTTCCTAACAAATGGGGCGATGTCATTCTTTCTGATGGAGGCATATTACTATTATTTTTTAAACAGCTCCATCTCCCTGTGTTCCATGGCTGTTTCCATGGGGTGTGTGTGTCGGGGGCAGGTCAGAGGTAACTTCCTACCTGAGCAGACCCAATGTGGGTCTCAGCTCCTCTGTCCCATGGCTCCCCAGGGGAGTCTGAGACCAAAAGTCAAGTCCAAAGCCATTGGTCAAGTCGCCTCTCAGGGGACCATGTCACTGGGGAATACATCGTGTCACTGGAGGTCAAGACTGGCCCTGTGTGGGCTCTGGTTCCCTGCCTCTGTGGGGCGATGGCTGGGCTTCTTTCCTGGCTAAGTGCTCCTGTGTCTTGCTGTGTCATGGCGCCATGTACTGCTCCTGTGTAGCCTACACCACAGCAAAAGGCAACTGAGTCTATTTCAGCTCTCGATGCAGCACTGTGCTGCTGGCACTAGTGTTTGAATTCAGGGGCTGGGCACTGTCACGTTACCACCCCCTGTCACGTGGACCCCTGCCACATCACACTCATGTCAATAACCCCCTGTCATGTGACACATCAAGGGAGCTCCTGTTCTTATTACTCCTGTAACATGAACCCCATCAAATGATTCCTTGCCACCTGATCCTGTCATGTGACCCCCCAGTCACATGACCCCGTCTTCTTCCTAAGCTCATCCTAGTCTGTTGTACAACAATCATTTGATAACATTCATAACCCTACATTCCTTGTGGTTGTCATCTGCTTTAGTCTTAGAATATATGGCACTGCCCACTAAGAAAGCCACTCACTATAAGCTTTGGTCACATCACGTGAGAAAAGTGCCAGAAAATTCAAGGGGAAAAGACTTTCAAGGTAGGACAGAAGAACGATAAAAATCAACTTCACGATTAACAATCACAGCTTCTAGATAGCTGGATACAAGCTTTTCACATGTGGACAAGGTTAAAATGTGGAAGCCTCACTTGTTTCTTTTGCATATTATGCTTCCAACTTCAAATTCTAATTTCTGGTACAAGGACGTTGGCTCCAATGGTCTCCTTATCCATTACAGGATAAATCCTATGTGTGCTGATCTGGTGCAGTTCAAAGCATCATCATTTGAGGTGAGTTTCTCTCCAAAAAGAGAGGGAAAGGGGATGGGTAACTTTCTGTAGCAGCCATGAGAATGTACTACTTCCAGCTCTTTGAGTAGGGGGTATAGTGACTAACCTCAATTTCTATCCTTTTGGATCCATCTCTGCAAGAACTCTGCAGTCATATGACCTGAGATGCTTCCAATTAATGACTGAGCACTAGCTAGTACTGCTACAAGACTGATGCTGGTCATTCCTGGAGATTCCTCTAATGAATCATTTTTGGCTTGAGATTCTTATATTCGTTTTGCTAGATCTCTCTTGGAATGACACTGAAATCTTAGTCTCTTCTTACCCAGTTCTGCCCAGTGTCACATCTGTGTTACATGGCGATCACTTCCAGTCTCTTTCTCTGATTTCCACTCATTGTTCATAGACATTTCTCTAGACATATCTCTAGCATGTATAATCCAGTCTAACATTATTCTATTTTTGACAAGCATATAAATTGCTTTGCTCAAATTCAAATGAAGTATGGGGATCTACCAGCAAATTATCCACCCAACAGTTTAAAACAACATTTATAAAAGATGAATAACAAAAATTATACTTTTAAAAATAGATTATACAGTGCTTACTACAAAACAAAAAAAATTGCTAGATGTGTAGGAATAATGCCATAATAAGAGAAACAGGTTCCAACTCTATAAAGTTTGATCAACAAAGGGAGACCAACAAAGAAGGGGGTAACAATGCTCCACAAGCAATGTACTCATTGGCTGGGAAGGTGGCTCAGTGGTAGAGTGCTTGTCTTGCATGCATGAGGCCTTGGGTTCAATTCCTCAGTACCACCTAAGCAGAAAAAGCCATTAAGTGATGCTGTGGCTTAAATGGTAGAGTGCTAACCTTGAGCTGAAGAGCTGAGGGACAGTGCCCAGGCCCAGAGTTCAAGCCCCATGACCAACAAAATAAAAGAAGAAAAAGAAATATACTCATTACCTTACTCATATAACTGTAACCCCTCTGTACAGCATCTTTATAATAAAATAATGTAAAAAGTTTAATGTGTTGATCACTTTGCTTCTTGGTGTCATTAGGTGAACATTTTTTTTCTCCATCTCATACTTTCAGGCATTATGTTCTGCCTGACCACAGTTCCCAAATAATGGACCCAACCTTTCACAGATTGAAGCTTTTAAATTTGTAAACCCAAATAAACTTTTCTCCTTTTTAAGTTGATATTCTTAGGTATTCCGTTACAGCATTGGAAGGCCCAATTCCTTCAACACCTATTTCTCTCGCTATTTTCATCTACCAAGACATCTTTTACATCCCAGAACTCTGGCCATTAGAAAAGCAGTTTAAACACCCATACCTTGTTGCATAATATGAAATATGTATTACTGTATACATGACAATAGACTTTTAACATGACTAATACTGGAGAAAGACCGACATTATTTAGTAAAAAATATTCTTTTATATATAAATAAAATCCAACTGATATTAAATCCTTATGTCACAAGGAAAGTGTCATATGAAAGAAAAGTAGACTGATTTAATGGCATTCCCCATGATGTACAACTAATTAAGCCTATAAGTAGGAAAGCAATGATTGTCCTCAAGTAAATGGAGTAAAGAATGGATCTCAAGCTTGTTGATATCACTATATAAAAATTCTGTCTAGCATCAGATGTTTGTGAAAAACAGTACTGTTGATTTTTCAATCTAGTAGGAAGCATATTTTATTTGGGGTTATTTTTATTAAATGTCTCACTTTTGAAAGATTTAAAATGACTGGAGTTTCAGATGTTGATGTTTCTCTAGATGTTAATGAGCTGTTCAGATTTACTCAGACAAGATGAGCAAGAGCTAGAAATCTCTCCAACATGTTTGATGGCATTCATATAATGTGTTTATCCTCATAGAATGTTTACCACAGAGCATCTTCCTGAGAAGCAGTCGATAAATACTTGACTGGCAGGAAACAGAGCTACTAAGCTAACAGATGTCTTTGCTGACAGTCTCAATAAAGCAAAAGTAGACTTACTTGTCATTGTTTACTAGTCTTCCTATCTTCCTGAGCATGTAATCTCAGATCCACTTTAACTTTTTTTTCTCATTTAATATTCTAGGACTCAACAAATCAGAAAAATGATCATTTCTCTTCTGCCACAGAGCTACATGTTTTGGTTGTAGTTTTCAACCCAAACTTCCATGCCTTTGAATCAGAACTGAATTATTCCAGTGGAACGCTGGATAAAGGCCTTTTGGTCTTCACATTAGTTTGTTTTTGTAGAAGAGATGCTGCAGTTCCAGCTAATTGAAACAACCATATTACCCTTTGTAATGACTTCACACAATATCACTAATCCTTGAAAATTTTCAGGGTACTTGATGTAGAAATTATCCATGTCCCTAAATAGTTTTTATTTCTATTTGTGAACAAATGGTAGTATTATAGTCACATGCTCAACCTGTTCACTATTTTTAAGGGCTTTTCAATTATTTGATGCAATATATACATATATATATATATAACTATATATATATAGTTTTATATATATGTATATATATATAACTATATATATAACTATATAACTATATAACTATATAACTATATATATATATATATATATATATATATATATATATATATAGTTAAGAACATAGCCTCAGAGTACCTGAGTTCAAATCTGTTTTGGTTAGTGACTAGATGGGTAACCCTGGGAAAGTTTTTGAATTTTCCTAATTCTCAGTTCCATAGGCCTTAAATGAATCATGGAAATCATTGTCTCATACAATTTCATATATAAAATGATTTAGTTGGGTGCTAGTGGGAAGCAAAGTCCCCATAAGATTTCAATTAACCACCAGCAAACCAGAAGTAGAGTTGTGGTTCAAAGTGGTAGAGCATGAGCCTTGAGCAAAAGAGCTCAGGGACAGAGCCTAGGCCCTGAGTTCAAGTCCTATGATGGACCCACTCCAAAAAGAATAAAATTATTTAGTATAGGTGTAAAGTACAGGTGATAATACAGGTAGAAAGTAGAAAGTGCTGAGTACATAGTAAACAGTTGTATTTTCCATTCTATTTAGGTTTGCTATTTTTAAAAATTTTTATTTTTTTTATTGTGAAAATACTGTACAGAGGGGTTACAATTACATGAGCAAGGTAATGAGTCCATTTCTTACCAAGCATTGTTGCCTCCTCCTTTGTTTTTCCCCTACCATCTGTGCCCTCCCCTCTCCACAATTACCCTCCTGCCAACCCCGATCCCTGCCACCCTCCACCCTGCCCCGCCTAAACTGTAAAGGTCATTTTTCAACATAGTGTCTTGTACATCTCATTGTTACAATGCGTCAACCTGTAAATACTTAGTTTTTCCCTTCCCCTCCCCAAATTATACCATCAAATACAGTGAAAACAGGGGTTATACTGTGGGGGAGGAATACACAAAGCAAAAAAAAAGTCACATGGTACCTTATAAATACGTTAGAAACAATAGCAAGAAAGAAAAAACCACTTGTGTCGCTATCTTGGGGTTCATTTCGCTTAACTTCATCTTATCTGGTCATATTTACATAGCTTTTTACCTTTTCTACTTGTCCCAGACATATACTAGTTGTGCAATTATTATAGACACTTATTTTGGTCTTTTTTTTTTTTTTTGGTTGGTTGTGGGGCTTGAACTCTGGGTCTGGGTGCTGTCCCTCAGGTCTTCAGCTCAAGGCCAGCATTCTACCACTTGAGCCACAGTGCCACTTCCAGTTTTCTAGTGGTTTATTGGAGATAAGAGTCTCACGGACTTTCCTGCCCAGGCTGACTTTGAACGGCGATCCTCAGATCTCAGCTTCCTGAGTAGCTAGGATTATAGGCCTGAGCCACCGGTACCCGGCTGGTCTTTTCTTTTAATTATCCATGCTACATACATTCTTTGAGCTGAAGTCCACAAGTGATATGCAGAAAATGTCCTTCTAATATAGTATTTGTTTCATTTGATCTGCATGTGTGTGTGTGTGTGTGTGTGTGTGTGTGTGTGTGTGTTTTGCATTTGAAAGAGAAGGATTTGATAATAGAGCCAGTGGCTTTTTTTTCTATTTTTAATCAGGTCTAAGGATTGGATTTGAATGTTCATGATTAGAAGATTGACAGAACCATTGCTCTAAGAGATCGGGGAAGATACCAGGCGAGAAGCAAATTCTCAAGTGAGACTTTGTGCTCGGCAAACACACAGAGTTACTTTGGAGTGTTGCAGAGTAGCCACTGAAGGATGACTTTATTGATTAGCCATCACACATTCCACTTCACTCTAGTGAACTGCCTAGTTCAAGTAAATCAATACTCCTTTAACACTGGGCACTTAAGCAAACAAACAAAAATGAAACCCATTTAGTGGGCACATGCCCACAACAAGAAAAGCTAAGAAGATAGTTTTCCAGGCTCCATTTGCTCACTACTGGCTGCAGAGCAGAAAACACTCAATGATAATGTACTCTATCTTTGGAGATAGATTAACTCGGGCAGCTCCAATGTGCACAGTTCTTCCTGGACTGTGGCTGAGTGACCTGTCCCCATCTTCCCATTTTGTGAATAGATCTCAGATCTTTTTTATAGACTTTTCCCTCTACCTTTCTAAGACTTCTGTCAGACCGGCTCCAGGGTTTTGCTTCTCTCTCCAAAGGCTGAGATGATGAACTATGCCTCATAGACTTATTTCCTTCTGTGAACCCGATGGAGACAGCTTTTTTTCTTTTTTCAAAGTAGAGTATAGCAGATTCTCAGGGTGGTTACATTCTCACGTTTGAATTTTTATCAGTTCAATATGTGTACATAGTTTAAAAGCAAACATTCAAAATCTTATGACAAAACCCAGCAGCTTCCTGCTCCTCTATACCCCAGGATCTATTGTATATACTTCTTTAGCTCCACCTTCTGTAATTTCCTTCATATTTTAAAGATATTGTTTCTGCTGGCTTTTGCTTTATTGATTTCAGATATCTATTGGTTTTTGTTAATTGTTGTGACTGATGTGTTAACATTACTTACATAGGACTGCTCCCTTCCCCCTGCTTCTCAATATTGCTTTATCACCATATTTTGGTTTCACTATCAATATTTAGGATATTTTTGACTGCTGAACTATATGCTCATAGTGTCATGATTAAATTTTGTATCTTTTAAATGTTTTATATCTTTCAGATTTTGGCATTTCTTGTTTGCTGTCCTCTGTTTTCATGCTTTCTTTATTCATACAATATTTTATCTTTCATTCTTTTTATTTTTCTAGTGGCCCTGGAGTTTACACTTGAGGCAGGTTCTCTACCACTTGTACTCAGTCCTATCTTTACATTCTTTACTGCCAATTTTGAGCAACATGCTTTTGCTTTGTGGAAGCATGCACAGTTTTGTATTTATACTGTGTTAGTTTTCTGTGGCTGTTGTAACTAATTACCATAAACTGGGCAGCTTTACCAAAAGAAATCTATACCTTCTTATATTTTAGAGACCAGAAGTTGAATTTAGTGTTAGTAAGCAGAAGTCAAGGTTTTGGCAGAGGCACACATTCTCTGGAGTCTCCAGAGGAGATTTGACTTTGCACCTTATCCAGCTGCTAAAGATGCTACAAATATTGTCTATAGAGATCTCTATAGATCTATAGATCTATTCCTCTTTTATATCTGTAAATCTATATGTTTATCTATATAGATATGTCTCTATATATAGAAATATAGATATATTGATATATATCTATATATTATCTCAAAGGAGGAAAAGAATATAAAGAAATATATATATATATATATATATATATATATATATATCAGGTATTTGAAGACTCAGATTGAGTTCTCAATAGTGACCATTCTTAGTTGTAAACTCTTACTTTTTAACGTAGCTTTTTGGCTTTCAGAAATCTATTTCTTACTGTAATTAAATTATTGAAACTTTAGTCATTATTGTGGGGTGTTATTGATTTGCTCTAGCGATTTGGATGTTTTGAAACAACTCGTTATTTGCTCTTCTTTTTATATTTATTGTTGCATATATATTTGATGTTTATTTTTGCCTTATCTAAGCTGTTCCTCTATTATTTTTATTTCCTATTGGGTCTTGAGTTAAGTTACTAGGAGATTTTCAACAGATCAACCTTTTAAATCGAGTTGGGAACTGTCCTATTATGGTGGTGTTTCTCCACATCTAGTAATTTTTGATTGCATAGTAGACATTGCAAAATCTTTTACAAGTCTAGTTTTTGCTATTCCTCTTTTATAAATGTTGAGTTTTGAGCAGTCAGGTGGGTAATTTGCTGGTGGGCAATTTACTTCCCTGTAAACTGTTCATAAATGTTGTAAACATTATTAAAGATCTAGCTTAGACTTATTCTATGGCCCAAAGAGCTATGACATAGCCTTGGTGAACCCTGTCAAATGAATACCTGGGATGATTAGTGAGGTCTCTGCATCCTGGATAGTGGAATTTATGTTTCTTTCAACAGCTTACAACCACAAGAATACATTCTTTATTTCACAAATACCTGGCAGTTTTTCTTCATCACAGCTTCCCTGGTCTCACCATGTGCCTTTGAATTTAACTAAAATGTTAAGATGACCCACTTATAGATTCTTAAGTCTTCATTTATATAGCTTCCTTGTCTATGGCATCAATCCCCACAAATTTGAGCCTTATCAGCAGTTCTAAACTTGGATGCCTGTCTCCTGAGTTCAGTGATGCTGCTGTGCTCTGCTTAATTCCATGCCCATTATGCTATTGTCTGCAAAAACTTTCCCAGGCAGAAATTCATGTCCATTCTCTTTCAGAGGAATCAGGGTTAACTGTGGTCTTTTGACCAATTTCCTACAGTGTGGCTATGAATATTTCTGTCCAGTTTTACAGTGGGAAGAAGAATCTGACAGCAGCTACTTGAATATTCTTTAAACCAGAAGCTTCCTCAGTGTCAATCAGTAACTTCACTTGTGTATTTGAAAGACATTCCGCATGGAACATGTACAAGGAAAAGAAGGTTATAGACTTTCCTTTCCAAATCTGGTCTGCCTCTAAAAGTTAATTAGAGATAATCTATGATACTTCCACATTTCTCATCTCCCTCACCTAATAAATCATAAAGATTTTTAAGACAACTATTGAATTTGAACGTCTCTCTTCCATTACTCACTTGTTGGACCAATCTACCAGTATTTAAATATCCTTTCAACAGTTTTTTTTTTGTTAATTATGGGGGCTAAACTCTGAGCCTGGGACTGTCCCTAAGCTCTACAGCTTAAGGTTAGTGCCCTACCACTTGAGCCACAGTGCCATTTCTGGCTTTATTCTGCTTATGTGGTGCTGAGGAATTGAACTCAGGGCCTCATGCATGCGAGGCAAGCATTCTACCACTGAGCCACCTTCCCAGCTCCTCCTTTCAATAGTTTTACTTAAGCGTTGTCTTGTTCTCCACCAATCTCTCTTCTCATGCTAGCTCTGTATTTTTAGTGTAAACTTGATCATGTTTTTTTTTCTTCTTCTGTCCTGTCTTTTTTCCAGATTTATTTAAATATGGTAACATAAATTCAGTCTTTTAGTTATTTTTGACTTGGGAATTAAAATTGGCAAGACCTATTCAATATTATCTAAATACTGTTCTATTTTTTGTATTGAATAGCTTTTATTTCTATTAACTTTATTTAAAACTTCTTTTTTATTTTTAGTAAGTTTTTCTAATTTTGAAAATACCATACAGAGGGGTTTCAATTACATGAGCAAGTACATTCTTACCAAGCATTGTTGCTGCCACTTTTGTTTTTCTTCTGTCCTTTCTGTGTCTCCCAGTTAGACTCTTTCAATGGCTATCCATTGGCTGTAGCATGAGGAAAACACCACTTAACTTGACTGTAAGTTCTACCTCTGCTTCTTAGCTACCATTCAGCTTTGCTGAGGATCCATTTACCTTAATCATTTCCCTTGGTTCCACAAGACTTTTGTTCGCGTTGTTCTCTTTATCTTCTTAAAAAAATTGTTATTGTAAAGGTGGTGTTCAGAGGAGTCACAGTTACACAGGTCAGGTAATGAGCACATTTCTTTTTGAACAGTGTCACCCCTCCCTCACTTTTTCCAAGATTTTCCTTCCCATCCCCCACTTGGTTGTTCATTTTCAGCATAGTGATAGTGAGTTTCACTGCGGCATTTCTTCACCCCTTGTTCTACCATTTCCGTCCTCCCTCTTCCCCTCCTCCAAACAGATAAACTGACATACAAGACAAAAGGTATAGAAACAAAACAGCCACAAAAGAGGAAAACAAAAACAAAAATAACAAAAACCTTTTGTTTCCATTTCTTGGAGTTTATTTTAATAAACATAATTTTATATGATCGTATGCATGTAGCCTTTGTGATCCTTTCCTAAGAATATCCTCCTTTGCTCTCATTCTGTGAATGTTTATCATGTCCAAGTATATTTTTCTTGTTTTTTTCCCATCCAGTATGTTTACTTGTAGTTACAAAAAATGAGGGAAACCATGCAACCTATGCTTCTTTGTCTGGCTTATTTCACTTAAGATAATTCCCCCCCCCCCCCCTTCCCATTTCCTTATGAATGATGCAATGTCATTCTTTCTGATGGAAGCATAGAATTTCATTGTCTGAATATACCACATTTCTTTGTTTACTCTTACCTTTCAGCAACCAGTATATTTATCACTTTTTAAGGGCAAATTCCTCAATTAATATTTTCCAATAAATTCAGATATACCAGTTGAAGCTTCACATTCATGTTATCCCTTCTGACTAATGTCTTCCTCTTTACTGCATTAAGTATCTTAAAAGTTATTTTGTTGATGACTTTATTGTCATACCTAGCAAAATGTCTAATATAGAGATAAAGTAGAAGTAATGTTGATGAAATGAGCAAATTTACTGCTCAAACTCAAGAATATGATTAACTATTAGAGTATCAGTGCTCAATACTGCTATTACTATGAGAACTCTCGGCATAATTTCCATTAGTGATATGAAATTTATGTCTCTAGCTATGTCAGAAGGATCACAATACCACCTTCCAAGTGAATAAAGCCCATTATTTTTATGTAAATTCTGCTTATAGCAAGCTGTAAATGAATATTTATATTTTTTCTGAAGCCTCAAAAGTATATGAAGAAGTATTTGGAGATCACACAAAAGTTAAATATACACCTAGGATGTACAGTGCTAAAGTGCTATTTAACAGTGGTATACTATGCTGATTTTGTATATTAATATAAAGTCATATTCATATGCTTGCTTAGTAGTATGTTGATATGCTATTAGTATGTCAGATGCCAATATAAGTATTTTGTAAGCATAAATTTGATCACTTGGATATCAAAACACTATTAAGAAGAAGTTTTTAATGTAACTCTCATTTTACAGATAAAGAATCAATTGCATAGATGAACTCATGGTCTAATATTCACATGGAATTAGTATTCAAACTCTGTTTCTTAGGTTGTGGAGCATTTAGTATTTGCTTAGTCTTTGTGTGGACTCCAGAATCTCATCAGAGACTTGAAAATCAAAACTTTGGCAGTTTGATATGACAATTTTATTATGCTTGGTCTACTCTATGTTTTGAAAAATCTGCATAAATATTTTTGTGGAAATAGGGATAAGTACATTGTTAATATTATAATAAGTATTCCTTTTACCTCAAAATTTTACTGAGGAAAAAAGTTTCTGAAATATTTGTGGGTTTGGGAAGTGACCAGAACGTCAGGATTTCAATGTGACCCATTAGATTAAACAAGAGCAGCCAGAAAATTAGTTAAATACACTCAATTTGGTAAATGGTCTGTCTTAGGATTCAATTTTTAAAAACCCTTTTAAGCAAAATTTAGGTTTCTGTAGATTTGGCAAGATGTCAAACCTTATGAAGTATTTGGAGGTCTTATTTCTGTAGAGCCTTCAAAATAGATTTCCTTTAATGAAAGTTAAAAGATAAAAGGCAAAATTTGAAACAGAGCCTGCCTTAATGTTTCATAGAATTGCCAGTTTGCCAGATGATACTTAATTGGAAGCTCAGAAAATAATCACGAGCAACCTAATCAGGAAAATTTTATTTGGCCTAAATCCCTGGAGAAAGAGCTTGCACTGACAGTAAACAGCAAACTAGAGACATTTAAAAATGAGACTGACGTTGAAAAATGAAATAACATCAGCCCCTTGAAACAAAAACAGGCATCAAACCAAAACATAGAAACCAGCCATTTAGCTTAACATATCACTATGTTATTTTTTAGAAAGATAGAATTTACCCAGTCAAGAAGATGTTGAATGTGGAAAGTAGCTCTGAATGCTTCTACCTAATAGAATCGCTTTGTACTTAGTGGTGGCTGTTTTAATCAATGTCTTTAGTACATTTTACTCTGTGTAAGAATTATAGTTTGGCATGCAATGAGTCCAATGTTGTCATTACTTGAGGGAGAAGAAAAGCATGAACTAGAAACATTGTTCTAGAATTTTAGTACTTGGCGTTATACCTATATCTTAGCTTCTGGGTATGTTATTAGAGGCCCAAGAGAAATTCTATGGATCCTGTAGAGTTGTACTGTCTCATGTAAGTAGTTACTAAAATTTAACTTAATTATTAAAATAAATTGATTCCTCATTTGCATTTGACACATTATAATTGCTAGTTGCTTTGGCTAGTTGGTAGCATACAGGGCAACATATATGTAGAACACTGTTATCCCATTTATTTCAGAATATTGGGTGTTGAAAGTATCAAACATTCTCTCATGACTCCAGAAAGCTCTGTTACATGGCATTCCTTTTGTGTATTTATATTGGGGCATCTCAGTTCTGTTTCGAAACTCCATCATCTTCTTTGATCTGAATCCTAAAAGTCCTATTAGTTTCCTATGTGACATACTGTAGCAGAAATGCCTTCCCATTATTCACATTTTAAAAGTCAATTTCCTAACCTCTAGGGATTCAGGCCCAATTTATTTAGTGACTATTATTGTGAACTAATATAAGAAAATTGCCAAACATATAGTAGATTTTCAATAAACATTAGTTTGTCTTCCCTTTTAATGTAATCATGTTTTAGGGACAGTTCTTTGGAAATGAGGAGAAGGCTGTAGAAATGTAGACACAAAACTTATTAAAAGCTTGTTCTGACCTCTATGTGATTCTAGGATTCTTCTGCTGCCTTGTGTTTCTTATAACTGCTAACTTGCCTTGGGAAGAATACTCAGGTCTTTGGTTGTTATGCCCTTTTCAGGCCATTGCTTCTATACTTGATCATTTACCATCAAAATTGACCAAAGGAGTAACAAGTGATACCAAGTGGTTCTCCCATGTGTTAAACGCATTTCTGCCTGTCTCAATAGTGTAATTATCATTTTACTTCCTTCTTATGATCATATCTATTACCCTCATCCAGCCCGGTGTCCTCTCTTCTTAATTGCTCTTTTTTTCATGTGAAACATGAAATGTTAAGCTGGATAGCTATAGCTTAAAGTTTAATGGGTCTTTCATTTATTTCCCTGGTAGCAACCTTTGTCCTTTGCAAGGTAGATCATCGCAGTTCACCAAGTCCAGAATTCAGGAGCAGGAAGCAAAATTCTCCATATAGGTTCCTGAGGGGTTTTATAAGTGAAGTAATCTCCTCTTTCATATCTTGGCTCCCATACCCAGGGATTTTACCTTTTAGAGACACTGCTATTATGTGTGTGAATCAGTTTCTGTGACTGTAAGTGCATGTGTGTATGTATATATGTATGTATGTGTATGTGTATGCATGCATATTGTCTTCTAGAGGAGGGGAATCCCATTATGGGGGAATATTGTTTCTAAGAGAGTGCCTAAGTTATAATTCATCAGGCTTTTCTTCCTTGTTCTATGAATTTACCAGTACATGAGATCACCAAATCTTAGGTTCACGTGTCTGCTGCTTTACCTTCATTGTTTTGATGTGATTTTGCCTGAGATTTCATGTCAATAGAACACGCATTATTTAATTAATAGGCGAAAGCTCAATAAGGAAAAATGGTAAATCTTTATGCTTTCGGTAGGAAAAGGAAACCATTGCTCTTCCAGGGTAGAAAGTATCAACTTGTCACCAAGTATCTCCTTGTTTCCCTGGAATCCTCTGTCCTCCACTCAGTCTTTAACTGCTGTTTAATACATTCAGCTATTCATTATCTTTTATCTACAACATCAATTATCACCAGTAAAGGTCATCCAATCCCATTGTCATTATAGTTGGACTCCTCCTGCAATACTTCTCAAATCTCAGTGAGTTTCATTTAAAGCATATATTCTTCCATCTGTATGTCATCCCAAAAGGTTAATAATTGAACCATTATTCTGCTATTCTGTATTGAGCATTGATCATATTTTGTCTTATCCTCAGACATCGATTCTTCATTTCCAGCCACCTAACAGGCGATTAAATTCCAAAAACGAGTAACTGTTGCTGTCAGATACTCCGGCATGATGATTAGTGTGAAGAAAGTTTATTGGAAAATATATTTAAACTTAAAACTTGTGGATAGAATTTTAAGATTTGACAAATACAAACATAGGATGTTCAGGTTAAATTTAAGTTTCTGATAAACAATGAATAAGTGTGATATAAAGGGCACTATCTGGAATATATTTGTCTAATAATAAAATTTATTTGTTCTGCATTTTTATGTGAAAGCTTGTTTGTGGAGGGAGAGAAGGAAGTGGGAATGATATAGAAAGTTGGGCTAGTATTTTTTTTTTTTTTTTTTTTTTTTTTTACAAAACAAAGGCCTCAGATGACTGGGAACACTGAAACTGGGATGGATTTTCAAACTATTTCAGGTTGGAGTAAGGAGACATGGTTTATATTTTTTCATTGATCAGATTCAGTGCAGACTTTGGCTGGGGGAGAATGATGGCCTGGAGGAAGGCAGCTCTCTTTAGTTTATATTAATTTCCTGAGAGACTTGGCAGCCGAGAACTGTCAGCCACGATGGATCCCATAAGCCAGAGGAACATAGTCTTGATGGGCGTACATGAGTGGTCCATCCTAGCATCTATTTTAATCATCATCATTAAAAGCGGTATTCTTATTTTATCTCTCTTAATGTGAATGCTCTCTATGTTATATGACAGCTAACACTGAGAAAGAGGCCATCGCTGCCAGTACCCTGCTCAGGGTCATTGCTAAAGGCTGTGAATGAAGATTGAGTTCCTAAACAAGACCCCTGCTCTTAGTTTCTAATACGTTTGTCCTTACTACCCAAACTCTGTGCCACTTGATTTTCAGATCAGGTTTCTGCCCCTGCTCTGAAAATCACATAGGAGCCTTGCTTAGAACAAAGCTTCTTTGTGGTCTTGGATGCCTACCTATTTTCCTTTCTGAGGGGTCAAGACACTTGATTAAGGCTGAACAATCCCCTTGTGTTCTTGATTGCATCTTGGCCTCTTTCTTCTGGGAATTCAATCCATTTGTTTTTATCTCCTGTACTTTAAATTCTTCTCTTCAGTTTATAAGAATCCAACTTTTACAAACCAAAGACACAGTCCCTTGGCCTTTGTCTCTCCTTCGTTTCAATTTAATCAATCCTCTTTCTTCTTACATCCTTTAAAAGCAGAGTATACTTTCTATATAGTCTTCACCCTCCCTATCTGCTGGAATTTGTCTTTGAACTACATTCACCTATTGGATGAGTGAAAGGTCACTCGTATCTAAGCTTAGAAAGGACATATCCAATTCATATCTCTACCTCCAGCACTTAGCAGAAGGACTGGCACAAGATTTGTTGGAAAATGATTAAATGATGACTCCATTGATCTGATTTTGGGCCTGGGCTAGATATTTTTATACATATGCCATTAATAACAATAAACATTCAATCTCTTTTAGCTCATTAAGTATTACTGGTTTTTATACTTGAAAATCAAAACATATTATTTCATAACTAATGAACTCTCTTTAAAACTAAGGTATAAAACTTCATTAATATGTTTATTTATGTATAGATGTGTGTAGTGGGAATATATTTATTTTTCAGTTTTTCATAAAGTTTCAGTAAATAATCATGAGATTCCAGATGAGAAATTTTGTAATCTATAATGAAAACACCTTCAAATTTTAAAATGCTTAAGCCTCTTGGGAACTTTTAAAAATGCAGTTTACCTTGTCCTATTTTCAGAGATTCTGATTCAGTCAACCTGAATGACAGCTTCCAAATTTATATTTAACAAATAATCCCCTTGGAGAGCCTATTGTAAATGATAGATAATGTGTGGATAGACAAACACATTTCTGTGCCTTTACTAGAAGACATTGATTCTTTATGTTGTAGTTGGAGAAATAGAATTTAGTAGTAGATGCTACTGTTGCACTTTGCATAAAAGCAATTGAAGCCTGGAAAAGTAACATTTAGCAAAATTCCTCTGCCTAAATAAAGAACCTTCATCATTATGTAAAACTTAATGTTCTGAATAAACTTGTTGAATAGCTCATGACTACTGAGTATGATGAATATTATCATACCACAAAAACAATAAAGCAAACAGAAGACATTCTGTTCATTATATTTTAAAATCTGTTCTCTCAAGGAGAAAACATTATTTTTTAAATTTTTATTTGATTTGGCGCACTTGATTCCAGGAGGAACAAATTGTCCCTGAAAGCTCATGGATAAAAGGCTGCAGGGAAAAATGCTCTTATCTTTGTGCTCAGAAGCCACTCTAGTTAAGAGCAAGATTTCCCACCTGATTGCACCATTCTAAATATTGTATTAAGTCACTTACTTAAGGGTATTTTTAAAGAACAAGTTAATGGGCAATCTTGTCATATTATATGACATGCTGCAATCATACTTTTTCAGATGGCCATATCAAAGAGAAACTTTTGAAAAACGGAGCCAAGTTAGAGAATCAGAGAGCTAAAGCATTGGTTTTATACATGAAGTCTATAGCTAGAAAATTTCTACAGACATTGGAGTTTATTGGTGAAATATCAATTATTCAGATAAACTTAAAATTTAAGGCATTCTTAAAAAAAGTAAGTTGTTTTTGGCAGTACTAGGGATTGAATTCAGCCTTGTGCTTGCTAGGCAGGTACTCCCTCACTTGAGCCATATCTCCAGTCCCTTTTTGCCTTAATTATTTTTGAGGTGGAGCTTTTCTTTATTTCCAGGCCATCCTGGGCTTTAGTCTTCCTATTTGTGCTAGTGTGTTGCTGGAGATGACAGAAGCAAACCACTTTGTCCAGCCATTGTGCTTCTACAGGAGCTGGGATAACAGGCATGGGCTCTTATACCTAGCCATAGGTTGAAATTGAGGCTTAAGAAATTTAGTGACTAGGCTGGCTTCAAACTACAATCCTCTAATTCCTGACTCTCAAGTAACTAGGATTACAGACTTGAGTCACTGGATCTGGCATCAACTAAGTTTTTGATATTATAGTTTAAATTGCATACTCATATGTTATCTGAGAAAATTATGTATGTATGCATGTGTATATGTATGTATTTATCTATTTATCTTTCTGTATGTCTGTCTAGTGAATGTATTTGTTTGCTACTTTTCTACGTGTGGCAATTACCTAAAATATATTCATAAATTAAAAAAAATAAAAAATTCTATAAGGGAGTCTTTCAATTCTAAATACTCTTAAAATTAACACTTTTTGTAGACATATTTTATAGAATCTTGAATCATTTTTCAGCCAGGTAGATTCTATTCTCTATTCCCCAGATAATTCCTTTCTTGGACCAGAAACCAGGGTCACAATGAATATCAAGTTCAAAGTTAGGCAAATAGGGAAAAATGTAAATGAAACCATAACAAAGATCATAATATTAAGAAAGAGAAAACAGATGCCAGACTGAACCCAGAGTGGATATTAATGAGCCACTGAACTAAACTAAATTCTGTTGATTCCATCATCTCCATTTTCCCTGCAAATCTCTATGTCAGTCATTTTAGAGCCTCTCGAGTTGCTATATTCCTTTTTTCCTTCTACAGTACCTAATTCATGCATAGGAATTATCTTAAATTTAGTTTTATTAACATATACTTATTAAATTAATCTCATAAAAATATGGTCATGCCTAGATTTGTCTTTCTCAAACTTGAATTTCATGGGATGTTTTCAGAAGAAATTAAAGCACTTTTGAATATCATTCACTTCTGGTTCAACAGATTATTAATCCTCCATTTACTTTCTTTCTCTTTCTTCTTCCTTCCTTCTTTCCTTCCTTCCTTCCTTCCTTCCTTCCTTCCTTCCTTCCTTCCTTCCTTCCTTCCTTCCTTCCTTCCTTCCTTCCTTCCTTCCTTCTTTCCTTCCTTCCTTCCTTCCTTCATTTGTTCCTTCCTCCCTCCCTCCCTCCCTCCTTCTCTCTCTCTCTCCTCTCTGTCTGTCTGTCTTTGCAATTATTTGTGCTATTTTGCTACTCAGCATACATCTCTTAACTCAGCTCTTATAAAATCCATCTGCCCCTGTTATTACTTTGGCATGTGTGGATCTTTGTATATCAGATTTCTAAAACAAGCCAGCTTTGGAATCAGATGGGGTTTTTGTCTGTGTTATCACTTGCTAGAAACGAGAAAGTTGGGTTTTGTTCTGTATTGGACTTTTCATCTATGAAATGGGGTACTATGAGGTTCAATGAGATAATATGGGAATGAGTATGTTCCTTAGTAAGTTCTCAATGCACGCCATTCATTGTTGGTACTGCTATTATTTCCTGTCCTGTCCAGGCTTTCTGATTTCTTAGTTCTATTTCCTATCTTGTTTTTGCAATTGGAATATACTAAGGGTTAGTTAGATAATTTTGTAAGTTCTAGCAAAATTACCTGTTTGGATAAGGATAGCCTATGGGCTTCCTGTTTTCTCTTGATATAGCATAGTAAACGACTATGTAAGACTCCCCCTATAGTTCTTTCTAGTGATCTGGGGAATGTAGCTCCCTATGATTATGGAAACAGCCTATAGAGATTTCCCAGTTATAGCACAAGAAATATTTACTACCTGATCCTATAATCCTGCTGTCTCACATATAACAGTTTATCCTCCTATATAATAATTGTGGTCACAAAAAAAGTACTGAGGACACAATGGAAGTAATTGATTTTTATCTCTTCCTTAGATAGTTTAAAGTCTGAGATTCCTAAAACTGTATTGAAGTAGCCTGGAATTTTGACTGGCATAGAGTAAGAGAGTCAGAAGGCAATGGGAAAGTTCCCCTGAATCTTAAGATTTCATCCCTAAAGAAAGTATTCTCTATTATTCTGTTGACAGATATACATTAATTGGTGTTAGCAGTTGTTATTGTTCATTATTCTACATTTCCGTTATTTGTTTATATTTCTTAGAATGGTAATGCAGTTAAACATAATCGGGAGTGTGTCTTAAAGACATATATGTTGAACACTTGGTTCCCAAGAATGATTGGAAGATGGGCAACATTTAGGAGACAGAGCAAAGGGGAAGAAATGCGGACCATTATTAACATTCTTGAAGGGATTTTTAGACATGGACACTTTTACCTTTCTACCTCTTTCTCACTTTATCACCTTACCTCTTCCTGGCTGCCATGAGGTGAACCTGTCATTTGTGCCGTGCTCTCCTACCATGGTGTACTGTGCTGCCAGCAACCAAAGTGGCAGGAGCAAAAGCCTGTGGAATGCAACCATCAAACCCAGTCAACTTTCCCACTTTATGAAATGATATGCTCAGTATTTTGTTTCAGCCACAGAAAAGAAATATATTATACTTTTAAGTACTTTATTGTTTGGCTGTATCTTTGTAACATTATAATAGCTCAAATGTATCTGAATCCTGTGCATTTTCTTTAGCTTACATAGAATATGTGGAAGCAGAATTATTATTATTTTTTTTGTCAGTCGTGGGGCTTGAACTCTGGGCCTGAGTGCTCTCCCTCAGCTCTTCAACTCAAGGCTAGCGTTCTACCACTTGAGCTCCAGTGCCACTTCCGGTTTTCTGGTGGTTTATTAAAGATAAGAATTTCATGGACTTTCTTGCCCAGGCTGGTTTTGAACCCTGATCCTCGGATCTCAGCATCCTGAGTAGCTAAGATTAAAGGCATGAGTCACCAGTGCCTGGCTGCAGAATTATTCTTATTGTATGAATTTTTATTTCATTGCAAATGAAATTATGTGCAGGTGATTTTATATAAATTAGTCATTTGTTTCAATCTTGTTTTTATGTACTGTTTTTCCTCTTACTTTAATGACAAAATATTTAGTGCATTTATTAGGTAAGTTTTCATGACACTCTATATGAAGTGCTTTTCCTCTTTGCTTTATATTTTATTGAAAATTATTATTATTTTTTATTGTGAAAATACCATACAGAGGGGTTACAATTACATAGGCAAGGTAATGAGTACATTTCTTATCAAGCATTGTTACCTTCTTCTTTGTTTCCCCTTTCCATCCCTTCCCATCTCTCCCCTCCCCTCGTCCCCCTCCCCACCTGAAAGTTGTAAAGTTTGTTTTTCTACATAACTTCTTCTTCTTCTTTTTTTTTGAGGGGGGGGGTCCAGTTGTGGGGCCTGAACTCTGGGCCTGGGAGCTGTCCCTCAGCTCTTCAGCTCAAGGCTAGCGCTCTACCACTTGAGCCACAGCGCCACTTCCGGCTTTTTTCTTTTTGCTTATGTGGTGCTGAGGAATCGAACCCAGGGCCTCATGCATGCAAGGCAAGCGCTCTACCACTGAGCCACCTTCCCAGCCCTCGACATAACTTGTACATCTCATTGTACATCTCATTGTTGCAATGGGTCCGCCTGTATCCCTATTTAAACAATTTGTTTTTTCCTTTCCCCTCCACAAATTATACCAACATGAAATACAGTGAAAACAGGGGTTATACTGTGGGGGAGGGACATACAAAGCAACAAAGAAATATCTTATAAATATGTTATAAACAATAGCAAGAAAGAAAAACCATTTGAATCCTTATCTTGGGGTTCATTTCGCCTAACATTAACTTGTCTGACGGTTTCTGTTTGTCTCAGACATATACTAGTTATTGCAGATAAGGGAAACCATGGGACCTATGTTAAAATTATTTTATTTTTATAAAAACAGAATGGCTACATTTAAAATTCAAATGTCACAAACAGTACAAAAAGCTTATAATGAAGAGCTTCACCATATGCTCGCTTGTCAGATGTAATCATTTTCCTGGGTTTTTTATTCCATTTTTGGTTGGTTAACCTCATAATGCTAAATAATAAGCTATTTCTTGAAATATCAGCTTTAGAAATTAAACTTAATTGGCTCTTATTATTATTTAATTCATAATAATATTATTTAACTCATAATAATCTCATTTCTCAATTCTGGAAATTAATACTATTAATTATTCTTTCTTTAGTTCATTTTGTAACTTTAAACATATATATGTGTCATATTAAATTTAAGCATTAAATTTTTGGACTGTGAAGATACATTGATTAGAATCCTTCCCTATTTCAAATTTTGCTGTCTATAAATTTACTTTCACATTATTAATATGGATCATATTTACACTTGGTTCCGTGAGCAATGTTTGGCCTTCTTTTGTTAATGTACAGATTGACTTGATGTAAGTATCACATTTCTATATGTGTACATAAATATTTTACATATACATGAAAGTATTCAGAATTGATTTATAGGTTGATTTGAAATAATTCTATATTTTAATGATTGCAACTTCAGAACCTTGCCATATTCTGGAATTTCTTTTATAAAGTTTCATTATTGAGAAAATCTCGCTAGACCATACCGTCAACTGTTTTATCTTATTCTTTACTAATTCTCCCAAGTCTTGCCACATTATAAGCCTTAGATTTGGAATATAAGCTTTTCACAAAATGTGCATTGTTAATGAGAAATTTCTTCTTGGAAATGACTGGATTCCTGTTCTAATTTGGACCAGTTGTTTTCTAGTATTGCTGTACAATTGTCACCCAATATATTTTTTTGTCCTTCTTCCTTATTTGAGTGTGCATATTGAATTAATTTTCTACAAAGAATAATGAGTTAAAGTTTGACTCCCTAAATATCTGAAAGTTATCTTGACTTTGGATGCATAGTTAAGTCCTTGGTATAGGAGTGATTGTATAATTTGTTTTCTATTAAAATTTAAAAAACATTTTTTATATTTACATCCTCTTGATAAGAAACTTGAGGTCAGATGATTTTTGTCTGATGCTTTAGAAATTTTAATTAATTTCACTTTAAGTATGGTCCATTTGGTAAGCATTTTATTTCATTCTAATTCAGTCAAATCCGTTTAAGTTATGTAATACTTTTTTTACGTAGATATAACAGTAACAAAATTTCAAAATGATTTGATTAAAAATAATGTGAAAAATAAGAATTAGTTCCTATGGCAAACATTAAGTTGTACAAAACCTGATCACTTATCTAGGAAATTTAAAAGTTATTGTGATTTATAATTTTCTTACTTATATTTGGTTTTGACTTACTTATATTTTTCTAGCTGGTGAGCATAGTGGTTTAGGCCATAAGATTCAATCCTTTTTTAAAATATGTGCTTATAGTTATATATTTCCCTAATGCACTGCTTCAGGTTTCTCCCAAACATTTCATACAACATAATTTTTATTACCACTCACTAAATAGCAGGTTAACACTTTTTCTTGAAGTCTGTTTATCTGATACTAAAATATTACTTTGGCTCTTTAATGCTCCTATTAGCATAGCATTTATTTCCAACCCATCTGACTTTCAATGACCGATAAGAAATGGACTCATTACCTTGCTCATGTAACTGTAATCCCTCTGTACAGTATCTTTACAATAAAAAATATATCAAGAAAAAATATATCCCTGTAACAGACAGCACACTGTTGGGCTTGTGTTTTGGAATTAAATATTGTTTAAATGTATTGCTAATTGATATTTATACTTCTGCATTTATTTCTTTTTCTTTTCTTTTCTTTCTTTCTTTCTTTTTTTTTTTTTTGCCAGTCCTGGGCTTGAACTTTGGGCCTGGGTGCTGTCCCTCAACTCTTTAGCTCAAGAAAAGCACTCTACCACTTGAGCCACAGAGCCACTTCCAGTTTTCTGTTGGTTTATTGGAGATAAGAGTATCACTGACTTTGCTGCCCAGGCTGGCTTTAAACCGTGATCCTTTGATCTTAGCCTCCTAAGTAGCTAGGATTACAGGTGTGAGCCACGGGCGCCCAGCTTCTTCTGCATTTCTTATAATATTCTTTTATAATATACATCTCTATTCCCCCCTTTCTACTGACTTTGACTAACTGAATATTTGTTAAAATATTTGTTAAAATAACAGTTACTAGAATTTTAACCGTACTTTCTGTATTACTCTTTAAGTGCTTGCTCTAGGGATTGCAAAATATTCTTTTCATGCTATATCTAAAATTGAAATTTTACTACGTCACATAAAATGTGAGATTTTAGTGCTTCCCCAAACAGAAAAAAATAGAGATTAATAACAAATTTAAAGGCATGCCATGAAAATTCTTGCCTTTAAACAACAGAGGATGTAGACCTGTGGAAACTTCACAGGCAACTTAAGTCAAGAATGGATTAAACTCACTAGATTTGGGGATGTGGTTTTTGTCTGTTAGAAGTATGCAGCATTTTTAAAGAGAATTGAACTAACTGAAACATTAAACACTTGAACTAAAAAGATTGAGGCTAGTTAAAAATGAAATAAAATAAGCTAAAATAAAATAGTCTCTGGGTTTCTAAATGTACTGGCAAAAAGTTCATTGAGGTATATACTCTCTGCTTCATATTTCTTTAGAGGTCAGGCCTGAATAGACTAATGGTGGCAGACCCAATTAAGATTTACTCAGGGACTATTTTATATTAAATGTGATGATCAGTACAATTTAGGGCTGATCCTCCAGTTCTAAGCTGCTGAGTTTTTAGAATTATAGATGTGAGCTGCCCCCACCCAGGTATTTAGACAGATACATTGTGCCAGTCCTGGGGCTTCAACTCAGGGCTTGGCCACTGTGCCTGGGATTTTTTTTTTCTCAAGGCTAGATTTCTACCAATTGAGCCACAGCTGCCCTCCTGGCTTTTTAGTGGCTAATTGGAGCTAAGAATGTAAAAAGCTTTCTTTCCCTGCCTGGCTTTGAACAGTGATTCTCAAATCTCAGCCTCGAGTAGCTAGGCATACTGGTATAAGCCACTGGCGCCTGGCCAACCCCTAATATTTTTCAATTTAATGTAGACCACACAGTATAGTATACTGATTAGTTTGAGGAGACAAGATTTACTTTTCTTAACTAGTCCTTTTACTAGACCTTTACTAATAATATCTTTAAATAAATAATGACAAACATCAAACCGTGATTATATGTATCACAACACAGTTTTGAAAAGTTTCAGAGTTGTCTATTATCATTTACTAATTTTGCTAGTAATTAGCCTACTATTCCAGAGCCCGCTAATGAAACATTTAATAAACACCAAAGTTGTCATCTATCTTCTTGTGCAAATTAGAAATATTCATTAATTCACTAAAATTATTGGAATTGTTACATATGGATACTAATTATAAAGTGTATTCTTAATTTCAGTGAAAACATTCACACCCTCTCTGAGATACATTTGAGATGTTTGCTAAAATCTCCCTGTTTTTGTGCTGGTGGTGATGGACTGTTTAAACTTACGACGTATAATGTAGCAGACACTGTTTTTAGAATACTCAGTAATATCACTTGGAACAGGATCAAGCCATGTGCAGATGCTGAAAACCAATTGAAAGCTACATGAAAATGTCCTATGGCAATTCATATTTTTGGAAGATGGTTAATTAGGTAGATGGAACGATAAAGCTCTAACCATATCGTAACTTTAAAAATACATCTATGTGCTGTCTTCTATGTGCAGGAAGAGCTAAAATACTCAGCAGTTTGGGTGGGTAATTCAGACTAAAAACTATTTTGATGTACAAAAATCACATACACAAATAGTTTAAAGCAGAATTGCCTCGGGTTTTCTCATAACATATGCGAATGGGATGTATAAGATGTGTTTGCACATGTGTCATAGGAATCAAGACTTTTTTGAAGGAGTTAGTACTGTGGTTTGAAATCGAGACTTTATGCTTGCTAGAGATGCACTAGCACTTGAGTGATTTCCCAGTTCTTGCTTTTATTATTTTTTCAATACAATCCTACTTTTTGCCCAGGATGTCTCAAAATGTGATCCTTCTACTTATGTTTCCTGCATAGCTGGGATGACATGCATGTTTATCATTCTCAGCTTTTTATTGGTTGAGATGAGGTTTTGAGATTTTTTAAGTGCGTTATCCTTGAACTGGTCTCAGTCTCCTCAATAGCTAGGTTTATAGGGACAATCCATTGGCTCTTGTGCATGGCTCTGAGAAAAAAAATTTTTGGAGTGATACTTAACTGAGATCTGTTCTTATCATAATAATAAAGTCTATATCTGGGCTTTTTATTCTTGGCTAAATTCATCTGTGTGTGTGTGTGTGTGTGTGTGTGTGTGTGTGTGTGTGTGTATGTGTGTGTGTTGGGATAACCTGGGCATTATAAATTGTTTAGCAACATCTCTTCTCTCCAAGCACTCAATGCTTGTTAGTTGCAACTCAAAATGTCTCCAGATATTGACAGATGTCACCTTGGAGGGGGAGAAGGTATCCAGATAACATATGATTGAGAGCCACTGAAATACTGGGCTGCTATGATGTATGCCTTCTGAAATAATATATTTGAACTAGTGAACACCAAAAGGAACCACTGTGTTTTTTCCTATCTTCCCAGTTATTTGAAATCTAGAAGGTGATGTACAAATCATTTTCTTTTGATTGTATCAAGTTCTCTTTTAGTGCACATGAAGTTATTCTCAGTGGATGGCTGGAGAATGATTCTATCATTCTATTATAGTCAAACTGGAAATGTTTTTTTCTGTTTCATGCTACAAGAAAGTCATTGGGGTTTTATTTTCTTGGAATTAAAGAATCACTAAAGCAGAGCCAATTTGAACATTTAATATTGATTTACTTTACTTGTAATGATTGTATGTAATTATATGTTGAGTGAACCATTTTCCTACTTTAGGGCTGAGGAGAGGAAACACTGAAAAGAAGAAGAACTTTCCATCATTATACATATTAATAGATATTAATAGCTTTAGAACATTTTGTCATACATAATAAAAACTATGATTAAAAGAAGGCTTTAAATTTTTTGTAGGCTAGACTAGAGCTCAGTAAAATTTCTCTTAAAAATAACTAGCAAATATATACTTTAAAATCCTTAGATTAAATTTTCCCTTTTGAAAGTACTCAACTGTGTTGAAGTGCAAAAGCATCTACTGGCAATACATCATACATCAACAGATAGACATGGTGGTCTGTCAGTAAAACTTTATCAGACAGGTGAGAGATGTATTTGATTGTGGACTTGCCCTTGGGCACCAACAATACTTCAACTTTCTTTGCATTCCTCTTTTTATCCTCTATTCCTGCCTTTCCAAGGATAGTCATTATTTTGAAATCCCATTAGCTATAAATAAATATTTCACTTACTTGTTTTACGAAAATAGACCTAAGCCATGTACATGTGGTAAATAATATGTTGTTTAATTTTTTTGAGTTTTATGAAATTGTCTTGTACTTTTATACGAATTACTGTAAAAATATGAGAAATTATGAAAATGATTTTTAATAGCTGTTTTTTTCATGGTACAAGTCAATTAGTTGCAATTACTTCCTTACATTTTTGTATTTTGTTTTCTTCTAGAGTTCCTGAGTCTAGTTTTAATTTGTCAAGAAAGATTAAGTATGTTTTTAATAAGTACATTAAAATGAAAATTAGTATAATGGGACAATTTTCTTTAGGATAATCTTAGCTCATCTCAGAACAATCAATTGCATGGAAAAGTTTATCTATAACAAGGTAGATAGGCAAAGTATGTTTTGATATTTTTCATTCTCTCATTTTATCTTGGTCATTAGTTAGGTGTTCTTTGACCAACTCATTTTAGGCAAATGACGAAACTTATCAGTTTTAAGACTGAAAGAATTTAATCAAGTAACCCAGAGCTGAAAACTCACTGAAATGTGATAAACTCATAAGATACTCCTCCATCAACAGTAAAAAATGGAAGAGCCCAAAGAAACCAATTCTGATGCCTTTTTTTGGTTCTCTGTGTATGTGTGTGTGTGTGTGTGTGTGTGTGTGTGTGTGTGTGCGAGAGAGAGAGAGAGAGAGAGAGAGAGAGAGAGAGAGAGAGATTTTTTGCTTCACCTTGCCTTTTCCACTCCCAAATACAGAGCTCCTCAATTTTGAACCTAATTATGGGTAGCATTGAAGGCCACTGAAGTTGATTTTAGTAAAACTGACTATTCAGAAACAATGTAAAACTGAACAGAAGAACATTAAAGCTGCCTGATGCATTTACTGTCAACATATAAAATATAATTTCTAGTTAGTTGTAGTAACTACGAAAGGGCAAACTGTCAATGGTCCAATGTTAGTCATTACACAGTGAAAACATATAAATCAAATGTAATTGATGTGGAAAATATGGGACCACAATGGAGTGTTAACACTCCCTGAATGACAACTTTAAATAACTTCTCTAAATTGGCCTGTTGCCATAGGGTTAATAACAGCTCCATAACTATGGATGGGTAATTTTACAGCCTTTCTACATTCTGTCTGCATCATTTAATGTGATTTTGTTTTAGGGCTCAGATCTCCTAGCTGTGAATAAGTAATGTGAGTACATAAATAGATTTTAACAAAAGTATAAAATAGCATGTGGCAAATTGGAAGATTCATTGGGGAAAGGTTAAGGGGTCGTGCAGATTGTTAATGGTTCTAAAAACAGTTTTCATTCAGTTAATTCATTCTTTGACTTGTTTTCTAAAAGTGCTCAATGTGTAATCATTTTCCAAGGCCTGATTTTCTAATATATTAGTCTTGAAAGAAGAAGATAATTTACCTCCTTGTTTCTAACTGGGAAGTACCTTCAGGCTGAGAAACAAAGAGAGATTTTGCTAGTGTTCTTGGGAAAAGAAATCTGTTCTTTTCTTTTTTCTTGTTTCCTTTTAGTAAGCATAGAGTAAAAATGCCTATACTATAATTTTAGGAAACATAGGAACATTCTTTGGCTGTAAAAATTTTTATCATCTGATTGATTGTTGATATTCTTTAGTTATAAATTCATTCTTTTAGTTTTAGACTTTCAGTATGCTGGAAATGGATACCCTACAAGTCATTTGTACAAATGAGCAATTTATTATATTATGGAAGATAATTTTTAGTGACATCATGATTAATATGTATTCAGTACTTTTACATGTTTCTTTTCTATTATGGATTGATTAATCCTGTTATTCTCATTTTTTGCAGGTAGGAAAATTGTGATTCAGAGAGTGAACAGTCTTTTCTAAGGTAATGAAAAAGTCTGTCTGAACTAATAAAAAGCAAAGCAGGCTGTGAGAGTAGCTCAAGAGACAGAGTGTTTACTGAGCACATGCAAGGTTCTGGGTTCAATCCCCAGAACTACAGAAAAACAAACCAACAAACAGACAAAGCCAGAAAGGCCAAACAAACAGAAAAAGTCCAAAAGAAAAGCTCCATTTTGAATCTCTATATTTTAGTGTTTGTGCTGTTATATATAACCCTATGATCAGTGAGCCAATTTAATATATTATAAGCAGCATTTTAGCCAAGAAAATCTGGCATGGTAATAGTAGAAGTTTTAATTAAAATATGTAACAATTCATGTCATGGAAATTAAACAATGTTAAAGACCAATGAGCAGAAAAAGAGACTTCCCTAAAGCATTTACTGATAGTATGGGATAATATATGTACAATAGCAGATATTGGAGCAGTCTCAAACCCATCCCATTGCTTCTCATGAGGTACAAATGCACAGTGTGGATGATTTATGATAAGTCTAAGGGCAGACACTGATTAATTTGAGCAATTCATTGTAACTGTCCCCGGCATTGCTATTATAATTGTTTTAGACTCCTAGGCCTCAGTCAAACAGCTTATAAGAGTCCCTAGAGGAATGAGTTATATGACAAGAATGCTAATGAATGCCCAAACAATGTAGCATTTTAAGAGTTCTTAGTAAGAACAGAATATGTTTGAGCTAATGCTGTGACCACTTGTAATTTGTGTGTGAGACAGGTATTGGAAGAGATGTTATAAATGTGATGTCTTAGAAGAACTTCTGTCTTTTGCCCACTGGTGGTTCTCTAATGTGAAACAAAGCTTAGCTTTGGCATGTGATAGAGATTAAAGAAATTCAATTACCTTAATTATTGAATTATAGTAAATTGTGATTAAGGACTCAGACTCATCTTGTAGATGAAGAGATAGGTAGACTTCAGTCATGTGTCCAAGGTCCACAGCCAGTAGGATGAAGAGCAAAGTAATAAAATTCAGGCTGGTGGGCTATACAGTGGGTGTTCAATACTACCATGCTGAACAGACATCACCTAACTGAGAGTCAACATTGCATAATTAATTTTGTATTAACACAACTGACATTCCTCTGTGAGACAAAGTACAGAAGAATCTGACTGATAATTGGCAGTGCTGATTTTTTCATATTTCAGTGGTGTGTGTGTGTGTGTGTATGTGTGTGTGTGTGTGTGGTTAAAAGGAATGACACTGATTAAGAGGGATTGTATGTTTCCATAAACTGCTTTGCAAAATGGCAACTCCTTGGTACAACTACTTAAACGTATTTTAAAAAGAGCATTATGGAATATGATCTTTTTTTTAAGAGTTTCAGAGAATGTAACATTTTACTCAAAGTATATCTTTTACAAGATTTATTTACTGATGGAAGGGAAAAAAGTGAAAAATATAAAAGTGTTTAAGTTCAAGTGTTGAGGAAATATCGACTATACAGAATATGGTAATTGTTACAGGGAGAAGAATTCATGCAATGAAAGAACCTGGTGGAAATACCGTGCTAGGCCTCTTGAGAGTGGAATTGGAAGCCAAGTTGGCCACTGGGTGGGAGAGTAGCACAGGAAGTGGGCAAAAAAAGAGAAACTGGAAACTGAGTCTGCCTCTTATTATTTCTAATTCAGATTATATGAGTGGCCTGAGAGAAAACTTGACAGTGTCTGGTAATATATTCACAACTTACAGAGAAGCAGGAGGAAATTGAGTGGAACCTGCAGAAGTGTGCTTTGAAAGGAATCCTTCACAGCCATCCCAGGGGACCATGCGGAGGCCATCAGGCACAGGAGAAAGATTATTATAACGTTTATTAAAGGGGTCATATCTCCCCGGGAGAGGGAGCACGTGGCACCGTCCCTCTCCAGGTAGCAGGAGAATCTGGAGGCAGGAAGTGAGGTAGGTGCTTGCTCAGCTGGGTCTGGGCGGAGAGAGGGAGTGGGTGGCTGTAAGGCAGGCACTCCAGGGCAGGGAGGAGCTCAGGTATGGGTGGAGCTGAGGGCCAAAGGTGGAGATAATTACTATCATGCTTGGTTCATCTTACACCAAAGAGGTAAATTAGAAGCTGGTCAGCAATGCATTTATAAGATGCTAATCATTCCCTTTCAGGGGGTATAGCTTATGATAACTTGAGATTTTAGAGAACTGAACAATTCATAGAGTCAAATATTTTGTTTATTTAATAACCCACTAGCTTCACAACTGTACAGTATTTCAGAGTAAATAAAGCAATGGTTATCACAAGAAAAACAGATGATATAAATTCTGTGCTCCAAGTTGATGGCAACATTAGTTTTGGGGGGATGACAACATTAGGTATCTGTGTGTGTGTGTGTGTGTGTGTGTGTGTGTGTGTCCCAGTTTTGGATCTTGAACAAGTGCAAGACCTTATTCTCTTGCCTAACTTTTATGGTCAAGGCCAGCATTCTAATACTTGGGCCATATCTCCACTTTTGGCTTTTTCCAGGTTAGTTATTTCCCAAGCTGACTTCAAACTGAGATCCTTAATTCTCAGCCTCCTGAGTGTTGGTATGTGGGCAAAAACCACCCTAGTGCATAGCTAAAACAGCATCAGTTTTGAAATAAAAAAAATTAATTCAGAGATATATGACAAGATGATTTTATGAAAGTTTATGTGGTTTAAATTTAATTCATTTAGTTAAAATGAATTAAACTGAATAAGGTGTATTTATAGTACTTGGAAAAGACACTGCTGATTGATATAAAAACGATTTATAAAATCTAAAGGAATTAAATTTTGGAGGAACAGTACTACAGAAACTTAGTGTCTGTGTTGTCTGTCAAATAAGGAAAGCTAAATATGGTATTTAAGTAAGAGAGTTTTATATTTAAATAGTATTTTGGGTATTGTTAGGAAGCTAAATTTAAAATTAAAACAATGGCACATTTTAGTAAATCAGATATATTGGAGCTAAAAAGATAAACTATTATTACAGCACAAGAGGTTCATTGTTACAGGATAAATAACCCCCAGAGCTGTTGTATGTTCTTGCTTTGTTGTAACTTATTCTTCAGTGTTGGATATGGAACCCAGGGCCTTGTATATTCCAGGCAAGTGTTCTCTATTTTTTTAGTCCACAATCCAAGTCCTTTGTGATTACTTTTAATGGCAGTTCAAACAGCAAAATTAGAGATATTGCAACTCCAATTTTCTATCTCAAGCTAATTGTTACTTGCCAAAAAAGATTTTTGAAAGATTAAGGAAATCATTTAGATAGAAGCTATGATTAACTATTTATTTATTTATTTAAACTCCTGAATAAATAAATGAATTAAACTGTGCCTGCAGATGTAAGTGAAATATTCAAGTCCTGCTCATTTTTCTTGCGTTCTAGAGTGTATTTCTGTTATTATTACTTACAATGACCTGTGTGTGTACAGATCATTGTATTGCTAACAAAAGCTCCATGGTGAGTCGGATCAGCATGTTTCTCTTTTTACTTTTGTTGTATGGTGGATGAACTAATGAACAGGAAAGAGTATCTATGGCATTTTATAAAATCACCACAAAGTTTTGTTTATGTTGGCAATGATTTGTTGCAGTTTATTTTAGTATTAATAAAATTATATTCTATTAAATGTCCTTTATCCTATCTTGGGGTAGTTTTGGGAGGAGTTATTATTTCATGTACAGAATGTATGTGTATCTATGTGTTTTTAAAAGTAAATGGTGTTTTATTTACAGAGGTGAACAGATAAATCATCAGAGCACAGCCAAACACTATTGTAAAGAAATGTATGGATAGAGAAAGGATAGGGAAGAGAAAATAGGCCTGAAATGCATAGTGAATTGTTGCGGTAAATGGAAGTTCCCACAGGGATGGATGAGGTAGTGCCATACTGAAGGATGGGTAATGGCTTTTTGGAGCAGCTCAAGACCGAGGTTGCAAATTATAGCAGGAGGAAGCCGTCTACTTCTGCAACACAGTTCAACTCCTCATCCAGAACATAAAGCAGTCTGCTGTGGTGATGACTAAGGCTTTATGCTAAGGAGAATTGCCTGTGAATGTTGGGGATGCTTTTGTGCGCTCTTTTTTTTCTGACATCAAGTTTGATAAAATTGTCATAAAAGAAACACATAATATAACTTTCAAGATACTGTCTCACAATGTTAGATTAAAGACCCAGAAAATGATAGTACTTGCTTTTCAGTGATGCTCACTCATTATAAAAGGATTTTATTTACCTAATAATATGGGAAAGATGAACTAGGTATGTGAATCCACTGATGTTTAGTTTCCTTTGTCATACAGGAAAAGGAAACATTTGAATATGCATTTTCTATATGTTCTTTTGAGTATGCTTCATCATATAAATATCTCTGAGGATATCCATCACTGGGTATAACATTAAAAATCTACAGCAGCCTTTTAATTGAAATTGAAGGATACTTCAGTGGTAATTGAAAGCATTTCTATGCTAACAATCATCACCTACTGAAGAGGTGTTAACACTAGACACTGGGTTAATTAGCATAGTCTTATACTTTGTCACAATAATTTATTAAAATTGAGACCTTTTAACTAACTTACAGTTTAACAAAATGAATATTAGGAAGTAGAAACATGTTATAGGAGGGGGGAAGGTCAAGGAAAGCAAGAGCAGACAAATGAAAGAGGAAAGATAGGTAAACACTGTAATATATATATGTGTATATATATATATATACATATATATATGAAAAATTAAACCAGATAACTTGAGGAAATGGACTGAGTTGGAAAAAATTGAGGAGAATGATGAAAGGAATAGCATTGATCAAAATGTATTGCACTCATAAACTGACATTGAACTGAAACCCCTTTGTACATGTGCAGTGATTTTTTTCAGTCACATAATCATTGACTCTCATTTAGAATCAATAGCCAAATACTAGCTTATTTGGTGCTCAAAAAGTACTCCTTTTCGTAATACTAATGTTGTCACAAACACTATAAAATGTATAGTTCAACTCCAGCCAAATCATGAATGCATTGTTTACTTTTTTGAAAAAAAAAAGGTATTTCAAGAAGAAATTATATTTCGTGTTCTAAAATATGGTCTTAAGTTAGAGGCAATAAAATTTCTGTTAAGGTAATCTTTTTTTCATAAACACAAACACATTTATATGCTTCTTCTGGGCCTTGAACTCAGGTCAAGGCCTGAGTGCTGTCCCTGGGCACTTTTGCTCAAGACTGGGCACTCTACCTTTTTTTTTTTGTCGATTGTGCGGCCTGAACTCTGGGCTTGGGCACTGTCCCTCAGCTCTTCACCTCAAGGCTAGTGCTGTACCACTTGAGCCACAGCATGACTTCTGGCTTTTTCTGCTTATGTGGTGCTGAGGAATCGAACCCAGGGCCTCATACTTGCAAAGCAAATACTTTACCACTGAGCCACCTTCCCAGCCCCTAGCACTCTACCATTTAAGCCACAACTCCATTTCTATATCTTTTTTTTGGTAGTTAATGGAAATGAGCATCTCATAGACATTCTTGCCTGGGCTGGCTTTGAACTACAATCTTTAAATCTCAGCCTTCTGGGTAATGAGTATTACAAACATTAGCCACCAGCACCCAGTTTTTTTAAACTGTTTTTAACTGTTTTTTTTCCCTAAGTTTTAGATGGTTTTAAGTTTTATAGTTTATAAAAAGGAATGATTGTTTTTTAATGGTCAGTTGTGGTTATAAAATGACTGGTATAATCAATAGATAACGATATGATATATATGCAAGTAAAAGCTTTTGTCTCATTTGCAAATTGCAGTAGAAATTGATGGAGAAAATGTGCAGCTGTTATATGAAATAGACACAAATAGTATTATAAATGATCTATCTAAAGGACTGAATCATTGCTGTAATGAGAATCTGGCTCTAGAAATTTGTTACTCAAAATATACAATTTAACTTTAGGGGAAAATTGTCAAGTGGTAATAAATCAGATTTTAGAGTCAGTCATTTGCTGGAGTGGATTGAGCATGGGAGAGTGTCTATATTATGTTTTCTCATTGCTGTCATTACCTTGTTCTGGAGTGTGGTAGGCTTATTGATGTGGGAAGTGACAAAGCTTGTGATCATGTTTTTTTTTTTTTTTAATGAGCTTTGCTTCTTACAGCAAACATAAGTTGTCTGGAGTTACAGGCGCCATACTAGAGGAGAATGCACAGAATTGTAAATATAGCTAAAGACAAAGGAAAACAACAAAATAAATAAAACAACAGTCCTCTCTTGTCCTTGGGACCTACATCCCAAGATCCCTCTTAATGGCTGCCTGAACTTGCAGATGGTACTGAACCTTACATAAATTATGATTTTTCCTATATGCCCTGCAAGGTTGCCACAGAATACCAGTTAAAATATGTTTTTCTACATTTTGGTGTCTCCTTTTAATGGCTATGGGGACAATGTCAAGTAAAATATGGGTGACTTGAACACAAGCAGTGTGACAGGTTGCTATGACAGGTGCTATTATTGTGATTGATGTATGGGTATACATCTGGATATGCCGGGCAAGGGATGGTTGACATCCCAGCGGGGATGGGGTAAGAAAATTGGAGATTTCACAATGCTACTGACAATGGCATACCGTTCTTTTTAAATTTCAGTATTTTTTCATTGTAAAGATACTGTACAGAGGGGTTACAGTTAAACGAGTAAGAAAATGAGTGCATTTCCTATCCAACATTGTTACCACCTCCTTTGTTTTTCCTCTACCATCTCTTCCCTCCCCACTTCCCCAACTCCTCCCCCTACCCCCACCCCCCAAAGTTGTAAAGTTCGTTTTCAACATAGTGTCTTGTATGCCTCATTGTTACAATGGGTCAACCTACATCTTTGTTTGAACATTTTGTTATTTTCCTTCCCCTCTCCAAATTAGAAAAATGAAAATAAAAGATGCAGGACACAGGAATCAAAAACAGTGAAAACAGGGATTATACCATGGGGGAAGAACTTAAAAAAATCACATAGTACATAAAAAACAAAGTGACAAAGAAAAAACTTCTTGTGTCCCTATCTAGGGGTTCATTTCCCTTAGCATCATCTTATATGGTCATTTGTACATAGCTTTTGACCTCTTCTGCTTGTCCTAGACATATACTAGTTATTGCAAATAAGGGAAACCATGGGACCTATGTTTCTTTGGGCCTGACTTACTTCACTTAATATGATTTTTTCCAAGTCTTTCCATTTCCTAACAAATGGGGCAGTGTCATTCTTTCTGATGGAGGCATAGAATTCATATATATATATATATATATATATATATATATATATATATATATATATATATTACAGGGACATCTGGGTTGATTCCCTATCTTAGTTATGGTGAAGAATGCTGTATTAAACATAGTTGTTACCACAACTTTAGTAGCTTTAGTATGGCCTTGTTTGTGATCATTTGGGTAAATGCCCAAAAGTGGGATTGCTGGGTCATAGGGGAGCTCTATGTGGAGTCTTTTGAGGAACCTCCATACTGCTTTCCAAAGTGGTTGAACAAGTTTATACTCCCATCAACAATGCAGTAGGGTTTCCTTCTGGCCACATCCCCTCCAGCATCTGTTGTTATTAGAGTTCTTGATTATAGCCATTCTAACTGGGGTGAGGTGGAATCTCAATGTTGTTTTGATTTGCATTCCTTTTATGGCTAGAGAAGTTGAGCATTTCTTCATTTGTCTATTGGTGTTCTTACAACTAAAGTCATGTAAAGTGAAACTTACAATACCAAAGGTGTTATAAAACCTTCATAGTTAGATGTTTAGCTTTCTCTTTCTTTCCTTGACTGTTTTCAATTTTCAATTTATTTTTTATCATGTATATACTCTTAACTTTTCTACCTTAGAAAATTGCAACAAGAGATGGTAGATGATTTAGCTTGTCTTCAAGGAATCTAGAGCTGCATATGTTTGGGTGCATAGTTTTAGATATGGATATTGGAGAATTAATTGAAAAAGGAAGGGGAAATAAAAGATTTCTAAGCTTGCTCCTGAGGCATGTAGAATTATGAGATTTTACAAATCTGTGTTTACTTTTAGGATACTTACAAAGGAATGATGATATAGTATCATTAGATGATATCAGGTTTGTATTAGGCCAATGAAAGGTGAAAATATTAATAAATGGGTGAAGATACAGGATATAAATATATACACACATAGATATATACACATACTATAATACACACATAAAACTATGAATATGTACATGTGTGTGGTTTCATGATAAAATATCCCTTTATAAATATGTACTAATTTTTTTTGCTTATTATAAAAGTGAGTTCCTATATCTCATTCATTGTGGGAATTTTTTTGTCCATAATTTGTTTTATTTCATATGTATTTTAAAAATATATTTTTATTTTCTTCAGGTAGTTGTACAAAGGAGTTGTCATTCAACAGAGAAGCTTATGAATACAGTGCCTCTGGACTGATGTCCCTTTTAACATTCTCACCCATAATCCCACCCCACCTCTTCCCTCACTTTTCTTAATTTTTAGTTTATGTGTGGAATTTTTCGCCATTTCATGAAGCAATGTATGTACACAATAATCTTCACCTGTGTCATCCCTTCAACCCACCCCTTCCCTTATTTTTCTCAGTATATACAATGAATTTTTGCCTGCATTCTTCCCATTTCCCCCATTCATTCTTCTACACATTTCCTCTTGAGCTCTGTGTCCCTTTGAAAGTTCTCCCAATCTTTTCCAATCTGATAGGTAAAAATACCCTGTTAGGAAAAAGTACAGATTCAAAAGATGAGAAAGAATAAGGCAGACAAAGATACTGATCTCAGTAGCTGAGATCAATGTTAATGAAGGTTGAAGAGGGATGTCATGATGACCTGAAAGTCAAGAGACATGAAGCATAATAGGGGGAGGGATGGAGGGACATAAGTGGGGTCTTATGTAGGGACAGGGTTGAAGGTAGCTGGAGAGCTGCAAGGAGTTTGGGAACATACCTTGAGGTTTGTCATAAAGGTCTGAAATGGCCTAGTTCTGGGAAACTGTTGTGCAGGTTGACAGTTCAGCCAGGTGTGGCCTGCTTGGAGGAACTCAGGGGCCTATCATCTGAAGGGTGAGGGTGGGAGAGTGGGCTTTCACATTTAGATTAAGATTCCTAGCTGCTGAGAAAGTTCTGTGGCTGGGGGTTTGGAGACCGGAGGGTAGTCAGTGGGCCAAGCCATGGGAACAACATTGAGTTATGAGAACAAAGCAGATTCCCATCACACTGGCTTATTGTCTTAGATTTTTATTAATTTTATTGGTGAGATTTTATGCCTTTGAAAATTGCTGCAAGCATTTAAAATTCTTAATAGGCAAGTGAAGAATAAATGAATTAAGTCAGGATTTCTCACCATAATTTCCAGAGGGTTTGGGTCTACACTTCTGAAGGACTGGGGTTGGTTCAGCATATTTATATATCCTTGCCATGCACATATGCTAACCTGGGTAGTCCTGCATGTTGCCTTGAGATTAAGATAAGTGCATGGCCATAAATGTAACCATAGTTGGCCAGTTGCTACTTTTATCTATTGAGTCATAAAGAGACACCATTTCAGTACAAAGTGTGTGGAGCTGCTGATGGACAGAATGTGAACCTATAAATGGGTGTAGAATGTGAGTCTATGCTAGGATAAGCCAGTATGCAGACTGCTGTTGTTTTGTTAACCTATGTGCTGCAACTGCTGCTGTTGTCTATGGACAGAGACCTTTGAATAAACATGACCTCCATCCATCTCCACCATGAATGACAACTTTCTTTGGCTCTCCTGAATCAGTGAACAACCTGAAAATAACTTCCGGCAACACAGCAACTCAAAAATTACTTTTGTAATATTTAAACAAATAAAATAAAATTATAGAGCTTATCATTCTTTCCCATTGTGATGGTTAATTCAAGGTCTCTATTGTTTTATTTTCATGCATGTGTTAATTATAAGTGAAAGGCTTCCTCAAGAAAATCATTCAAACACTTGGTCACATACAAAGGAAAAGAAATTTAATGTCAGTAACCTGATAGGCAACTGGGCAGAGTCACAAACACGACTTTTATAAGGGCAGATTCCTGTGGGACCTGAGAATGGGAACCTGCATTGTGAAAGGGGTTAACATTTGCGGTTATTGCTGCACAAACAAGGAAGAGGGAAACTGCATTAGGGGAGGAGCTGCCATTTGAATTTGCAGCTGCCTGTTACCTGTTTTTTTTGGGAAAAACAATTTCTTTTCTGCCAGTGGTGGCAGTCTGGGTAGGAAAATGGAAAAGGCACACAAAGAAAGTGTTCAGGGCAGACAATTAAAAATTGACTTGGCAAAAAAAAATTGACTTGGCTAGTTTGGCTAGTTTTTATCTCTTGTGCTCCAGATGGTCCAGGAGTTGGTGGTAGGTAGGGGAGAGCCTGGTAGAGTGGTTAAGAATAAGCAGTCAGAAGCTGGGGCTGGATTGGAGTGGTTACCTGAAGACCTTGTTAGATGTGTGGATTATAGGTATGTATGGGAGACCCAGGAAGCTGCCAAGGCTAACTGTCCTGAGAAGTTCCTGTTCAGTTAAAAGACAGGTATGAACATTAGATAGGCTTCCCATTAACTATTTTCTTTTGATCTCCTGGCTAGGGTTAATTTTGAAAGGGCAGGCACATAATGATTTTATCTAGGATGTGACACCATCCCATTTTATTCCTCTACATGATCCCTTGTTGCCAGGACTGGCTTCGTCTGGGGCGCTGTGGCTCAAGTGATAGAGTGCTAGCCTTGACCTGAAGAGCTGAGGGACAGCGCCCAGGCCCAGAGTTCAGGCCTCATGACTGGACCTCCCCCCCCCCCAAAAAAAAAAGGAAATAATAAGTAGAGTTACTTGTAACTTGTTAAAAATTGACCAACAGAGTTATTTTCTGTGTGTCTGACTAAAAGCTGCAGAGGATAAAAATCTGTAATAGCAAAACGATAAACATGATGAGGGTTGCAAAATAGCAACTGTTTAACTGAATACACCACCTTAGGATATTACTTAAGTTTGGAAACATTGTCAGCTTTGTATCCAAGGTGGCTTCCATACTTGGAAAACGCGTATTAAAAACTTGAGAGCCAGGCGCTGGTGGCTCACGCCTGTAATCCTAGCTACTCAGGAGGTTGAGATCTGGGGATCATGGGTCAAAGCCAGCCTGGGCAGGAAAGTCTGTGAGACTCTTAACCACCAGAAAACCAGAAGTGGTGCTGTGGCTCAAGTGGTAGAGCACTTGCCTTGAGCTGAAGAGCTGAGGGACAGCACCCAGGCCCAGAGTTCAAGCCCCATGACCAACAACAACAAAACAAACAAAAAAACTTTGACAAACTTACTAGTGCACAATTACTTTCATAGATGGACATAAAGCTTGAGGTGCTGATCTTAATCAGTGTATTAATCTTAACCTTATTTAAATTACAGCCAAATTGGTTACATACCAACTTAGTAACTTTACTCAAAAGCTCTATTTTTAAAAATTGTCTTTTTTTAAAAAAGAACGAATCAGAATGGTAAAAAAAACAAAACACCCCAACCCTGGTGGATCTCTATTAAGTAAGTAAGCAAGTAAGCAAACAAACAAGCAGCAGACAGACAGACAAGAAGAAAGCAGGATCACACAGTAACAGTGTGGGTGTACACAAGCAGATACAGGCAAGGAGATAGAGAGAGACACCATTTTAACTAAAAGAATTCAAGCCAGGACAGGTAGCCTTGAGAGGGAACCTAAATGGGGGTCCCTGGGAACCAGCCTGCATCTCAACTTTCAAGGGCACAAGAAGAGAGAGAGATAGAGACAGGGGTAGAGAGAGAGGGGGGAGGGAGAGAGGGAGAGAGGGAGAGAGGAAGAGAAGGAGAGAGGAAGAGAAGGAGAGAGGGACAAAGAGAAGACCAGGAAAGTTTTTAGAGCAGATGGCTTGGGAAGCTTATGGCAGAGAAAAACTTTGTATGCAGGGCAGGATGAGCAGGGGGTGGGGATTGGGGGGAAGATCTGGAGTGGAGGTAGAAGAAGGCTTGAGTGTAGGGGACTTCGGACCCTCAGACCCTTTGCCATGTTTTCATTTTAAGTCGGTGAGTAATGTCAAAATTGAAAGTAGTAAGGCAAGGTCTAGGTGCATAAGCGAATTAAGTTTTGAGTCTGTAA
This sequence comes from Dipodomys spectabilis, assembly GCF_019054845.1. Taxonomy (NCBI): domain Eukaryota; kingdom Metazoa; phylum Chordata; class Mammalia; order Rodentia; family Heteromyidae; genus Dipodomys; species Dipodomys spectabilis. The sequence continues at coordinate 6,225,216 of NW_024870740.1, forward strand.
ATCTGGTCACTCAAGAGTTTTAGAAAATTTGGCAGGACTACAGTAAAGGGTGTCAGGAGGTCAGCACAACAGGAAAGATTCCTGCACCTGGGATTCCTAGAGTCCCCAGATCCACCGTTAGGGCATCTCTGCTACATCCTGTGGCTGCTTACTTTGTGCTGACGGCTTTTAGGTGGTGGATAGAATTGGGCATCAAATAGCGAAGGGCCTCCTACATAGGCAAAGGTTACAATAACCCAATGAGCTCCTGGTCACAGGTGACTCTTTAGCTCAGAATAGTGAGCATGGTGGACTCTGCTCTCCTAGGGGATAAAGGCCTTGGAAAGAGTAGGGAGGGTAGCCTGAGATTTGATTAGAAACAGCCAAGAGGAGGAGAAGAGGGAATAAGAGAGGGGTGGTAAAAGTGCCAAGAGGTTTGAAACCAAAAGTATTTGAGCAGGGGAGAAGGAGTTTAGTTCCTTAGAAAAGGACCATGTTGCCAAGATGGCCCCAGTTAGACCCGGTATCCATATTCCAGATGATAAACAGTTATTGACTAAAATTCTACTTATGTTAATGAAGTCTTGACTCTTTCAAATGCAAGAAACATACTCTTAAAAAGAAGATGATTAGGTATAGATTTAGGTTTAAGATTGATTCTTGTACTCTGTTAAACTGGATTCCTTTCAAAGATTATGTAATTAATCACTATTTTAGTATTTCCAGAATCAAGTCTCACAGAAACACTAAAGAAATCCATTTTTTCTTTTTGGTCGGTTGTGGGGCTTGAACTCTGGGCTTGGGTGCCGTCCCTGCGCCCTTCAGCTCAAGGCAAGCATTCTACCGCTTGAGCCACAGAGCCACTTCCGGCTTTCTAGTGGTTTATTGGAGATAAGAGTCTCATAGACTTTCCTACCGGGCTGGCTTTGAACCGTGATCCTCATATGTCAGCCTCCTGAGTAGCTAGGATTACAAGCGTGAGCCACCGGTGCCCGGCCCAAATTTTGAGTTTAAAGATATATTACAAAAGGTTTATTTTATGTTTTCATTTTATAGCTCTATTTAGACATGATCAATATTTGTTTTATTTAGGAGACATTCTTTTGGAATACTTTTTATATATTTACAAATAAAATAAATCTACCTTTGCAAGTACATTTAACTATTCACTTTTGTCATTACTTCACCAAAAACCGTTTCATATATATGTCATGTAACTTGTAATGTAAGAATGCTTATGTATAAATTTTGACCTGTTCAAGGTGTCCAGAGTCTACTCAGGAAGGGGATATTGTGTGGTTTATAAGTGTTCAGAGATGCTATGGAAAACACTTGAAAACTGCTAGAGTGAATGACTCAGGAATGTCCTGAAGGAGACAAGGTGACTTGAGTTTCCATTACAAAGTGGAGTTAGCCAGGTGAATGGGATAGATCTAGGGACATTGTGGAGGGAGAAGGAAGTAGACACACTAGCAGAGATGGAGAAAACAAGCAGATTTTATTTGAAAAAGAATTTGTCAAGGTTAGATCACAGAGAGAGGTGAATGTGGAAAAGATGATTTGTAAGATGTAAGTGAGAACTAAGTCATGAAAGATCTTGTTTGCTATGCTGATGAGTGTGGCATTGAAGGTCAAAGGCACAGGGGAATGACAGAAGCAATTTATGTCTTATTAAGATCACTTTGTAATAGTATAATTTATAAGGAGTGAGATCAATAGATTTAATTATTTGAACATAAAAAAGCTGCAGGTCCAAAATAAAAAAAAGACTAAAATTAAGAAGCAAGCTAAACTGGGACAACTATTTATAATAAATGTGACAAAGGTTAATCATTTTACTCCTTAAATGCTCCTTCAAATTGAGAACAATAGCACTAAGAATATCTTTGTAGATGGCAGTAAAATAATAGACAATTAGGAAATAATATAGGAGAACAAACTTATAGCATGCAAATTAAAGTAACAGGTCTTATTTTTTTCTTTTTCTTTTCCAATAAGAAGGTATCAGTACTAGAACTTGAACTTGGGGCCTTGAGCTCTGGCTCAGCCTTTTCCACCCAAATGTGGCACCCTACCATTTGAGCCATACTTTTAATTCCAGCATTTTGCTGTTTATTTGGAAATAAGAGTCTTTAAAATTTGTCTGCCTAGAATGGCTTTGCACTTCAATCCTCCCATCTCAGCCTCCTGAGCAGCTAGGATTATAGGTGTAATATCTGGCTAAAATTACAGGCTATCATACTTGGCTAAACTAGATGAGTTTTAAAAAGCAAATACAGTTAGAGGACCTTAGCCTTAGAAAGTATACAAAAAAGATGTTTCATGCATTGCCGATGGGCTTATGAATCAATATAATATTTGTGGCTGCAATTGTGTATTGAATTAGAAAATTATACATAATCAATGACCTGCAGATCCCTCATCTTGGAATCTCAGCTAAGTAAATGAAGTATTAAATAAGGTGGCCTAGCACTATGCTTAATGGTAAAAGCAAAAGTCATTTCCTATAAGTTCAGGAATGAGACAAGGATACAAATTAACTCTCAGAAACCAATGGCTTTTCTGTATGCCAATAATGAGAAGAGAGCAGCTGATATCAGGAAAGGAACTCCTTTTGTAATAGCCTCACAAAAAATAAAATACCTAAGAGTTAACTAAAGAAGTGAAGGACCTCTATGATGAAAACTTTAATAACCTGAAAAAGGAAATTAAGGCAGAACTAAGGAAGTGGAAAAAAACCTCCCATTCACCTGGATTGAGAGAATTAACATTGTGAAAATGGCAATACTGCTAAAGGGTAAATACAAATTCAGTGCAATACCTATCAATATCCCAACCTCAGTCTTCAATAAAATAGAAGAAGCAATCCAAAAATTCATATGGAGCAATAAAAGATCCCAAATAGCAAAATCAATCCTTAGCAGAAAGAACCGTGCTTGAGGAATATCAATACCAAATTTCAAACTCTACTACAAAGCCATAGTAATCAAAACAGTTTGGTGCTGGCACAAGAATAGACTCAAGGACCAATGGAATAGAATTGAAGACCCAGAAATGAACCCACACACCTAAAGCCACCTAATCTTCAATAAGGGAACTAAAAAAAATAGAATGGAAGAAAAACAGTCTTTTCAGTAATTGGTGCTGGAAAAATTGGTTAAACACCTGTAGAAAACTAAAGCTAGATATTTATATATCACCCTACACCAGAATGAACTCCAAATGGATCAAAGACCTTGAAGCTTTAGCAGACACCCTGAAAATATTATAGGAAGGAATAGGAGAAACTCTAGGGCTCCTTGGCACAGGCCAAAATTTTCTTAATAAAGACACAGAAACACAGCAGATCAAAGAAAGGTTGGATAAACAGGATTGCATGTAACTGCAGAACTTCTGCATGGCAAAAGACATAGCTAGTAAGATGAGTAGAAAGCCCATGGATTGGGAGAAGATTTTCATTAGCCATACAATGGACAAGGGTTTTGTATCTAAAATATACTTAGAACTCAAAAAATTAAATCCTCCAACAACAAATCCTCAAAGAAACAACTGCCCCATTAATAAGTGAGCTAAAGACTTAAAGACTTCTCTGAAGAGGAAATAAAATGGCCGATAGACACATGAAGAAATGCTAAACTTCTCTGGCCATAAAAGAAATGCAAATCAAAACAACATTGAGATACCACCTCACCCCAGTTAGAATGGCTAGAATCAAGAACTCTAATAACAACAGATGCTGGAGTGGATGTGGCCAGGAGGAATCCCTACCGCATTGTTGGTGGGAGTGTAAACTTATTCAAACACTTTGGAAAGTAGTATGGAGGTTCCTCAAAAGACTCCACATAGAGCTCTCTTATGACCCAGCAATCCCACTTTTAGGTATTTACCTGAACAATCACAAACAAGACCATACTAAAGCTACCAGCACAACTATGTTTATTGCAGCATTATTTACCATAGATAAGGTATGGAACCAACCCAGATGCCCCTCAGTAGATGAATGGATCAAGAAAATTCTATGCCTCCATCAGAAAAATGACACTGCCCCATTTGTTAGGAAATGGAAGAAAAATCGTATGAAGTGAAATAAGCCAGGCCTAAAGAATCATAGGTTCCATGTTTGTTCTTATTTGCAATAACTAGTGTATGTGTAGGATAAGCAGAAAAGGTCACAAGCTATATATATATGACCATAGAAGATGATGATAAGCGAAATGAACCCCAAGATAGGGACACAAGGTTTTTTCTTTGTTGCTGTTGTTTTTAATGTACAATGTGATTTTTTTGTTTCTCTTGTATGTTCTTCCCCCATGGTATAACCCCTGTTTTCACTGTATTTGATGTCAGTGTCCTGCATCTTGTATATACATTTTTCTAATTTGGGAAGGGGAAGGCAAATAACAAAATGCTGAAATAAGGATACAAGTTGACCCATTGTAACAGTGAGATGTACAAGACACTATGTTGAAAATGAACTTTACAACTTTGGGGGGAGGGAGGGAGAAGTTGAGGAAGTGGGGAGGAGGGAAAGGATGGTAGGGGAAAAACAAAGGAGAGGGTAGCAATGCATGATAAGAAGTGTACTCATTACCTTACTCATGTAACTCTAATTGTAACTGTAACCCCTTTGTACAGAATCATTACAATGAAATATATATTAAAAAGAATAAGGTGGCCTTCCTTGGGCTATTTTAATATTCGATTGTTTCAGTTTAAACATTTACTTTATTTTCTGGCATATATACATACAAAATAAAGGTTATTTTTATTAGAAGAGCATTAATGCAGGCTATAAACATTCAAAGTCACTTCTAGAAGCAGTCATTTGAAATACTGCATAAGAAAATGAGCAACTTTTTCACTACTATGTACTTCAAAACAATTCTAAAGAGATAATTTGACAATTGTGATGTAGAAATACATATTTTGAGAACTTTTGTATATAGAAAGATCTTTTTATAGTATGAATAATATTGCACTTAATCATTACTGTTGAGTGATATAATTTGAAAAGAAGAAATAAAAAAGCTAGTATAGAATTTAATAAGACAAAAGAATAATACAGTAGTCTCTTGAGCAACTATGTGGTATTATTGGAAATTATCTTAAAATGGAAGAATTAAGGTGAGACTTGAGGCAATTTTTCTTGTGGTCAGGAGGTTGTAACCTAGCTGGAAGCAAGAGTAGAAAGTAAAATTATAACTGAATGATGGATAATGGTTTAAATTGTACTTTTGGAAACTACATGTAGTCCAAGATTTGGGACAAGTCTTTATTTTTTAAATTCTTTTCCTATTTGAAATAACTTCCTCAGACTTAGAACTGCATAATGAATCAGACTAACTCAAATTGCCCAGCAAATGGCAATTGACATTTGGTAAAATATACACAGTTGCAAGTTTCAATGTTGAAGACTAATTTTTCTTTTGAAATGCATTTGTCTTAAAGAACTGTGATGTGCACAGCATGCTCCATTCACTAAAGTGGAAGAAGAAATTGAACTGCTAGATTGGCTCCCACCTCTGCACTTACCAGCAAAGAGCACACCTGCCTTAGTTGTTAGAACATAATCACTGCCACCTTGGAGTTATTTTGAACTTGAAATGCACCCAGGGTAGAGTGGAGAAAGGGAGAGGGGGAGAAATTGTTGGCCTTCTCAGGATACTCCATCCCCTTGGATTCTCCCTTCCCCTACTAATCTTCCTTTCTGTTTCCTTCTTTGTATTCTCCTATTCTCAGAATTTCCACTTAGATTCCTGGTTTATCTGATCTGACCCTGAGTAGACTCTGAGTCTTCTAGCAGAAGATTTCGAGGGATGAGAGCAGTTAAGGATATATCCATAGACATTCAAAAGAACGGTTAATGCCAAGATACCATTATTCTTGTGAAATGAGCCTAAGCTTTAAAGTGAGACAGACATGGTTGACTCTCAGCTCTTCAGCTTATTAGCTGTGAGATAATGTCTAAGTCATTGAACTTCATGGAGCCTGTTTTCTTAGTGATAAATTGGTTTCTATAAGACCTGGTTCGCAAAGCTGTATTACAGTTTTTGCTATAATAAATGTCTAATATTTAGTGCCCTTCCACTGAGACAAACAGCAGACCTCTTGGATTTCATGAGAGAGAATTTGGTGCACAGATTAAAGTGTATATATCAACTTATCTTATGGTTCATGGCTCAGATAAAAGTCACAGACACTGACGCTCAAAGTGCACACATAATCCCTGTGATTCCTATTTCTGCCATGCTTTGGTCACTACTTTTTGAAAGCATATCAGACTGTAAGAAAATGATAGTCATAATATTTTATAAACCATCTCATGTGTGATTTAATTTTAAAAGTAAATTTTTGTACTGTGTTATTAAAATTTCTTATGATATACCACACAAATGTGTGGATTATTGACTCACTGGTCTGTTGAGGTAACATTGTAGTTGAGAATTAGAATTCAGATTCCTTTTTCTATCTTTTTTCCCCATATAACTACACAGAGTACCATTCATTGAATAAGAGAACTGTAAAAATTTCTTGATGCTGTATCTTAGCTATGGTGAATAATGCTGTGATAAACATAGTTGTGCTGGTAGCTTTGGTATGGCCTTGTTTGTGATCGTTTGGGTAAATGCACAAAAGTGGGATTGCTGGGTCTCAGGAGAACTCTATGTGTAGTTTTTTGAGGAACCTCCATACTGTTTTCCAAAGTGGTTGAACAGGTTTACACTCCCACCAACAGTGCAGTAGAGTTCCCTTTTGATTCTGGTGCCCTGCATCTTGTATATACATTTTTCTAATTTGGGGAGGGGAAGGGAAATAACAAAATGCTGAAACAAGGGTACAGGTTGACCCATTGTAACAATGAGAAGTACAAGACACTATGCTGAAAATGAGCTTTACACCTTCGGGCGGGGGGAGGAGTTGGGGATGTGGGGAAGGAAGGGGCAGTAGAGGAAAAACAAAGGAGGTGGTAATGCTCAATAGGAAATGTACTCATTACTCATGTAACTGTAACCCCTCTGTAGAGTATCTTTACAATAAAATATATAAAAATTCTTGATGCAGGTTTTTGAGTAATAATCAGTGAACTTTTATGGTCTAATGAAAACAGGTAAGAGGTAAATACAAATAATGGAATTAGACTCAGAAAGTAGATTACAATGCCTTTTTCCCCAGTTCTTCATTCAAAACTTATTTTTAAGACTAAGGAAGAATAAGGAAATTTATAGGCACATTCTATTATTACAAACAGCCTGTGTTTCTTTGGGTCTAGCTTACTTTGCTTAATATAATTTTTTCCAAATCTTTCCATTTCCTTATGAATGGGGCATTGCCATTCTTTCTCATGGAAGTATAGAATTCTATTGTGTATATATACTACTTTTTTTGATCCATTCATTTCACTATGTTGATTTCATATCTTAGCTATGTAAACAATGCTTCAATGACCATGGCTGTGCTGATGGCTTTAGTGCAGCCTGGTTTGTGGTCATTTGGATTAATGCCCAGCAGTGGGATTGCTTGGTCATAGGGAAGCTCCATGTTTAGTCTTTTTAGGAACCTTTATATTGCTTCCCAGAGTGGTTGAATAAGTATACATTCCCATCAACAGTATGGTAGCATTCATTCCCTTTTGGCCAGATCTCTGCCAGTGTCTATGATCATTAGTTTTCTTGATAATGGCCATTATTTTATGGCCAGAGATGTCAAATGTCTCGTCATGTGTCTATTGGCCATTCTTATTTCTTCAGAGAAGTCTCTCTTTAAGTCTTTAGCCCACTTGTTAACTGGGTTGTTGTAAAAGACAAATAATTACACTTGGATATGATTAATTAAACAACACTAAAAATTCACACAATAGAAAGAATGAAGTAAAGTAGGGGGCTTAACCTCATTACATATGTTATAATTTTTAAAAATTATAATTATAATTTTTATTCATCTTTACCAATAGATGCTTTAGTATAAAAAGAAGCAAAATTGAAGTTATTTTATTACATCCTCATCTATCCCTTATAGATAGGTAACAGGTAAGTTTTTTTATAATTTATATTTGCTGTCATGATGAGTTGAAACTTTGGGCCTCATTTACTAGTTAAGGTGACAAATTAATTGATATTGAATAGCTTCTGTAACATTTTATTCTTAGCCTTGCAATTGTACTGTTGCCAATTTTATAAACAAGAGTTCAGGATATCCTACTGTGTAGGGTTAATATAGTAGCATGAAAGATCAGGGACTGATTCCTTTGTCTAATCATGATGGTGGCCACTGAAATTCTCAGTAGTTAGACCTTTCATGTCTACTCACAGGGTTTTCAAGAGAGAAAAAAATATCCCTGAACAAATACTTTTAAAACCATAAAACATACACCTGCAATCTGATCTTACTAGATGAAATAGAGTAGGGAAATATTTATGAGTCCCAAGAATTAAATAAGGATGACCACAGCACCATTTTTAAAGATCACGTAATTTTAACTTGATATAATTTATGAAAGATTCTTTACTCAAGAACTGTACATCATTATTTTGGGGTTTATTTTTGCTTTGTATAACTAGAAAGCTGCTGCAAGTATTTAATATGGAAGATAGAAAGAACTCCTAGCAGAGAACTTTTCCAATTACAATATTCAGTTACAACTTTCAAAGATATTCAAATGTTAGTTATATATAGGAATGTTACTCTTTTATACAAGACAGATTACTGATATTATCTCACTGTTGTCCTAAGGTAGCCCCTTTTCCTCCCTCCTTCTTTCTCTTTCTTCTTCTTTACTTTCTCCTTCCCCTTCTCTACTCTCCAGGGTTTCTTAAACCTAGACATCACACAAAATTTTTTATATGTATTCTCTTGCATCTCCCAGCTTTTCTCTTGATAGACAGTGTTATATAATATCATGAATTTGATAATCAATGATGTGCCCAGGTTTTCTACTTCTACATGTCTTCTGGAGCTTCCTTCGAGACTGTCATATTATAGTTCCAATTATCTACTAGTCACATCTATTTTAAATACTCACTTAAACTCAAAGCATTGTTATTTTCTCCAGAGTCATCTTACTTTTCTGCATTCTTTTTAATTAGTAGTACTTATTTCCTTACACTTAGGCTTAAAACCATTGTGCCATTGTGGAGTCTTCTCTCTTTCTTGCATCTGATGAGACATTTTCTCAAAATTTTAATATTTATTTGCATTTTTATTCTTAGTATTGTTACATAGTTAGACTACCTTTAACCTGTGTTATTTGGGAACATACTAGACTTTTTTCATTCTAATCCATAACTCGTGTCTACTCCATTTTATATATTGTTGGCAGATGAACTCTCAGAATTTGAGAAAAATCTTAAAGTGATATTGTTCAGATGCTCTTTCATTCTCTCCATTTCCCAAGCCAAATCTAGACTTAAAAAAAATGTTAACTTTAATCCTTAAAACTAACCTGTCTGTTTTACAGTGTCTTTTCCCTCCACTTGCTCCATTTATACCTCCTCCTCTTCCTTTTTTTATACTGAAATCCTTTTCCCCTTTTGTTTTAGATCTGTCCCTAGAAGCCTTACAAAAAGTCTAATCCCTGTTCTGCAGGTCAGGATTTCAAGATTTGAAGGTTGCTACTTAGTATCAAAGTATGAAAGCTCTCCATTAGCTCAGGGTTTAGAAAACTGTCAGGAGCATCATTATTTTAAATTATACTTGTTGCAAACGTCTGCTGGAAGAAGATAGTGAACTCTAATAGCTATTTCTGAATTCAAGATCATCCTGACTGTTTAGTCTTCTATTTTGTGGGGTAGCTTTTGAGAGGCAGAACTTTTAAGTCAGGAACTTCCAAGATTTACATATATACTTGTGTGTGCCTAATGTGATTATCAATACAATTTGCGAAATATCATTTATCTCCCACACTAGTCAAGCTTTATTATAGTTCATAAGTAATTAAAACATATGCTACAATTTTGAATAATTTACAAGTTTAGATTTTAATTAGACACATTAAAATATAATCACAAATAATCTTTATATTTTCATAGTGATGGCACAAAATAGAAAGATATGTCATTTAGTATGTACAGAGAACACATCACATGTATATTCAATAACATTTCAGAATTTTGTTTAAACTGATTAGCTAGCAAATATACCTTTTGTGTAGTTCCCTAGGTCATAAATATTCTGAATCTCATATTTTCTTTTATCAGCCAAAGGAAAAGTAATTATGATGTAAAAACTCAGTAAACAAAAGAACTTTTATATCTAAGTGATTTGTTTTTTTCAGTTTCCCTTCAATTGAGCAAGGTTAACTGCATTTTGTAGTAGCAAGTAAAAATTTTGATTTCATATTACTTTTATCTAGGTGGAATATTCTTCATTCCTCAGCCATTCCTCATGTTAGATAGTTTCAAGGTCCTTCATTGTCCTGATTATTTTTTTTTTTTATCAAGTTTTGTTTTCCTTTTAACCCTATAAGCACTGCTTTTGTTGTCTGACATGACCCGGAGGCACTCTGAGTTCCTACCAGAGCAGCAGTGCCTGGAACACCCTCGTAATTTCTGGCTAAGGGTTTTCTAAAGTCTAGTACTATTTTTTTAGTCACCTTCTGTATCATTTATTTGAACTTAAATCCTAATATCATGGCTTCCTTCTGGAGAAACTTGACTCAAATTATCCCTCTAAGATACTCTACTCTGACCTTTGCACACAGTCAACGTTAAGATATGAAAGGTTTTGGGAGGTCATGTTGAGAATTTTATGGTGAAACTGACTCTAAAGATAAGAATAACTCACTGGAGGATTTTCTTTCAAGCAATAACAAGATATACACACTTTGGTTGGTGAGATTTGAGACAGACAAGATGTCAGGAGCATCATTCTTTGTAGAGATTTCCTGTGGTCCAGACCAGACATGGAGGCTCACACTGCTGACCGCAGTATATAATAATATCATTGAAAGAACGTTGTCATGAGAATTAGATGGAGAATAAGATTGACAGGATTTGGCTACTGGTGTTGATTGGATATAGAAGATCAGCAAGTAAATGGGTAAATGTTGGTGCCATTTTTCTTCTTAAAGGAGGAAAATTTTGGGGGACTGGAGAGTGAAGCCTTTTGCTCTTAACATGTTATGCAATGTTTGAAGTATTTGTTTGAGCCTGAAGAAACATATGCTATTTTAGAGGCAGTGTAAATAAAACATGTTTATGAAGCTGATATACAAGCATTTATTTTATTTATCAGAAAATGTTTCCCACTTTCTCCGCATCTACCATCTGTGTCATTTTTATCTTAGCTATTTTGAATTTGTTCTCTTACTAAAAATTACATCCTGCGTGTAACCACTTGGGCTTATCTATTTGCATATAAGTAGATGAATTGAGGATTAACAAATGTAAAGCTTTCATCTGTAATACACTGAATAGATATAATAATTATATCTTGGTATAAAGGGATGACCTGTATATAAAATACTTAAAATAATTCTACAACTGAAGAAAGAATCATGTTTTTTTTTTTTTTTTGGTTGGTCGTGGGGCTTGAACTCTGGGCTTCGGCGCTGTCCCTGCGCTCTTCAGCTCAAGGCAAGCGCTCTACCCCTTGAGCCACAGCACCACTTCCGGTTTTCTAGTGATTTATTGGACATAAGAATCTCACAGACTTTCCTGCCCAGATCCTGAACCGCGATCCTCAGATCTCAGCCTCCTGAGTAAGCTAGGATTACAGGCGTGAGCCACTGGCGCCCGGCTTAAGAATCATGTTTTGTAAGGTTTGAGAACTTGTCTTGTGCCATGGCAAATAACATGGTAAACATCACTTAACACAAAGTTTAATTAGTTAATGAATGAATTTTATTTTCCCTCTTAAAATGTATTCATTTAAATACCTAGCACTGTTTAGTATACAAAACTGACAAAAGTTCTTGCTTTCATGAAATCTGTTTTATTAGTGAAAATAGAGAAGGAAGAGAAAAAGGCAAATATAATTAAAAAAAATCATTATTTACTAATAAGTGGTCATAAAGCTCTGAATGAAGAAATTGATCAAGGTAAGGAGAATGGAGAGGTAGGTCATACAGAGAATAAGAAAGGGCCCACAGTGTTATGTTAGACCTGGCTGAGCAAAAGAAATCTGAGCAAATGTAGTCATATTCTCAGTTATGCTAGGATATCCTGGGTGGTTCCAGGACTTTTGTAGATAATAAAATGTCAAGGATACAAGTCTTTTATAGAAAATGCCGTAGTATTTGCACATAATCTATGCAAATCTTCCTCTACCATTTACGCCAATTCTAGATTTACAATGCCCAATGTAAGTGCAATTGTAAGTGCATTGCTACAATTGCATTGTAAGTGCAATACAAATAGCTTTTATACCTCATTATTTAGAGAAGAATGGTAAGAATAAAACCATCTGTGCACGTTCAGTACATACACAATTTACTCTTCAAAATATTTGAATCCAGTGTGGCTGAATCCATTGATATGGAAATATGGAGGGTCTGCTGTGTTTGTAGTGGGGAGAGAGTTAGGCAGGAGGACATTTATAGAAGTATGCAAAACAGGGTCCTAAGATTAGTGCAGACCTGGGGCAGTCAAGAAGTTGAGAGACCAGCAGGCTGGAATTTAGTTAGCAAAGATGATTTTAGGGTTGGGTCATATATGGTATTGTTAGAACATTAGCTTGCACTGTTGGTGTGATGAGAAGTAGTCAAAATAGAGCAGAAACATTTTCAGCTTTTTATTTGCACAGGATTCTTCAGGTTTCTGTATTGAGAAGAGACATCAAAAGTCAAGCATGAAGCACAAAGATTTCAGAGACTTTTAAAATTGCTCAGGTGAAAGATGATAGGGCCTGGGGAAGCATTCTATTGATGAAAATGGAATAGGTGAGCAGTGATGGACTTCCATTTTATGTATGCATGTATGCATGTATGTACGCATGTATGTATGTATGTGTGTGTGTGTGTGTGTATGTGTGTGTGTGTGTGTATGTATGTCGGTCTGGGGATTGAACTCTGAGCCTGGGAGCTGCCCCTGGGCTCTTTCAGCTCAAGGCAAGTGCTCTACTGCTTGAGCTGCAGTCACTTCTGGTTTCCTATTGGAGATAAGACTGTGAAGGACTTTCCTGCCTGGGCTGGCTTTGAACCGTGATCCTCAGATCTCAGCCTCCCGAGTAGCTAAGATTACAGGCATGAGCCACAGGCACCCGGTTTATGTATTTATTTTTATGCTGGGGATTGAATTCAGGGCCTGATGCTTACATACATACTCGCATGCATGTGCACACACACACTCTCACACACATGCACACACTTTTTGTCTTTCATTTTTGTCAGTGTGAGGGTTTAAGCTCAGGACCTCACCACACACTAGGTCAGCTGGTTTGCTGAGTCATGCCCCTAGCCCAACATTTTGCTGACAGTTTTGGAGATGGAGTCTCTTAAACTTTTCTTTCCTGGCTGACTTTGAACCACCATCCTCTGGGTTTCAATTTTCTGCGAAGCTAAGCTTATAGGTGTGAACCACTGGGACTTGGCCCACCTCTAAATTTCCAAATATAGGACTCAAAGTAGCTACTAATGGCTTGGATGTGAAATATGAGAAACAGAATAGTCAAAAATGACTTTAATGTTGTGGGACTAAGTAGGTAGAAAAGAGATGGAGCTGTTTCTGATCAGAGCAAAATACTGTAGGAAAGCAAGCATTGAGGGTAGATTGAAAATCAAGTTTCGACATATCAAATTTGAGCTACTACTGATTAGATAACCAAGTAGTTAAATTTAAAGGATATTGTCTAAGGAAATGTGGATAACTTAGTCAAATACAAATTTTCCTCCCCTTTTATTCATTTACTTACAGATAAATGCCAATGTACTCAGGAAATGTTATTATAAGCTTGAGCTTGAATGGGTATGACTTATAGACTGGCAAAATAGGTATGCTGAAAGATAATTTATGAAACAGGGATTCAAGGACCACATGAAAAATAATTTACTTCAAGAGAAGAGTCAAAATAATGAAAGGATTAAAATGACAAGCATTAAAATGTGCTTTCCTCATAAATGGACATGTTGTATTGATACTTTTTTGTAAACTACTTAAAGATAAAATAAAATAATAATAAAAAGGAGAGGCATCAAATAAAACAAGTGTCCTCTAATGTTAACGCTTCACTTTAACAACACTGGCGACAGAACCCTTCAGATTTGTTGGAGGTCAGCTTCTTCCCTCCTTGCTTCTTCCAGGATAGATTCATATTGTGATATTCTGAGAGAGGGAGTAGGAGTAAAAAGTGAAAGAATTACTTCCACAGACACTTCTGCATGGCTTTAGCATCAGAGTGGACACAGGTGAAAGAGGGAGCCACCTTCCCACATTAGAGTGGAATACCAATGGTTTCTTGGTATTCAAGCTGCCAGCAGCACTGGCAAAGTCATGTGTAGGAAGTACAGTACCATCATATGCTGTGGTGGGTGATGCCCAGTGTAAGTGGTAGCACACTCTAGAAAATGGTGGTGCTCAGTCACAACATAGGCACTGTGAACTGAACGTTATGTCTCTCCCACTTGGATGTTGAAATACAAATGGCCAATGTGATGATAATAGGAGGGGAAGGCCTTGGGACATAAGGTCATAGCACAGGATGGACCCCTCGTGAAGGAGATTACTGTGTTAAGAAGAGATATAAATTAGAACATCACACAGTTTATGGTATGTTAGAGCAACCCAATCAAACTAAGATAATAGGCTCCTAGATTTGCTTGGGATTGTTACTGGGGATTCACAAAAAGCAGTACTTGACGTGTGTGTGTGTGTGTGTGTGTGTGTGTGTGTGTGTGTGTGTGATGTATATATGAGCCATGAAGCCTCTTAGATCCATAATATTGGATGGGTTTGAGAACAGGACATGTATAAAGTTTTTGGTACAAAAATAATTCACTTTTGGCTTGAGTCTGGGGTAGATTGAAAGCATGCATTTAATGTAAGTTATAAAGTTTGTTTTCAACATAGTGTCTTGTTACAATGAGTCAACCTGTATTCAGCATTTTGTTATTTCCCTTC
Source organism: Dipodomys spectabilis (assembly GCF_019054845.1). Taxonomy (NCBI): domain Eukaryota; kingdom Metazoa; phylum Chordata; class Mammalia; order Rodentia; family Heteromyidae; genus Dipodomys; species Dipodomys spectabilis. The sequence goes on from NW_024870740.1 coordinate 6,240,245, forward strand.
CTCTCCCCAAATTAGAAAAATGTATATACAAGATGCAAGGTACCAGAATCAAATATAGTGAAAACAATTTCTTATAAAGACGAATGAAGAGAAGAGGAGGAGATTGAAATTAAGAATCCAATTTATAACCTACACAATTAAGAAAATGATGAAAGTAGTAGGTAGGGGAGGGATTGGTGAGAATGTTTAAAGGGATGACATTGATCAAGGTATGTTGTATTTATAAACTGCTTTGCTAAGTGGCTGTTTTGTACAACTGCTTAAAGATAATAAAAAGTATGTCCTGAAAAAATGAGATTTTAATACATGACTGAGAGAACTACTAAGTTTTCTAGTTAGCTAGGAAGTATACACATTTTCCACTTCTACTGTGTAGATGTATTTGTCATTCAATGAGAAAAATTAAATAGAAACATTACTATTCATGTTCATGTTTGAACTTTAGAGTTCATAATTTAGTCTATACCCACTCCAATAACTGGTAATTCCCTAATTCCCTGCATATTAAGATGTTTCTATAACACTGTACTTTATCTTTGAAGACTTTTTTTTTTGCCAGTCGTGGACCTGAACTCTGGGCCTGGGCGCTGTCCCTCAGCTCTTCAGCTCAAGGTGAGTACTCTACCACTTGAGTCACAGTGCCACTTCTTGCTTTTTCTGTTTATGTGGTGCTGAGGAATTGAACCCAGGGCCTCATGCAAGGTAAGCACTCTACCAATGAGCCACCTTCCCAACCCCTATCTTTGAAGACTTTTCTATATCATAAGAAAACAATATTTGATTTACTAAAGCCAGAAGAACAACATGACCAAGAAATTATTTTGTGTCATAGATACTAAAACAACTTTTCTTGAATTATTTCCCCCTCATTTCAGGTGGTTACAGTGGCTTTATTCAAACAATGTTTTCAGTTCATGGTTCTGTACACTCATTCCTGTTTGCTTGCCATTTAACTTCCAAATTCTATGAATTTGAAATATTCTAGGAAATAAATGCAATTTTTTTCTGAATTATTGATCACTTGGACCTTGCCAATTAGAGATGTATTCATCAATATTATTCACTTGGTCTTCATAACTTCCAGCTGAGTGTCTAAATGTTTGCAGAACCTTCAAAGTTCATCTAAAAGCATTTTAAAGGAGAGTTGTGACATTGATTTTTGTATTTTTAGCTTTTTAAGGGATCCTTTTCAAGAATACATCATGGTGGGGCTGGGAGTTGCAACAATAGGAGATAGCTTCTTGCAGAGATAGCTTAGACATTTCACTTCTTTAACATTTCTTTCTCACCTTCTATCAAAAGCATCCATCAGGGGGCTGCTAAACACATGGGCTAGATGCTGTGAAAAACTGTTCACCTTTGATAACCAAGAGCAAAAGTCAGTCAAAGGTGACCTTTTCTTCTATTCTGTAGCTCCGCTGAGGATCTTGCCTTTTGAACTTTGGCAATTCAGTTCCTTTTACTATAGAGTTCTCTCAATAGCCAATATGTGATGGCCCAGCATGCAAGTTAATTACTTCTCATTGTAAAGTCCTGTAAAGTTCACTGTTCAAAACACTCCACAGTGAGCGGTGTGGGGTGCAGAACGTGCCTTTAAAACTTAGATAGCATTTCTAGGAACCAGAAAACAGCTCTTCTGTTCATTCAGTTCTCTTGGTTGAACTGTGAGCTAAGGGCTCTGTGTAAGCACCTACTGAAGACCCATTTTATAGGAAAGAAACCTGAGGCCTAGATAACGAATAGTTTGCTCAAGGCTTCATGGCTACTAAGTGGTAGAATCAAATTTGATTCTACTATGTGTTTATAACTACCACATTGTATTTGGTCATTGAGATTGTGTTGTACATGCACAAAAAAAGATCTGCAACAGAATAATAGATGCATATGGTGTGTGTGTATATCTGTGTGTTTGTGTGTGTGAGTGTGTGTGTGTGTGTATGTGTGTGTGTGTGTGTGAGAGAGAGAGAGCAATTTCCAGCATTTGAGTTCTGTCCTGATTCCTGCTTTCTAGAGATGTGGTCCTTGGAAGGTCACCTTTTGACTCTGAGATTTACTGTAAAGTAAACTTAACATATGTACCCTCTATGTGAATAGTTAATGACGTTTATTACAGATGACTAACAATTGCAAACCTAACTATTACGTATTAACTTAATTTCTATAATAAATGTGTACCTGTGTTAATGTGTGTGTGTGTGTGAGTGCATGTATGTATATAGGGAAAAGAGGAAGAATGTTCTATATAATATGTCAATTTGGATTTTTAAGTGTTTAATAACAAATATTCCTGGTGGACATGCCCAGTAACCCACATTAAGAATAGAAAAATAAGCCGAATACAAGTGGCTTATGCTTGTAATCCTAGTTACTCTGGAGACTATGATATTAAGATCATGATTCATAGCAATCCCAGGCAGGAAGTCCGTGAAATTCTTACATCTAATAAACTATCAACAAGCCAAAAGGAGATCTGTAGCCCAAGTGGTAAAGAGCTAGCCTTGAGTGAAAAAACTCAGGGACAATGCCCAAGATCCATGAGTTCAAGCCCCATGACTGGTACAAAAAGAAAACATAGGAAAATAGTGGAGAAAAATATTTATATATTGTTGTAATTTTTCTTGAATCATAAATATATCATGTTTATGTGATTCTAATGATTGTGATTCTAATATGATTATATGTCTTAACACATGAATTTATATGTTTACAAAGTGTGTATCTATTTGTACTATCTTAGTAATGCCGAAGTCTGATTTTGTGTAAAAGTACTGGGAATTAGCAACTAACTGTGAGTTTGGGTAATCTGCAAAATCTCTGTGTTTGCCAAAACCCTTTCTTATCTTCAAATCACCAAGGCTAATTCACATGTTAAGATAGGCCATTTACTGTGACATACTTCTCTGACCTTGACAAAATAGACTTTCAGACTCTACTGAAAAATCTTTAGCACTGAACAGCTCCGTTGTGTTCCAGGATTTAGCTACCTATTCAATTTTTGGCCAGAGTTTCTAATATGTCAACTAAGCAGATTTTCTGTTCTGTATTATTTATTCCATAATTTCATCATTTTGGCTGCTCCTTGGCCAGGTTTGAGGATGTGTCTATAGCTGCTCATTCATGGCCATCCAGGCTGGCCTGAGAGGACAGAGTGAAATTTCATACAGCATTTTGTCATGTTTCTCTATATCATATCTCATAGATTCTGGGCATGAATAATTCTTCAGGTAAAGAAGGTGTGAAAATATAAAGGGGGGTTGCTGATGAGTAAGCAAATCCAAAGGTGTTCTTGACCTGAAAATTTAAGATTCTGAAGAGTCCAGAGGTAATCTGATAGTGAAAATGAAGTCCTGGAGTACAGGAAAAGTGTAATGAAAACCATTCATTATAATGAAACCATCAAGTAGAGCCTTGGTAAACTAATTCAGAGGAAAATAGGTGACAATGACATGTAATTAACAATATGGGCATGTGTTAATGAGCCATTAATGATTTCACACTTAAGTAGAATATAATAGGAGTTAAAAATAGTAGTGTTTCCTTGAGTTCTGAACAGTTGGAAAGAATACCTATTTTACAATCGTGGAAAAAAGTTTAAGAAATGGATCCAGCAATATATTTATTCAAAAGACTACACAATTCAGGATACAGTAAAGCCATTTGCACAACCATACTCATTACTGCACTGTTCACCATAGCCAAGGCATGGAATCAACCCAGATGCCCTTCAGTGGAAGAATAGATTTTTAAAAATGTGATATATATATATCTATATATATATCTATATATCTACACTTATATGCACATCTATATGTCCATGCATATATATATATATACACATATATATATATAAATATACAGGTGAAGGCATATGGGGTTGAATGCAAGTGTACACAAATGTTCTAATTGAAGTATGATTATTCCAGAAGAATTCAAATGGTGTAATTCCTTAGAAAAGTGAACTTACAGTCCAGCAAAAGGAATACTAGAAAGCTAGTACCTAAGAAGTGAGTGTGGAAGGCCTCAGGAAGGCAGTAGATGGATGAAGAGAGGGAAGGGGGAACACAATCATGATATTCAATATATATCTTATGAAACTAGAAAACTTGAAGGTTGTGGTGGGGCTAAGGAGTGAGGGATAGACAAAAAGAGTAAGGGAAGGGGAGAATGTAGTTATAACAGTCAATGCATATGCTATGAAATTAAGAAAATCAAGTGGGGAGTTGGGTTGGGAGAATGGGGAAAATGATGAAAAGAGTGATATTGGTCAAGATGTATTGTACTTATAAACTAACATGTTGATTGGTAACCCTGTTGTACAACTACTTAAAGACAATTAACATATAAAAAAGAAATCTGCTAAAGATTTAATTTTCAACTTCCATTATGTGTTCTAGAATTTTTTATTCCAATATCATTGTCAGCCATAACAATCTAAGCACTACCATTAACTTAATGATTTAATTTTATTTAAAAAATTTAAATTTTTTCTTGAAAAAAAGTTTTAGATAGCTCATGTCTCTATTACCTATCATTTAATAATTGTTCTATAGATACAACATTGCTTAATATAACCCATTTCATCTTTACAAACATCACCAGCCATTTGCTTATGAATGTACCAAACATTCATCTTTTAAACTTGTATAAAGTAGGCTTTGATCTTGTATTTCAGAGTTCCCCTTATAGCCTATTGCTTCTATCATCTTCTTATCAAGTAATATAGTTGCAACCATGTAGATAATTTAGATTGTACCTGGATGAAAAACTGACTGTTTTGTGAGATAGGATTTGCTATATCAAGCTGTGATACTTTTCTGTATTTCTTGTTTGGAGGTGTGTTCAAATTAGATTATTGTTGATGTTACTGAATTTAGGCCAATCACACAACAACAATGTGTATCAGAATAGCTAGAGAAGGTGAATAGACAACTGGTCAACTTTAGCAGATCATTGGCTCTTTAAAATGTTTATCTCAGATGAAGACAACAGGAAAAAGTACTGCATCAAAAAAAGGAAAGGAGTAGATAGTGAATTTGATCAAACTAAAATATATGCATATATGTAAATATCACAATATAAACCCTGGTACAGCTAATTTATGTTAATGTAAAGTTTTAAAAGAGAAAAAAATAAAACATAGCCTGATATTATTTCACACCAACTCTGTGAGCATAAGCTGGTCAAATGTGATTAGTCTAAACTAAGATATGCTGTTTGTTTTCATGTACAAATTGGATTTTCGAGCACTGGTTGTAAAGGCTGAAATCTGAGGATAGCAGTTCAAAGCCAGATCTAGCATGAAAGTCTGTGAGACTCTTATCTCCAAGTAGTCACAAAAAACCAGAAGTAGAGCTCTGGCTCGAAGTGGTAGTACACTAGCCTTAAGAGCAAAAGCTTAGTTCAGCACCTATGTCCTGAGTTCAAGCCCCACTACTGACAAAAAAAAAATAAGTAAAAATAATATAAATTGGATTTTGAAAAAAATATAAAATAGCTCATAATGTTTACATTGATCATATCTTAAACATTTTTGAAATACAGAATTAAATAAAGTGTGGTGTTAAATTATTATTACTTTCTTTTACAATATAGTCACTAGCAAAAACTATAACTATGGCTCACTGTTTTTGTAAAAAATAAAACAACACGGATATAGATTACACATTCTTGCAAATAGTTGCAGAGATAAGTAGGGTTATCAAAATTCTAATTGTCAGCTTTCTCTGTCCTCAGTAAAATGTCATTGGTTGGGGTCTCATATGTACATACTTTTCTACTACAGCAATTCACCATGTCATTAGTTAAGAAAGCTGAGGAAACTTCTAGATGGAAATACAAGTGTATTCAGATTTCCTTGGACATTAAAACAACAACAACAGCAGCAACAACAAAAAGCCTAATAGATAGGAATAGTGGCAACTGTTCTAACATTTTAAGAAGGCTTACTGGTTCACATTAAATTGGCTTGTGCTTTCTCTTTCTTGACAGATCTGTCTCAGTTTGATGCATTTGAGGTCTGTGATAATCCTTTAGGAGCATGGAGTCTAAAGGTCGTCATATTTTATTGAATTCTGTTAATCTTGGACAAGTTACACCAATCCACATGATCTTGAAAATAAAAAAAAATGAAGACTTAGAGATCACTTGGACCTAGAGCTTAAGCCCTTTTTCTTAGCTTTTTTATGCTTGAGGCTAGCATTTGAGCCATAACTCCACTTCCTGCTTTTTTGGTGGTTAATTGAAAGTTAGAATTTTACAGCCATCTAGGGTGGCTTAAAACACAATTCTCAGATCTAAGCCTCCTGAGCAGATAAAATTACATGAGTGAGACACTGTTACCTCGTTCCCCTTCCTTTTTTATATTTTATTTTTTTTTATTCCTTCTGCTTTCATCTCATGAGATAAGTGTTTGAAATAGTCAATTTTCTGCTATGGTTGACCAGATGTCTATTCAGCCTTTTTTGTCTTCCCACAGCTTTGTACTGTGGTAAAGTTAAGCTGAACTCCATGACATGACACTTTATATGGAAAAGATAGAAAATTTTATTTATATACTTATATGTCACACACTGACATCTATGTTCAGGCATATACTCAACTAGTTCTTATTTGAAACCTATGAATATATTTACAATTTTTTTCAGTACTGGGGTCAATTTCAGAGCTGTGCATGCTTGGCAAGTGCTATATCATTGAATTATATCCCCAAGTTAAGAATAATTTCTAATATTCTCATTTTATAGTATGAACTCCTACAAAATAGAATTATGATGTATCCTAGATTTGCAATCAGCTACTGTACTTAGCTCTGATGTGATCCTATTCTACTATCTTAAAAATAACAAAACTTTAATACAGGTTATTGACTCCTAAGTAAAAGAGGTGGAAGCAACCTCAGGAGAACTGTTTCTTATTTTTACCCATTAAATTTCTCGTCTCTTTCTTCCTTTTCCTAATGAATGTATTATCTAATTTTTACTGTTCCTTTTTCATAGCTACATATATTTGTTGCCAGCTTCCATTTCCAAGAAAAACACTGCAAAAATGAGGTGAATTTAATCTCGAAACAGAAGCAAATATTAAAATGATCTCTAGTGTTTGGCTTCTGTATCTATATCACGTAAATACATGGACTTTATTATAGGTCCTCAATAAGAATTCAAATTTACTTAGTATTGACTAAAACTAGTGGTGAAACTATTGAGGAATATTTGAGTATTGCCAGTGGTTTACTTTTGCATCTTTCTCTGGGCTTCTGATTACTGAGTTCAAAAGCAGAATGCTATAATTCTGGAAAGATCATCTTGGCAGGGCTACTCACTGTGAAGCCTGAACATATAGTGACAGAAAAGTAACAAAATTATCAACTAAACCACCATGATCTCTGAGTCTTAGTTGAAAAGAAAACAAAGAAAATAGCAGTATAGTCTCAGTAAAAACAAGATATGGTGGTTTGTCAAGAGAAACTGGGTAAAATATAATTTAATTTCTTTTAAAAGATATTTTTGCTGGGTGCTGGTGGCTCACGCCTGTAATACTAACTATTCAGGAGGCTGAGATCTGGGTGTTAATATTTGAAGTTAGTCTCTGCAAAACCTCTCACAACCCCCATGACACTCTTATCTCCAACTAATTAGCAAAAATTCAATAATGTAAGTATGGCTCAAATGGTATAGTGCCACCTCTGAGTAAAAATGCCAAGTGATAGTGCAAGCCCCTGAGTTCAAGTCTCAGTACTGGCACACACACACACACACACACACACACACACCACATATACACACACATACACATACACACACACAAGGCATCTTTGTTGCCACATTTGCATTTGTAGCTCACATAATATTCATTCAAAAGTCCCTTCTACTAATTTTGAACCAATTATGCTATTTTCCCAATTCCACTGACATAAAGTTATAGTGCCTATCAGATCATCTATGTCTTTGAGTAAATGTTTTCTTTTACCTTGAGGAATGTAGTTCCAAGTTCTCAGTGGCACTAAGAACTTTGTTTTCAAAATGTTCAGCAAGTTGCACAAAAATGTTCTTGAATTCTTATGACTTAATTCTGGAAATGTATTTCCCTCATTGTTGTGAGAACATGAGGAACATGATGCAGAATGTCATAGATGAAAAGATGTTATATACAACTTATTTTCTTAATATATGTGTGCTTTGAAATGTCTCAGTATTATAACTATTTCTGATTTTGAAGTGTGACATATATGATTTTAATTCAAATATCATATGTCTGTCATTGACTTACTTTTTATTGTGAGTGTGCATTTGAAGTATGGAAAGGCAGATAGCTCTAAGTGTATGTTTTTCTGTGATTTGGTAAATAGATTGATAATGAAGACCAAGGGAATGGAAAACCTACTTACCAAACTCATTTTCCTGATGACTCAAACTCTCCTCCAAGGATGTAACATTTGCATATATTTTTCCATGTTCTTGGGGTTCAGGCTCTTGTTTTTAATCTCTTTTCTTCCCTGTGGGTCTTACTCGGTACATTTGTTCCTGCCTTGTCTGTTTGGTAGCTGCTCAGGTATTCATATACCCTCCTCACTGCTTTTATGTACCTTCAAAACAAGATTATAGAACAAGTTGAGTTAAGAAAAAACAGTAAGAAAGCATTCAATATGTAGAGATGGGTGGACTACATTGCCATTCTGTTATCCTCAAACTTTAAAATATCAGCCTAAATAAGCAAATACATAAATGCATAAGTGAAAGTTTTAGTAAAATTATTGTATCTTTTTTCTGAAGACTTCCATATTTTTGAATAATTTTTAATCATTCAGTAGTTGTACAAAGGAGTTGCCGTTCACTGAAGCAGTTTATAAATACATCTTGATCAATACTATCTCTTTCAACATTCTCACCCACCCCTGTAATTCTCCCCTTCCCTTACTTATCTTAATTTTTAGGTTATGTACTGATTTTTTTTTGCAATTTACAAGGCAGTTTATGTGTACAATGCATCTTGATCTGTGTCACCACTTCCAATTCTTCAAAGCCCCTTTGACCTATCCTTTCCCTTATATTTCAGTTCTGTGGTATATACAGGAATCCTTACCTGCATTCTCAACCTTTCTTCTTCATTCTTCTACATCTCTCCCCTTGGCCCCACCTTATCTTGCAAGTACTCATTTCCTGGTACTTATTTCATTGGGCTTTGACTTAGTCTTTTTTCAAAAGCTCTCTAAGCTCCTACCTAATCTGACCTTTGACTACATCTCTGATTTATCCTTCACTTACTATGTTCAACTATATTGGCTACCTTTACTGTCCCCTAAATATGTTAGCTCTTTCATGAATCAGGGTCATGATATTTGTAATTCACCAAAAATGTTTTCTCTTAGATCTTCTGGTATCTGGAATCCTTCTTACTGTCCAGATTTCAACTCAAATATTACTTTCTCAGAAAAACTTTCTCAGTTGAAAAACTGCCATGCTGCAGGGAATTGTGGCTCACATCTGTAATCCCAGCATTTAGAAATCTGAAGCAGGAGAACTGTGGGATCTAGGGTAGCCTGGGCTACATATTGAGACTCTGTCTAAACACACACAGACAGACACACAGACACACAGACAGACAGACACACACACACACACACACACACACACACACACACACACACATCCCACCACCACTACCCACCAGAAAAAACCAGCAACAATGCCCTTCTTGTCATTCTTTTCTCCCCCACTGTACTTTAAGTTCCATGAGACCAAGGGTCTTTTAACTTGTTAATTGTTGTATTTCCAGCTTCTAGCAAATAGTCCTAATCAATACTTCAGTGGATGAAGTAGTCACAATGTGACTTTTCCTTGAATCTGTTCTATATCTATCTGGGCAGGATTTGTGCAAAGGTCATAAAATACCTTACATCAAAGGAGTCAAGAAAAGAAAGGCCTTTGAAAGAACTGCATTCATTAAGTGAATGAATGGCTGCTAAGAGTCCTTTTTAAAAAAGTCACAAACCTTTTCAAAGAGGAAAAGAAAATCAACATTAGTTGTTTGATAGTACCTCTGAAAATTAAAGATAAAATAAAATTAGACCAAGGGCATAAAGGTGTTTTTCTGTCTGACTCTACTCATCATTTAGAATCATCTATGCCATGAATCCATCTTGTGGGATTTCAGGAAGAGAAAGACAATTACTTGGACACAAATGCATTTTCTTCCTTTCTCACTGCAGAGCTCCAGTGCTTTTAGTTTGATAAATTGCCTAAACTACCTGGCTGGCTTGAAGGGAAAGTTATGTTTTTACATTTATATTAAACAAAAAACTTGTGCTTTAAAAATAAATCATCACATCTGATAGTATTGCCTCTCTTTCATTTGTTTGCTATCAAGTATGAGTTAAAGGTTACGTGCAGAACAATCTCAGGGGTGCAATTTACACTTCCAGGTAGCAGTAAAGCCCTGTAACCAATAACCATCACAAATGGAGAAGCTGTCAGAGTCCAAATTCATTGTTCCTATTCCCAGAGTCCTTTTGTTTTTAGAAGACACTGAAATATGGTCTCTTTTCTTTGCCCATGAGAATTTCTAAGATATCCTTTGACCTGTCTTTTGTCACTTTACAATAAATATAGTCCAAACCAAAACACCTCCTTAAGATCACATTTTGGAGACAAGAGAATGAGTACATAGATGTACAAAAATGACATTGCTTTAAAAGCTTTACAAATTTGGTGTTAGGCATAGAATAATGTCACGAAGGATTCAGTAATTTTTGTTGGGTGATGTTTATTCACAACAAGTCTTTACTGGGAAAAGAATATACTCTGTAATGTGTATTAAGTTTATCTTTGTCTCACTTAACTCATTCTGGCTTTCCTGACAGGGTGCCAGTGCCTCTGAGGACCTTGAAGTTTATGATCGATTTTTTCCCTAGCTAATTCTATAAGGTTATTCTTTTCATAGTCTTTTAAAGTAACTGTGTCATGTATATTCAACTTTCCAATGGACACAAACATGCTCACTCATAAAGCATTACCACTGAAGGAATTATTGAAAATCTTCCTCAGCTCTAAAATAAAACAAAGTAATCAATATACTTCACATGGGGGCAGCTCTATCAGTTGGAAATAAGCAATGTTTCTGTGGCTTTTATATTTGCCATTTTTATTTCAGAGTGAAGCAGATTGTGCTTTGTTAATTTTTATAAATATTGCTGTATTAAATGAAAGAGAGCATGTAATTGTTAATGTAGAGCAAGAATTGTTAATGTAGGAAGCATTCTATCATCAACTCTGTTGGCATTTTAGTATAGCAAACAGCAGTGGATGGTGTCATTGAGGCAGGCATCAGATTGTAACAGAGAAAGAAAGGTGATACCTGGGAAAGACCAGGCTCCGAGGAACTGCATCAGGGAGATAAATTTTCCATAGGGAGAAAATATTTGGCATAAGACCAGAAAACCTTAGGCTCAGCATTAGTGACACATGCTTTTAATCTCAGCGGGTTGAGATCTGAGGATCATGGTTCTAAGCAAGCCCAGGCAAGAAAGTCCATGAGACATCTGTTTCCATTTAACCACCAAAAAAGTGAGATGTGGAGCTGTTGCTCAAGATTGAGAATGTTAGCCTGAAGCAAAAAAGCTCACCCACAGTGCCCAGATCCTGAGTTCAAGGCTCAGGATCAACACACACGTGCGCACATGCACACAGGAGAAAACACTTTTAAGGCTTTCTCTTGAATCCGTTGTGATCCATCAATATGTAAGAAATGTGCTGGGGCTAGGAGGATATCTCAGTGGGGGAGTGCTTGTCCAGTGTATTCAGTGATCTGTGTTCAAACCCCAACATTGGGTATAGGATTGGGGCAAAAGGGAATAAAATGAACTTGTAAAAGGGCATAAAGTCATCTTCTTTGACTAACAAAATGTAAGAAGAAAAGTAGCATCAACCTCATCTTGTTACCATGGTGATAAGCTTTGAAGGCCCATCCATTGGCCATATTGTATAGCACAAAATGGCAGGTATAATTAACATTAAGTAGATGGGGATTTTTTTTGAGAATTTGGGAAAATGTCTCCATGAAATTCTTCAAATACTTGGGTGATTGTTTCTGAGACATTTTTTCCAGGGGTTGAAGTTCACCCTTGGAAGATAGTCTCAGAACTAGTGAATTTTCCCTTTTTACTACTCATCAGAATCAATTAGAACATTTATCCAATTTCAAGCTAAGGAAACATATATGAAGGCCACTTGCTAAAAGGCTGAGACTAGGAATAAACATGATATGCTTATTTAAAACATCAATATAAACTTATATTTAAATGATTTTTATATCACTTAATCATGTAATTTATAGGCACCAGAAATCAGTGCTCTGCCATTTTAGCAACAATTGCATAAACCATTGATTAGAGTGGTATGGCATTTAAAATATGGGGGTCACTTATAAAATATACATTAGAGCAGATGGCTGTGAGAAAAGCCAATTGGAAAGAATGGCAAACAATAAAAATAAAGAAATTCATAGCTAATTAAAGAAGATTAAGGGGACATAAAGAGGTCATAAAGATCTAGGGACCCTCTCAAACAAAGGATTAGCATGATAGTGCTGTGCCATGGTTAAATCTCCAGTGTATAGCTAATGAAAGGATGGTGGTGTGCAGAACAGATGAAGGGGCTTCATTACAATTCTATCCTCAATAACCTAAATCCCTTGATTCCACATACAGGGACAGAGTGCCATAAATTCTTGTTTAGTTTGGCATGGGTATTCCTTGCTTTCATTTTTCTGTGTGCATTCAAATCCCATTAACTTTTTAAAGGACTTTTATTCACAGATGACAATAGCACATTTAGGGGCATAGTGTACTTGATAGTCTTCAAGTCTAGGAAGCACTGCTTGACAGAATTTTAATTCTTAAGGGCTTTGCTCTTAGCAGGTGCTCTTCTATCAATATTTGTAGAATGAGTGAAGGAGGTCATTCAATAAGAAAAAGAAATGGTTTCTCTTTAGTTTGAAAAGTACTTTATATATCTCAGAAGACTGTCTACTAAGTCCTATGTATATTTCCAGATTCACCTCAAATTAATATGTATATTCATTCATTCACTTATTCTTTCAACATTGATTGAATACCTATAGAGTGCTAGCTGTTTTGTGAAATATTGATTAATAAAACATTTTCTTTATCCTTGATGGATTTATTGCTTAGAGGGGCCAATGAATATATAAATAATTTACACAGTACAATGACAAAGGAACTGGAACTACAACAAAAATATTACAAGCTCTAGGGGAGCATAATCTTTGGTCAATGGGGAGAAAGGTAAGACATTTTAAGGAAGGGAGTCAGAGATGACAACTTCTTAACTGAATCTGTTTTTTTTTTTTTTACATTTTATAATGTTTATTTTATTACTATGAAATAAAAATGTTTTATTACTTAAAAACTGCAAAAATAATTCTTTTTAAAAATTTTATTTTCAAGGCATGTACAGAGGGGTTACAGTTACATAAGTAGGATAGTGATTACATTTCTTGTTACCCCTTCCCTCATTTTTCTCCCTTTTCCTCCTCCCCAAACTCCCCCCACCCCAAGTTGTACAGATCATTTCCAAGATGGAATTCTATGCTTCCATCAGAAAGAATGACACTGCCCTATTTGTAAGAAAATGGAAAGACTTGGAAAAAATCATATTAACTGAAGTAAGCCAGACCCAAAGAAACATAGTTCCCGGGGTTTCCATTATTTGGAATAATAAGTATACATCTAAAATAATCTTAGCAGATGAGGAGAATAGCTCAATAGCTATATACATGTGACCGTAGAAGATGATGCTGAATGAAATGATCTCCAAGACATGGACACAAGAGGTTTTTCTTTGTTGCTGTTGTTCTCAATGTACTACATGATTTCTTTTTTCTTTTGTGTTTATTTCCCGCCATGGTTTATTCCCTGTTGTCACTGCGTTTGATTTTGGTACCTTGGATATTGTATATATGTTTATCTGAATTAGGAAAGGGAAGGGGAACAACAAAATGTTGAGACAATGGACAAAGGGGGCACCTATGCAACAGTGATACTCTTAATTGAATTTTAAACAGAGATTTGAAAACAACACTATTTAGGCCAAATATAGCCCCTGTCTGCTTATTTCTTTGTAAGACTGCAGCATGTGTAAAGGCAATCTTCCCAGTACAAAGCAGTAAAGTTGTATAATTGGGAGTGACAGTATACCTGGTGCAGAGGAAAACACTTAGTCTCTGCTCCTATCCAGGTAAGATTTAATGATAATTGGTCTAAAAATTATTGGTTTTCTAGGGGGTAAATTGAAGAAAAGTTGTATGTCTAGAAGCCTGAAAATATGGTGAGAAAAACGGAGAGTTAATAAAGTTAAATGTTGGGAAACATACAGAACACTTTGGCTAGAGTGAAGGTTCACAACACATATGAAGATAAAGACAGAAAGGAGATCTGAATCAAAATTGAAGATTTTTAAAACACAACAGATAGCTATCAGAGGAAAATCTAAATTTCTTTCATGTTGTTTACTGCTTCTTAGGGAAGATCAAACCACTCAAAAACATTTCATTTTTTCCCCAAGCAAAATGTATGCCTGTATTTTGCACTTTTCTATCACAATTTATACTTTAAAATTATTTTCATTTTTCAAGTGCTAGAAATTGAACCTATGGTCTTTCTTGTGCAAGGAAAGTGCTATACAACTGACTTATATCCCAGCTCTATATTCTTTAAGCAATGTATAAAGCACATTATTTCTTTAATTCACTCATCATTTTTCTCCTTAGTCCTTTCTTATCTAATCTATAAGTCTGAGGTTTTCAAATAAACCTCAAAGAGCACAGATTTTTTTAATTGTAAAGATACTATACAGAGGGGTTACAGTTACATGAGTAAGGTAGTGAGTACATTTGCTATCCAGCATTGTAACCCCCTCCTTTGTTTTCCCCTACTATCCCTTCCATCCCCACCTCCCCAACTCCTCCCCGCCCCCCCTGAAGTTGTAAATTTCATTTTCAACATGGTGTCTTGCACGTCAACCTGTATCCTTGTTTCCAGCATTTTGTTATCTCCCTTACTCTACTTCTACTCAAAGACCATAGCTTTTAAATACGTACATAGAATGTGGTACACGACCTTTTAAAATCTGTGTCTTTTATTGTAACTTTTATTGACAAAATCTGTAACTTTCATTGACAAATAAAAGTTATGCATGCTTCTACTGTAGACAATGTGGTTTTAAAAAATAATCGCATTGTGCTTAATGGAATGAATTAACCTATAGATTCCCTCAGATTATAATAGTATGTGTGTGTGTGTGCACATGAACATGCATTAAGAATATTTGAACTCTATTTTCTTTGTGATTTTCAAAATGTAATGCAATTGGTACATAGAGAATTATTTCTGAGACATCCCACTAATAACAAATCTTTGGATGAGTAAAGTCCCTGAGGTAAAATGGCATAATATTTATTCATATTCTCTCATATACCTTGAGTCTCAGCAGATTACTGACAAAACCTAATACAATGTGAACGCTATGCAAGAAGCTATCACACTGTATTGTTTAAGCAATAGCCACAGGACAAAAAGTCAGAAGAGATGCAGTTTTTCCAAGATTTTCAATTCATGGTTGGTTGAATCTACAACTGTAAAACGTGCAGGGAGAGCCAGCCAGGTGTACATTGCTATTAATGGCAATCACCATGTTGCACAATAGATATCATTAACTGTTCATGCTAATGGGAGTTTTTGTGTCCTTTGATAAGTATCTCTTTAGTACCTTATCTCTGTTTCTTCCAACCACCTTTCTTCTCTCTACCTCCACAAAGTCCAAGTTCATAGACTCTACGCATAGATGAGATCACATGGTATAGGCCTTATTTTAACATACTTGTTCTCCAGTTTCACTCATTTTATTGCAAATGACAGGATTCCCTTCTTTAATTAAGGCCATGCAAGTTGAGAACATATTTTATCAGGTGATCAGTTACTGGACATTGAGATTGATTGTATTTCTTGGCAACGGTGAATAATGTGACAAAGAATGTGGGACTATAGATATCTCTTAGACATGCTGATTTCATTTCCTTTGGATAAATAGCAGGTTGTGTAACACTTAGACTATCTAGTAATTCTATTTTTATTTTTTTGAAGAGCATCCATCATGGCTTTCCATATGGTTTTCCATAATGGCTCTGCTAATTTACATTCCTACCAACAGTATGCGGGGGATCATTTGTCTCCACATTTTCGGCAATGCTGATATCTTTGAGCTTTTTGTAATAACTAACCATTCATTTTGGAATGAGGAGATATCTCAAAGTTTAGATTGACATTTTATTAACAATAAATAATAGTGAACATTTTTCTTGTGCCTCTTTGCAATTTTGTCTTCCTTTGAGTGTGATTTGTTCAGGTTCTTGGGTTTTTAATAGTTTTTATTAATTTTCTTGCTATTGATTTAATTTTTTAAAATTATCTTCATGTAGTTGTACAAAGGAGTTGCCATTCAACAAAGCAGTTTATGAATACAGTGCATCTTGATCAATGTTACCCCTTTCAACATTCTCACCCACACCCTTCCCAACCCAACTTTTACCTCACTTCTCTTAATTTTAAGGCTATGTATTAAATTTGTTTTTGTCACTTAGAAGTTTATGTATACATGCATGACCTTTGTCATCCCTTCAACCTCACCCCCCTTCAACCCACCCATTCCCTTATTTTTCTTAATTTTGTGGTATATACAATGAAATTTTGACTGTATTCTCCCTCCTTCTCCCTTCATATACCCCGTTCCCCTTGACTCCACCTCTCCTCTTGCAAGTACCCATTTCCTGGTATTTATTTTGTTGGGCTTTGACTTAGTCTTTCTAAAGAATTATGCTATTTGAGCTAACTTCAGATGTATATATATAAATATATATACATACATACATACATATGTGTGTACACATATATACATCTCTCCAGTCCCTTACCCTTATATATGTGTATATAGAGATAGTCATATCTTTATAAATATATACACCTATACATATATATACATACATACACACATTATTTTCTAAGCTTCATAATATTTTACAAGGAATTTACAATTAGCCTGTCCATTTATGTGTCTTGTGCTTCTTGAACAGTCACTCATTCATTATTCTCCCATATCCCAAATGCCATAGGCTCATTTCATGTTTTATTATTATTATTATTATTAAGTAGTTGTACAAGAGAGGTGTCATTTAACAAAGCAGTGTTGAATGCAGCACATCTTGATCTTGTCATTCCCTTTAATAATCTAATTTTCCTTTGGCTATTCCTTTCCTTACATCTCTCAATTTTGTCATTTAATGTTTGATTATAAATATTTTCTTCCACTCTACAGGTTTTCTCTTCAGTCTGCTCATTGATTCCTTTGCTATGCAGAATTTTTTTCTAGTTTGATATAATTTGCATTTTTTGCTTTTTCATATTTTTGCTTTTGTTTCATCTGTATATTTTTGTTTGTGTAGTCTTACTTTTGGGGTAAAATAAAAGTAGTATGGCCCTAATAAATAACATCGAGTTTTTTCTCTTTATCTTCTTCTAGTAGTTTACACCTAACAGTTTTATGTTGAAATTTTTATCCATTTTCACTTGATTTGTGTATAGTTTGATATATGGTTCTGCATGAGAACATGAGTTTCTCTAACATAAATCATAATTCTTACATTCTGCATGCCTGAAGAATCAGTGTCTCATGGATGATGCTTAAGTCTGGTGCCAGCCTGAGCAGTTTCTGGACTCCCTTGGAGCATGGCTGCAATGGTATCTTAGCAAAAATAATTACCTAGCGGACCTTGTGTGAATACTTTATACCCTTGAGTGTGTCATGAGTGGAATGAGGCTAATTCCTGAACTACTTTCCAAGTTTTTTTTCTCCTCCTCCTCCTTCTCCTCCTCCTCCCCCTCCTCCCCCTCCTCCCCCTCCTCCCCCTCCTCTCCCTCCTCCTCCGCCCCCTCTTCTCCTCCCCCTCCCCCTCCTCCCCCTCCACCTCCTCCTCCTCTTCTTTTTCTTCCTGAACACCTTCCTCACTGACCACAGTCCTATCAGCATTGAAGTTTTTTGTGATCCTCTCAGAATTGTCCCCTAGGCATTGCTTACAACATTGTAGGGCTTCTCCAGCCTAGACCTCCAAAAACCTTTTCACAATATTTCCACAAAATAATTCTGAACCACACTGATGTTGTCACAGAAACAACCCACTTATCTGATTTATCAGCCTCAGCTTGTGACAACATACTATCTGTTGAAGTTGTGTGAATATGTATGCTAATGAGTGTTTTAAATTGATCTTCTGTAGAAACAAATGAAAGCACAATAATTTTAAATTTATTTATGATAAAACCTTTCTCTTTATAGGCGGTACAAAACAAAAGGCAGCATTGCAATTCTTCTGCTTCCTAAGTTTCATATGAAACTCAGGATATATAATGAGGAAAGATGTTAGCTCCTTTTTGCATTCGCAAGATTTTGCATTTGCTTGATTGCTGGGCCTTAAATTTGCTCTTAACTCTGAATGAATATGGCTCCAACCCATTTTACAAAGGACTAAAGTTTTAGATCACCATTGAACATTCAGAACACTCTGTAAAGATTTTAATAAGTTATTAAATGACTTCTCTTCCTTATCCTTTTCCTTCTTTTCCTCCTTCTTTATGTTGGTAATTAAGTCCAGAAATTCACACTTGCTAGGTTGTATCTGTAGCTACCTAAGGAGATACTCCCAATAAGTACAATATCCTCTCTGTTTTTAATTCTCCTCAGACATCTTATAATATTAATAATAAGTGAAAAGAGAATATAGTATGAATGAAAAATGTTGTTTAAGTTAAAGAAAATTCATTTAAACTCTATGTAGAAATAAATTATAGGCTTTCAGGTTGAGACAGAACTGGTCTATTCATCAGTTTAAATTGCAATCTGTATGAAAGATGGAAAGGCCCTTGAGGACTGAGTAAAAGTCATCTTCACATCAGGAAAATTCTTATGACCTTTTCATTAACTCTGCTTCCTAACATTTAAAGATTTTTTTCTTGTATAAAGAATAGAATTATAGATAATGAATACTGCTCTGAGAATTTATTTATACTAGCTGATTTTAAATATCATACCTGAATACAGAAAGGACATACATCTTCATTATTAGAATAAATAAATAACCTACTATAAATAACCTAATATGACAGATTTTTAAAAAGTATATTTCTGATAAGTTTTCAGCAACATTCTATCAAATGATCCATTGGGCAACTTAGAGCTAGAAAGAGGAGAATCTGGACAGATGAAAGATGACTAAGAATGTGCTTGATTCTCCAATCATTATAGGCAAGCAGTGACTCAGCCTTCAGAGGCATTGTATGGAGTATTTTCTTCCTAACAGTCCTGACATACTTCATTCTGAAGAGCGCATAAATCTATCTTTGCCTTTATGTACCTAGAATCTAGCCATGCAGATCAAAGAACATAGGTTAAAAATAATTTATTAGATTATCTTTCTGTATTACCAGAACTGTCAAATAGAAGGGCAAATTCATCGATTTTGCTAAAACATATAGTAATTT
The DNA here is from genome assembly GCF_019054845.1 of Dipodomys spectabilis. NCBI lineage: Eukaryota > Metazoa > Chordata > Mammalia > Rodentia > Heteromyidae > Dipodomys > Dipodomys spectabilis. Next base: position 6,259,848 of record NW_024870740.1, read on the forward strand.
TGATTATCTCTTATGATTTTGTTTACGGATATCATGTTTATAGTAGAATCAAGTACTTGCATTGGTGATTGCATAGGTGATTAATTGATATTAACTTGTCTTAAAGATAGTAAAATGGCTTTTCATTAAGCTGAAAAATGAAATAGGGACAATAGATAATATAAACATGCAAATGATCTTAATAATTATCAGAAAGAATGATTAGAAAGTATTATTTAGGATAAGTGATACTTTGGATATTATTGAAAGTAGATCACATGATTTGTTATATGTATATAAACAATATGGAGAGAAAAACAAAAGTTTGTAAGTAGTAAGTGATACTGTTTTAAAGTTGGGAGTTACTGTCCAGTAATTACTACACCAGATCTTCCTTAAAGTGGAGATAATTGTTGATGAGTTCTTGGTTGATGCTACAAATGCTTACAGTTCATTGAATAAAGGGAATCTGAAAGGTAATAGAGCTTAGTTTGTGAGAGCAGAAATTTGAAAACACACCTAGGAGAAAGATTTTTATTATTTTTCAAGACTTTTCTTTTTTTCATTTAGAGTGTCTAAATTGAAGTCAAAGTTTTCTGCCAATATCTTTCACAAAGGTAAAATTTGCCCTCTAAAATAGTAGCACAAAATTTTTGCAGGAAAATGCACAAATTTGAGAGAACATTTTCAATTATATTTATATGCAGTCTAATGTACCAACTATGCCAATGAAAATACACTAAATTGAATATTATGAACCCTTAATATTCATCTGTTGAACTTCTTACATCCAAGGTGTTTAGGAGGTAGGGTCTTTGGGAGATGAATAGGTTAATCCTAAAAGGGATTAATGTCCTTGTAATACATTACAAATTTCTGTCAGAGCCTACACTAAATTATCTCTTCCCTGAGAGGTGTGAATGCAACCCTTTACTTCCTTTCACTTTTCAATGTAACTAAAGTTATCCTATTTCTAAATAGCTATTTCATTTTTATTGTTACTTTTGTATTCTCTTTTTTGAAAAGGCAGTATTCACCAGAGTAGACTAAGTTATATATTTGTAATGAAAAATTCTATCATCTCAAATACTTCACACAACAAAGTTTAGTTTATTCCTCATGCTTTCTTAGTGCTGGTCAAAATAGATACACATTTGCTGGATCATAGGGGAGCTCTATTTGGAGTCTTTTGAGAAACCTCCATACTACTTTCCAAAGTGGTTGAACAAGTTTACACTCTCACCAAAAATGCAGTGGGGTTCCCTTCTGGCCACATCCCCTCCAGCATCTGTTGTTATTAGAGTTCTTGATTCTAGCCATTCTAACTAGGGTGAGGTGGTATCTCAATGTTGTTTTGATTTGCATTTCTTTTATGGATAGGGAGTTTGAGCATTTCATTTTTTTAAAGTATATTTTTATTGTGAAAATATCGTACAGAGGGGTTACAATTACCTGGGCAAGGTAATGAGTACATTTCTTATCAAGCATTGTTGCCTCCTCCTTTGTTTCCCCTTCCCTTCTCTTCCCATTTCCCCCCATCCCGTCCCCCCCTTTGATCCCTCCCTCCCCTCCTCCGCGTGCCAAAGTTGTAAAGTCCATTTTTCAACAGAATGTCTTGTACATCTCATTGTTGCAATGGGTCTACCTTCCCCTCCACAAATTATACCTACATCAAATACCGTGAAAGCAGGGGATATACCGTGGGGAAGGGACATGCAAAATAACAAAGAAATACCTTATAAATATGTTAGAAACAATAGCTTCATGTGTCTATTGGCCATCCGTCTTCCCTTTTCAGAGAAGTTTCTCTGTACGTCTTTAGCCCACTTATTTGTTGGGCAGTTGTTTCTCTGAGGATTTGTGGTTGGGGGATTTAATTTTTTGAGTTCCAAGTATATTTTAGATATGAGACCCTTGTCCATTGTATGGCTAGTGAAGATCTTCTCCCAATCCGTGGGCTTTCTGTTGATCTTGCTAGCTATGCCCTTTGCCATGCAGAAGCTCTGCAACTTCATGCAATCCCATTTGTCCAACCTTTCTTTGATTTGTTGTGTTTCTGGGTCTCTATTAAGAAAATTTCGGCCTGTTCAAAGGAGACCTAGGGTTTCTCCTATTCCATCCTGTAATGTTTTCAGGGTGTCTACCTATTAATAAAACTTACCTATTTAGTATACCTTACACTTTGCTCTATCATGAAATGGTGGCAAACCTCTTCAAATATACTGAAAACCATTAAAGTGTAGACTTTACTTGTATAACACAATTTATACCTCAATAAATATATTAGTAAATAATTGAAAAATAGATGCACATTTATAAAACTATTCAAGGACTAAGACAGCTGAGGGCTCCACTGTATTGCAGACAGACATATTATTCCCTCCTCTCCCCTTTTCTCTCCCACTCCCTCTTTCCCTCCCTCCTTTTTTTTTTCTTCTTTCTTACTTTCATTTTGATTACTTGGTCAGGGAAAGAGGTCATCTATGAAAGACTTACTATCTACTTTTTAGACAATTTTGATCATTTAAAATTGAATTGAGAAATAATTTCTAGATAATTATTTCAATGTATCCTGATTGAATAACAGAAGGCTATAGTTCACTTTCTGTAGCCATAGCAGAATACTTGGGTAGTTTATAAAGAGCTGAAATTTATTGCTTTTGGTTCTAAAAGCTGCTCATTTGACCTAATGATTAGACTGGGGCCACATTCAAACCATCACATCTGATATTGGTGAGAAATTATCATGCTTGAATTGATTTATTTTGTGTGTGCATATATATGTGTATATATATTTATTTTATTCATTAGTGTGTTTTCTTGTAGATTTATAGGCATGTTCTAGTTGCCACAAATGAGGGAAACCATGCAGCCTATGGTTCATTGGCTTACTTTGCTTTTTTTCAAAGTCTTTCCATTTCCTTATTAATAATACAATATCATTTTTTTCTGATGGATGAATAGAATTTCATTGTGTGTATATACTATACTTTCTTGATCCATTTGTCCATGGAAGGACAATTAGGTTTATTTCATATCTTGGTTTTGGTAAACAATGCTGCAATGAACATGGTAGTGCTGGAGACTTTAGTGTGGCCTGGTTTGTGGTTCATTGGATAAACACCTAGGAATGGGACTGCTGGGTCATAGAGACACTGCATGTTTAGCTCCATGTTTAAGGAACCTCCATATTGTTTTCCAGAGTTTACATTCCTACCAACAGTGCAGTAGATTTCCCTTTTTGCCACAGAAAGAAAAAAGGATTACCATAAGGAGTGTTCAACATCTCTGGCCAAAAAAAGAAATGCAAATTAAAACAACATTGAGATTCCACCTCCCTTCAGGTAATATGACCATTATCAAGAAAACTAACAAGAAGATTTTGAATTTAAAGCATCAAAAGAGACAATAGTAAGAGGAAAATGAAACCTTTTTTTTTTTTTTAAAAAAAAAATACAGCTTTTAGCTATTTTTAATTAACTTTGGTCTAATTATATTACACAAACTTTAAAAGGATTTACCACTGGAATTGTTAATCCATTTCCAATGATTGTTGTATAATTGGGTGTAGTGGAAGAAGGTTAAGAAAAATTGAAAGGGGCAAATGTAATATACTTTCTAAAAGTTTATAGGAAGTGGAGTCTGCAAATTGTAAACCAGTGAAGTATCAGAAGGATGTTTTATGGAAAGCTATAGAAAATCTCATCACTAGAGAGGTACTTGTCAACAGATTGTTTACCTCTACATATGTTAAGTACAGAAATATTGAAGCATTTAGAAAGTTTCACAGACTTCCATATCTACTAAATGACCAGTAGAACATGAAGAAATGTTCAACCTCCCTAGTCATAAAAGAAATGCAAATCAAAACAACATTGAGATACCACCTCACCCCAATTAGAATGGCTATAATCAAGAACTCTAATAACAACAGATGCTGGAGGGGATGTGGCCAGAAGGGAACCCTACTGCATTGTTGGTGAGAGTGTAAACTTGTTCAGCCACTTTGGAAAGTAGTATGGAGGTTTCTCAAAAGACTCCACATAGAGCTCCCCTATCACCCAACAATCCCACTTTTTGGCATTTACCCCAATGATCACGAACAAGACCATACTAAAGCTACCAGCACAACTATGTTTATTTCAGCATTATTTACCATAGCCAAGATATGGAACCAACCCAGATGTCCCTCAGTAGATGAATGGATCAAGAAAATGTGGTCTATATACACAATAGAATTCTATGCCTCCATCAGAAAGAATGACATTGCCCCATTTGTTAGGAAATGGAAAGGCTTGGAAAAAATTATATTAAGTGAAGTAAGCCAGGCCCAAAATAACATAGGTCCCATGGTTTCCCTTATTTGCAATAACTAGTATATGTCTGAGTCAAGCAGAGAAGGTCAGATAAGTTGATGTTAGGGAAAGGAACCCCAAGATAAGTATTCAAATGCTTTTTCTTTCTTGCTATTGTTTCTCACATATTTATAAGATCATTTCTTTGTTGCTTTGTATGTCCCTCCCCCATAGTATAACCCCTACTTTCATTGTATTTGATGTTGGTATAATCTGTGGAGGGGAAGGGAAAAAACAAATCGTTTAAATAGGGATACAGGTGGACCCATTGCAACAATGAGATGTACAAGCCATTATGTTGAAAAACAAACTTTACAACTTTGGTGGGGGTTGGGGTAGATGAGAAGAGATGGGAAGGGGAAACAATGGAGGAGGCAACAATGCTTGATAAGAAATGTACTCATTACCTTGCCTATGTACTGTAACTCAACGTGTAGAGCACTAGCCTTGAGCATAAGTGCTCAGGGACAGTGCCCAGGCCTTGAGTTCAAACCTCCTTGAATAGCAACTGGGCTAAGCCATCCCAGCAATGAGCACCTAGACTCAGCCAGTCTGGGACCATGGAGAGGAGTCAGAGGAGATGATGTCACATTAGCAACTTTGTGTCTGCCCTTTCAAAATTAACCAGAGCCGGGAGGTCAATAGAAGTAAGAAGCCTGCCCATCCAATGTCCATACCTGTCTACTTTCAGCTGGACAGGAATTTATATTCTTGCCTTTGTTACTTGACTTCTCCTCTACCTAGTCGCCAGATGTCAGAAGTAGCTAGGGACATTTCTACCAACATTTTCAGCCCCAAGTCCTTCCTCTTGCCATTTATTTGCTCTTTAGTATTTTTTTTTCAGTCCCTCAATGCCGCATGAGACTTCTCCAGACTTCATCCAAAAGACTTGCCTTCTCCAGACTTCATCTAAGGATTCGCACCTACCAGTTGACTGATGCTGCCTGCTGCCTTCTCCCAGAGGGGACCACATCTCAGCCTTTTACCCCTACTATCCATGCCCCTTGCTAGCAGGAAGTAGCCAGAGAGAATCTTCACCCTTTTTCATAATTATCAAAAGACTGGAATGTAAGGTCTGCACAGGGACACCTCTCTCCGTCTTGGCTAACTCTCCACCCAGTATCTGTTACCTAGGTAACTGGCAGACCTGGAAGCAGTCACCTTCCCCTCCTGCTAGGTCACATCCTGGGCCACCTCTGGTCACATGCCTCCCATCTGACCTTAGGAGGGTCCCAGACCCTGAGGTCACATCCAGATCCAGTGTGGCCACACCTTTCCCCCCCCTGGCCACACCTCTTCCTGTCCCTGGCCTAGATAAGTCCTGGCCCAGAGGTGGGTCGCTCCTCTCTTCCCTTTTCAGCCATACTTCTCCACCATGCACGGCAGGGGAAGCAGTTGGGTAAATACTCTTCTTTTCCTGCCTGAAAAAAGAAAAACAAAATTTACAACTTTGATGGGGGGGGGGGGGGGAGGTTTGGGAAAGGATGGGAAGGAGGCAACAATGCTTGATAAGAAATGTACTCATTACCTTGTCCATGTAATTGTAACCCCTCTGTATGGTATTTTCACAATAAAAAACAAACGAACAAACATTATTAACCAAGAAAAAAATAATTTAAAAAATTAAAATGGTTAAAAATGTAACTGAATTTCTTTCACTTATTTCTTAGTGAATACTTTTTATTATATTTTATGAAAGTTTCAATTCTTAATAGACTAGAAATAAAAGCAAAGGTAATTCATTACCACAGATCATTTGTGAAGTACTGGTTTGTACATTTACTGATGGAAATGAAGCCATGGGATCCTTGGGAATTAACATGGGTTGATATACTACCACAGCAACTAATATCAAGCTACATTTATTTTTCTTTAAAATGACTGGGTAATCTAATAATATCAGAGAAACACAATACACAGTGTACATAGATTTCAACACATGACAAGTTTTCTCATGACATGCTTTTTGAAAGAGTTAAGATATGGGAGAAGGAATGGCATCATTGTGTAGATTAATGATTAAATGATCATATGCAAGGACCAAATTTATATTAGTGTCATCCCCCATGGCTGCCCCTCAACTTGTACTAAACACTACATAACTGATATATATATATAATATATATACATATATATATATTATATATACATATATATACATAATATATGTATATATATATATAATGGGTATATAACTTTTGGGGCTTTCCCAGTTCTTTTCTATATTTGTCATTACTATTTTTCCAGGGGTACTTCTTTGGTAGTTATGAACTATGGAAAAATGGAAAAAACTCAAGATATTTTTAATAATTTATAGGAAAATATGAAGAATTATATATAAAGCATGCTTGATCTGAGGTATATTTCAACTTTAGAAATACATGTATAATTTGGCTATTGAAATAGTGAAGGTAATTTTAAATTTCATTATTGTGAGATTTATTGACCATCTATCAACTTATATTTTACTTTTTATTATTTAATTTTTGAATTAGCATGCATTTGTAGTGTGAAGAGGTTTCATTATATTTCCATATATGCATAGAGTGTACTTGGAAGAAATTCACTCCCCCCCCCCCCCCCACACACCATCACCATACTCAATTTCTCTAGCACACTGGGTTTGAGTCATATTACTATCTACTGATGTTAAAAATAACACTAATAAATTGTCAGAACAAACTCAATGAAGCTTAATACATGCTTCTGTTACAAGAAGCAGGTCTAAAATTTGTATCTTATGTATTTAGTGCCCAGGACAAACAGAAGAAAATGAGATAAAAATAAAGCTGCTTTCAAGGAAAAGCAGGTTATTTTTCTGTAAAGTATACATTCTATGTTCTCATAGAAAGGAAATTGTGTAGTATAGTAAAAAATGTACACTCATGAATATGCCAAATAAATGTAATAATGATCTCGTATGTCTTTTTCTTCTTTCATCCTTTTGGTGGTCTTGCTGGATCACAATATACTGAAGCACATGTAGGAAGTCGCCTAAGGATGACCCAGGGAGAATCTGATTCAGCAAATGAAGGGTTAGGGCACATGGATCTAAAGGACCACAGTGGGTTCTAACTCCTATCACCCATAATTTGAGAAGCATTGATCTAGAGTGGAGCTAGCAATTTTTTAATATAGATGATCTATCACAATTGAGGCTTTTATAAGAATTTCTGGTATTTGTGACTCTGCTATTTATTAACAATACGGGCTTCAGAAATTAAATATTGGTAATCCAAGAGGCGGCCATGTAATTTGATCTTAAATGTTGAATGCACTTTAAGAAGGGAAATTTAGTTCTGCTGTCTAAGAGTTCCTCTTGATTTTCAACTACCAGTTAATATGCTGACTGTATGATTGATTTTTATGAAAGTGAGACAGTCTATGCATAAAAGTTCCCTTGGAAAGCACTAAGATGAATTGCCTGAAAAGTTTTAGAGATAAGAGAAAAATACTTGAAATATTATTTTGTCTGTTGAATTGACAAATACCTTGACTGAATCATCAAAATTTAATAAACTAATTAAAACTTTGTTCAATAAAATGGGATACTTACTGTTTATTTATTCTGTAACATGATAATATTGTATAAGAAGTAAAAAAAAAAGACTATTATCTTTTCTTAAAACCATGGTTCAAATTCATTTGTTTGATCATAGAAACATAAGCCATATATTTAGAAAACTTTAAATTCTTCTACAGACCTAGAAGTACATGGCAGGCGGCGGTCACTAAATCTTTTAGAATTCATGTTATTGATCCTCTGAAAAATGTGTTTGAACTCACCTCAAAAGAAATATCAGTCACTTTCTTCCAACTTAGGCACTATGGAGAATCAGAGGGTAAGATAAAAAGCATATGCTTTGTGCGAAAGAAAATCTTTTAAAAGGAATTTTGAAAAGAGTTAAACAAAAGAGAAAATATTTCCAAGATAAGATAAATTCTCCTCAGAGCTAAGGTTGTTACTACTATGACTATAAATATGACATGGCATTTAAAATCTTTCTTATCAAGCTAGAAGCTGATAGCTATTGTATATGGAATAACTATGTTGGAGAGAATATTTTTATTCTGTCTCTCTGTTCTCCATTCATCTCATTTAAACATACTGGTAACATCATACCACCATCAGTGGAAGTCATAATTAAGTTGGATAGCTTCTTAACAGTATTTCTTCCAGGTTTCACATATTCTTTAACAGATGTCCTCAGGATAGGGCTCACTACTTTATGCTTAAGACTCTTGTAGTACATTCCTAAGTGTTAAAAAGTTCTCATACCAAAATTAGCCTTCCTATAACTTTCTATTTACCTTCTGGTATGACAAAATAAACTTACATCTCTAGATAGAATAATTCTAATGGTAGACCTCCATCTAATAGATTCCTTCAACTGTTTGCAGTTATTGATTGTAATTTCCTCAAATCTTTAAGCCAGAGCATTTTAGTAATCTCAAATTCCAATAATATAAAATATTTCCTATATTACAGAGCATAATATCATTTTTAGGCCTTTTTTCACTCAGGATAGTTCCTAATTTAGGTTCATAATCTTGACTGGTCAGTCAAATTTTCTTTATCATACTTTATGTGGATAATTGCTCACTTGAATATTTCTATGTTTTACTTTTGTAGTCAGACTCTTCAATTAGTAAAAACGAGAATATTTCTAGATATATGTCATCATATGTATTGTCTATCTGTATAAAAATTTTTCTACTGAACATCACAATTTAAAGCATGATTTTAATTATTTCACTGAGGGTCTGATATCTGGAAGCAATCTATCTGGAAGTTGGAGCCAATATATAGGCTTTGGGGTTTCAGGGTCACTTCAAAGCCAACTCACCTGTCTTTTGGGAAGACTTGGCCTCTTATTGGTTTTTATTTGGAGACTTCACAAAGAAAGGGAGAGAGAGTGGGAAGAAAGATAGAGAGACAGAGATAGACATAGAAAAAAGGAGAGGAGAGAGAAGAGAAGAGAGATAAAGTAATAAATACAAGAGAGTAAGATACAAGTAGCAGTCATTAGAGGTGACCTACCATTACATCTGTCTTCTGCTTCTGATCATCAGATCACTGATGGAAAAAAGGGAGGGCTCATATGAGGCACTGAGGGCAGGAAACATAGATCATGGGGTGAGGGCATGAAAAGACTAATTTCTATGTGCAATAATTATATGCAAATATGTAATACCTACATGAAATATATAATAACTACATGTGAATCAGAACTACATGTTGTAATTTCCACAACAGGGAACTGGTAAAGATAAAGGGTATAGTGTCACAAAGGCCCTGAACTCACTTCAGTTTTTCAACTTGTGAGAAGCACAGTTTGATGGCAAATAGGGGAGACAAGATCATCAGGTATTGGGGTGCTTTCAAAGAACTTGCAACGTGGTGCACTGTATTCCCTCACTTCTGGTGGTGGAAATGATAGCCCATGTGTCCGAGTTGTGGGGAAAAGAATCTAAGATGTTTCTTGTAAGGTTGTGATGGACTCAGTGGCCATTTGTCTAACTTTCCAGGGAGTACAACAGAAGTCAAGTCTTTCCTCAATTACTGTAGTGGAAAATACCATTACTTTTTAAAAAAATTCATGTGTTTGTTCAGTACTGTACAAAAGAGTTACCATTCACCAAATTAGTTTATAAACGCCATGTATCTTGATCAGTTTCATCCCTTTCAACGTTCTCCACCATTCTTCTGAACCTAACTACTCCCCTCGATTTTCTTAGATTCATAGCAGATGCATTGGTTATTATAGCTGCATTCTTCCCAGCTTCCTTTCTTGATTGGTCTGTCCCTCTCCTCTTGACTTCTTCCACCTACATTTTTCAAGTGCCAGTTTCCTACTACTTATTTTGTTGGACTTGAATTAGGTTTATTTTTTGCATATTTTAGTGTTATTGTAAAGGTGATATACAGAGGGTTTTTAAAAAAAAGAATTACAGTTTGAATTTCCCCCTGCAAATTCTATAGTTTGGTTAATACATTTGTGCATGGTTGCATACAGCCTTGTATGTGTTTATTTATACATTTATGAATTAGTTCTAGTTTCCACATATGAAAGAAAACATGAGTTCTTTGTCTCTCAAGTAGGCCTGACCTACTTCATTTAATGTAATTTTTCCAGGTCCATTCATTTCTTACCTTTTAGAGAAACAGAAAAAAGAGTTTTTGACCTTTCTTAAATTCTCCCAGTAATGCTATAAATGAGTGAAGAGTCCATATTGTACATCTTGTACACAAATGCATCTTTGTACATCTTAGCATCTTTATGACACATTGACTTCCTACAAAAATGTCTTCATTCCAACCAAACTTGCAAACATTATGTGAAGAAACCATTCACATCCAAATGGTTACTCAGTTGGTAGGTTCTTTTAATTTGATACTGGCTTTTGAACTCAGGGCTTTGCAACACTCTAAAACTTGAACATTGTTGTCATTGCTCTTTGCTTTATTTTTTCAGTTATGGTCTTGAACTTTTGCTTAGCATTTGCCTTGGAATTTCATCCTCCATTCTATACCTCTTGAGAAAATAGGATTACAAGCTTATACCATCATGTACAATTTGATTTTGAGGTAGCATCCAGGTTGGCTTTGGGCCATGATCTTCCCATCTCTGCCACCTGAGTATCGGGGATTACAGGTGTGAGCCACCATTCTTCTCATCAATTTTTCTTTCTTTCTTTTTTTTAAATTGGAGGTCATACAGAATATTCTGTGGTTAGAGGCAAAAGAAAGCCACATATGCAAAACACTAATCCAAATGAACATAGTGATTTTCTGTTTTGAATTAATATTAAGGAAAATCATTAAATTTAGCAAGAGTAGTCTAAGATAAAATGAGGTACTATTTTCCTCCTTTTGGAACAGCAAGTTGGAGTATATTGAATAGCTAGGCCATTGGATTTTTGTTGTGCTAAACTCAACTTGAGACCTTGAATTGAAGGAAATTTATTATCTGACAGCAGACCTGATTAATTCATAAATGTTTATTACATTTAATATAGAAAAATAAATGATGGTCGTATTATACAAATAGTTTCTTACAGGGTTGTGTCTTTGAATTCTGAATTCTCAAGGAGTCATTTCTGGAAGTGTCTCTTGGCATTTTGTTAGTTGTGAATTATGGCTGTATTACTTTAAGAAAATTCAATATCCGAGGATCATTATTTGCCAAATGCATGGAGGAGAGAAAATTGTTACTATTTGTACTACACAAAGATTCTGTTTTAGAAAACGATGCACTCACTGCATGATTCCTATAAACAGGGAGCTTTTCTAGTGCTTTGAAGAATGTGAATTGCATAACAGAAATGTGTGTGAGCAGAACTTCTGTCACAGAGCCACTGCAGAGCAAAAAGGGAGGGAAATCCTTTTCAACGTTCGGTCATTTCTGATTAATTTGTATTCAGGGTCAATTGAAACCATTTAACAGATATCTCAATCCATCTTTTGGAGTCTGTTGGTTATTTTCACTAGTGATCTTATTGAAGCTTTCACCAATAACCATGATTAAATTTATCTTTTAGCTCATGGAAAGACTACTGCATTTCTCTGAATTATATCAGCCAAGATACTAAATGAGGATATAGGGCGTCTAAGATCTTCTAATGCATCGGTTACCATGGAAGCTGCGCGTCTGCCCTGATTTGATCAATTTTTTTCAAGCAAGTAATTTGATAATTCTTTCCAAAGAGAAAATATCATAATGTACTTATTACCAAATTGAAAGAACCAGATTATTTATTTCACGTTCATAATGGCTTCCTCTTAATAATCATATTCAGCTCATTTTATTTCTAGTCAGCAGATATTAAGACTTGAATTTATTTTTAAGAATATCACTAAATATCTTTTTCATTTTTTAAAAGTTTTTCCTATGCTTTCAAAAATCTTTAAAAATAATAAATGCTTACAGTGTTTTCTTTGGTAAAAAGTGGTTACTTGCATCATAATTAATGAACCACCCTATCGATAGAATTCATTAAGCTAGGTGCCGGTGGCTGATGCCTTAATACTGGTTACTTGGATTAAGATTGGGAAAATCATGGCCAAGACTTGGAGTATCATAGAGCCCTGTTCAATGGAGAGTTGGGTGGCATGTGACTGTTATCCTATGATAGGAAGCCTCCCATAGGTGGATTATGCCAAAGTACATGCCTGGTTAGGAAGTAAGCCCTTATTTCAAAAAAATCATAGCTGAAAGAGTAAGAATGTCTAGCAAGTGTAAGACCTTGAATTCAAACTCCAGTAACAAACGCGTGCGCGCGCACACACACTCGTCAAACCTTAACAGCCCTGAATGTATTTGTTGCATTTGGACTTTAAATTTATTACCATTAGCAAAGCAGGGGTCATTATTCATAATCTTGGTTTTTGTTTTTGTTTTCTTGTGTGTGTGTGGGGGGGGGGGTGGGTGGGAGGGATGGGGCACTGTTTCTGAGCTTTTGTGCTCAAGGCTAGTGTTCTACCAGTTGAGCCATAGCTCCTCTTCTGGCTTTTTGGTGTTTAACTGGAGATAAAAGACTCATGAACTTTCCTGCCCAGGCTAACTTTGAACAGCGATGTTCAGATCTCAGCCTTTTGATTTAACTAGGCATCACAGAGCCCTGCTTGGCCAGCTAGTTTTGATACTTGCTTCCTGAAATAAAATGGGACAAAGAAAAATAGTATGTGCCTTGTTGTGAAATATCATGTGCATCTTCCCTAAACTAATCTCAAACTCTGAACAGCATTTTCATTTTACAATTATAGACATAAGATCCAGTGTGCATTTGTGCACTTAACTTTAATGCTGCATGAAAAATAGAGGCATCATGAAATTAATTAGGACATTTATTTTCACCCATGAGAAGGAAAACAAGGTTTGAGCCAGCAACTGCCTGATGTCCTTTAGGTGGCAGTGTTCAGCAAAGATAGCTGTTCTGCAGAATCTTAAGGACAAAAAGTAAAAAAAAATAAATAAACAAAAAATATTTTCCTGTCAGGAATGTCTTCGTTCATCTTCTGCATTTAGTTTCTTTCTCTAATGTCAATCTCTAGTTTGAGTCTCTTCACAGACATGCCCTGCATCATTGAAATCATTTTTGTGCATGCTCTTTGGTTCAAAGATCCTATTCATTCTTTATCATGTACCTCCAAGTACCCACAGCAGCGTTATGAGCCCTAGGGGTGTTAAGAAAAAAAAGTGATGGACTGACTGTCAATATGGAGTTAGAACTAAACATCTCAACTACTCTATCATTTTGTTTTTCAAAAAGTAAAGCACAGAAGTTGTCTAGAGAGTGTTGGTCATGATATGAAGAACAAATATATAGAAGCACTGTCTAAAAAAATATTCAGAAATAGGTATTTGTTTTCAAATTCTGAGTTTCATTCTGGGATATGCTGTTCCATCTGGTTTTGCTGGGGAAAAGAAATCTAACTTTGCCAGTGATATGTAAATGCTCTGACATAATTGTAAACAAGAAGCCATTTTTATCCTGGTATATTATCACTCTATATTCATGCTGAATGCACTTCTTATATCAATAAAATTTTTATATAAAAAGCAATAATAAAAAAACTCTATGACTTTAAAAAATCCAAAACAGGAATTACTGGCTATTTTGGAAACAATACCTTTCTCTAAGTGTGAAAGACAGAGGAAGAGAATGAGAATAAACCAAACATTGAAGCTCACACCTTGATGAGAGACTTTTTTATTTTTATGTAATTATATTCTGTCCATGTCTTATTCAGTTAGAAGTCTTTCCAGCAAGGGAGGTTACAGCATCTGCAGTATTTGATCTCCTTTAAGCTTCTGATGTAATCAGGCAAAATGATCACTTCAAACCCTCCAAACCCATCACCCCAATTTCAAATGATACTTTTAACCCTCAGTGCCTTCCACAGCTGTCACTGTAAGCAACAGCTGGGCTTAGCTGCAGGCTCTCAGCACAAAGATTGCAGAATGACTTTGACTGCTTTGTTTGTCAACAATGACTTCTTTCCTTTGCTTTCTTTTTAAAAGGGCACTGAAATCCTGCTCATTAATTCACTTTATTAAAACAAACTATTGAAGAGGAACTGTTTAAGAGGACCTTTTCCAATTCTTTGGATGACTGTACCAGGTTGCTAAGGATTATTTCTTTTCAATATTTTCAAAACCTTTAAAAAACCAAAAACCAAACCAAACCAAAAACCAAACCAAACCAAAACAACAACAACAACAACAGAACATGCCTCTTTCCTTGACTATAATTTGCAGCTTTCAAGCTGGAATGCCCCTTCTGCTGAGTCTCTTGTATTTTATCAGATGTCACTTGTCTTTACCATGGGATGTACTTTGTGAATCTTTGTCCTTTTCAAAGTACTGCAGGTTATTGTGGGTTTCAGTTACCCATACCACTTCCCAGGTCTTTGTAAACTTCCTCGTGGCTAGAATACAGATCAGCTGCTGTTTAATAAAACAGACATCTCATTCCATTCCTTTCACATCTATCAAAATGATTTTTCCTACGACTGGTATCCGTCCACTATTATTTGGTTAACTTGCCACATAAAAGTGATTTTTTCATTTCTTGATTGGGGACAGAAGCTCTCAAGAGTGACATTTTTCTAGCTGAATCAGAGAAGGCCAGGTTTTTCTCCCAGCAACAAAGAGCTTGCTCTTCTGCCATTTTGATACTGACCTAACCTCTAGCACCTTGATGTGAGTGCCTTTTTTGAAAGTTAGTGATATTTGGAGAAAAATGTCACATGGTAGTCTCATCTGGAGTTAAAGAACAAAAGAGAAATGACACAGTTTAAATTCACATGCTGTTAAAAGTTAATTATAGTGATAGTATGCTGAATGTTTTATATGTGTATATTTTCTTTGTTGGTAAGAAGCTCAAATTATAACATACATAAATGGACACCCATTTATTTTCTTCCTATCACTTTTAAGAAAAAGCAAGAGTTATTTTTCTATTTTTGTTCATGGGCAAAATGAAGCGAGGCTAAGTGAGCAGAAATATAGTGACAGAGGAGGGAATAAATGTCTCCTGATCCCAAGCCTGCTGCCTCCAGCATTTTGAAGCTGTTGGCTTCTGTGAAAGTTAGTGATATTTGGAGGAAAATGTCACCATTAAAGCATACTATAGCTTCTACGGGACCAAAGGGATTCTGTGCCACCATTGGCATGTAATGCAGTGATGTGTTTTTGAAAAGCCATGTGGACCTGTAACTGCTAAAAAAAAAGGCAATTTTATTTGATAACTTGAAGAGTTTGTTAACTGATTAGAGAGGGTTCTGAGAAATATAGAAGGTTCAAGACTTACTCTCACCAATGTGCAATCCATTTGGAAGATCAACATTAAAACATTGTTACTTACTTTGTAAATATTGAGTAACACATATATCTGTTTTAAGGCACTCTAAATACACAATCTTATTTTTCTAAAGAAGTCAGCATTGCATTTAAGAATCTCTATGTATGTACATGTGTCCATATGCATATTGGTTTTTGAGAATGTTAGGCAAGTGTATAAAAAAATTTTATGAAAATGGTTTTGTGAACACCAAAAAGAATCTTAATAGCTAGCACCTTTTCTCACATGGGTGGAAAAACAAAGCAAGTAGTTGATCTGTTCAGGCAATTAATTTACAAATGTATTGCATTTACTCATAAATATCTCCACCTATTTCCCTATAATTCCAAATGAGAGATTTTTGTGGGCCCAAATCCTCTTAGCACAAGCTCATGGCATGAAGAGGCAGAAAAATCTGTGTTCACTGCAGGAAAGGTCCTTCTCAAGAGAAAATGACTGAGCTGAACTGAGCATGCCCCCCCCCACCCGACCCCCATTCTCTCCACAGTTACCACCTCCTTCACATACAGGCTGCACCATTAATTAAAGTTTTGGTGTCTAGTCGAGATTTAAAGAATTAGGAAAATAAATGGAAGTCTTGCCATGATATCTTAGTGCATCTTTTCATTTTATTCAATGTATCATGTAATTAATGACTCAGTTCATTGCCATGTGACTCAACTAACCATGTTCATTGTATAATCCTGGCTGGGTTGAGGTCAATAGTTGAACAAAGAAATCATAGTGTGTGCCATTGGTCAAGTATGGTTTGTAACACATATTGGGTCATGAAAATTAGTATTATTTAGCATTATTACCAAGTAGTTTGATAGGTTATTAGTGCAAATATGATTATTAATAAATAATAGTTGCTTATGCCATGGAAATATAAAAACATTATGAAGAATATGTAAAGAGCTTCTACAAAACAAAGCAGTCATTACAGTGAGAGACAACCTATAGGAACCAAGAAAATATTTGAAAACTCTAAGTTTGACAAAAGGCTAATTATCAGAATATATAAGGAACTCTAAAATCTCAGTAGTAAATAACAATAGTAATAATGAATTTGAAAAAAATTGGCCATAGACCTAAATTCACATATCTCAAAACAAGATATCATAAAGGCATATGGAAAAATTGCTTAAGATCACCAACCATCAGGGAACTTATCTAAACTATAGAAAGAATAGTTATTATTTTAAAAATAAAAATGGAAAAGAAAGAACAAATGTTGATGAGAATATGAAGAAGACTCTGACATACTGGTGGTGAGAATAAAAATAAATACAGCTATTATAGGGAACAGTATGGGTATTCCTCAAGAAAATTAAAAGTAAAAGAACTACAATATGTTCTAAAAATCTCACTATCAAGGATAAATCCAAAAGAAATACAATCAGTATGTCTAATAACCATTTCCCCACATCTTCATTGAAATACTATTCATGGACTGGTAATGTGGGTTAGTGGTAGAGTGCTTGCCTAGCAAGCATGAAGCCCTGGGTTCAATTTCTCAGTACCAATAAACAGAAAAGGCTAGAAGTGATGCTGTGGCTCAAGCGGTAGAGCACTAGCCTTGAGCAAAAGAAGCTCAGAACAGTGCCCAGGCCCTGAGTTCAAGCCCTAGGACTGGCAAAAGAAAAAGAACCTGAAACACTATTCACAACAGTCCAGAAAAAAAGAATTTAAGTATTAATGGATGGATTGTCAAAGAAAATGTACCCAATGGAATACTATTCAGTCATTAAAAGAACAAAAATCTTATCACTTATGACAACACAAAGATTACTAGAGAACATTATGTAAAATGAAATAAGTATAGAAAATACTGCAGGATCTCACTCATATACAGAATCTAAAGTGTTGATCTCATAGAAGTTGAACATAAAATGGTGGTTACTGGAGGTTGGGCCTGCTGGGTCAAAGTAGAGTTTGGAGAGAAAATTTTAGCCCTGGCTGCACTTGAACTCACAATCCTTCTGTCTTTGCCTCCCAAGTGCTAATATTATAGGGTCTTTGACTTCCAAGTGCTAATATTATAGGTATACACTAATATGCCTGGTGTTTATCTGGGTTTTGAGAATTAAAAAATTATTATTATAAAGGTGTTGTATAGAGGGGTTATAGTTACATAAATCAGGTAATGAGTACATTTCTTTTTAAACAATGTCACATCTTCCCTCCTTTTTCCCTAATTATTCCCTCCTGAACCCCACCCCCAAGTTGTATGGCTAATTTTCAATGTTGTGACTAGTGAGTGCCACTGCTGAATTTGTTCACCAGTTGTCCCACCATTTCTGTGATTCTCCCTTACCTTCCCTCAAACAGAAAAACTTACATACAAGACCACAGTAAAGAAAAGAACAACAGCAACAAAGAATAAAATAAAAACAAAAATAAAATTCCAAAATAACACACAATCTCTTGTTTCCATTTCTTGGAGCTCATTTTGAAAATCATCATTTTCTATGATCATATGCACATAGCTGCACACTAAAGCTACCAGCACAACCATGTTCATTTCATAATTGTTTACCATAACTAAGATATGGAATCAACTCGATGTTCCCCAGTGGATCAAGAATTTACTTGAAGGGATCCATCCCCTGAATGGATGATGAAAATGTGGTATGTCAAGCAGTCTGTTATTGGCTCATTCCTGTAATCTTAGCTATTCAGGAAGCAGAGATCTAAGCAGAGATCTAAGCAAAGCCAGCCCAAGCAGAAAAGTCTGTGAGCCTTTTATCTCCAATTAACCACCAGAAAACTGGAAGTGGTGCTGTGGCTGGCCTTTGAGCTGAAAAGCTGAGGGAAAGTGCCCAGGTTCAGAGTTCAAGCCCCTTCCCCTTGACAAAAAAACATGTAGCATGTATACATATTGGAATTCTGTGCTTCCATCAGAAAGAATGAAAGTGTTTCATTCAAAAGGAAATTGAAAGACTTGGGAAATATTATATTAACTGAAGTAAGCCAGACCCCCCAAAACATAGGTTGCATGGTTTCCCTCATATGTTGTACTAGAATGTGCCTGTAAGTGTACAAGTAAACACACTGGATGATAAAAGATAAAAAAAATACGCTTGGACATTATAAATCATTCACACAATGAGACCAAAGGATATTCTTAGAATAGTATCACAAAGGCTCAATTGTTTTGAGAATTTTTAAGGTGGATTTGTATATGCTTTAAAACTGGAGTGGGAGAACCCAATTCCTATTTTTCATCATCATTCTGCTTTTCCATCTTTCCTTTGGATTTTTAAAAATTTTCTTAGCCTTTGAGTCAAAATAGTGAAAATTGAAGGAATTGGAAAATCGAATGTGAGTAGTACCGGTAATTGTAGGAATTTAACTTTAAAGTCTATGAAGCAATTATGAATAACTCTTAAATAATATAAGCTTACTCATATTTGTGCTTCTACTAAGTGGTAACTCTAGCCTAATCTTTAGTGTTAAACTACACAGCAAATAGTAGCTACAGTTACCATGTACTTCTTGCAGTCAATAATATAGAGATGATGCAGCAAGAATTGCTGAAACCAAGTATATTAGCACTTATAAAGGTAAATGTTCACCAGGGGTCAGTGTAAATTCTACTTTGGTAAATGAGAGGATTCTTTACAATTCCATATTTGTAATAATTGGTTTGATAAAGTGTTCACTTAGCTATAATTATTAATATGTATGAATTGTAATTCTTTGGCATTTTTGATAACAGCATATGCAACTGTAGACTTCCTTTACCATTTGCTATGAGCTTGTGCTGTGAATAATAAAAGACTATTGCAGGAAATAGTATCTGGTACAGGGAGTGTTTTCTAACAGAATAGAGTTCTGATTTGTAAACAGACAAGGAGGTGCAAAGATTCAACTAGAATTAGAATTTTTAATTTTTTTTCCAAGCCTTTCCATTTCCTGACAAATGGGGCAGTGTCATTCTTTCTGATGGAGGCATAGAATTCCATTGTGTATATATACCACATTTTCTTGATCCATTCATCTACTGAGGGGCATCTGGGTTGGTACCATATCTTAGCTATAGTAAGTAGTGCTGCAATAAACATAGTCTTGCTGGTAGCTTTAGTGTGATACCGTACAGAGGGGTTACAATTACATGGGCAAGATAATGAGTACATTTCTTTCTTTCTTTCTTTTTTTTATTGTGAAAATACTGTACAGAAGGGTTACAATTACATGGGCAAGATAATGAGTACATTTCTTATCAAGCATTGTAGCCTCCTCCTTTGTTTCCCCTTCTCATTCCCCCCTCCTCCCAATTCTCTTCCCCCCTCCCTCCCCACCCAAACCTCCTCCCCCCTCCCCCCCACGAAAGTTGTAAAGTTCATTTTCGACATAACGACTTGTACATCTCATTGTTACAATGGGTCCACCTGTAATGAGTACATTTCTTATCAAGCATTGTTGCCTTCTCCTTTGTTTCCCCTTCCTATGTTTCATCCCTCTTGGGAAAGTCTATAATTCAAGAAAAGGTTAGAACTTAACACATTTTACCACATAATCATGACTATGTTCTTTACATAGTGGCTAATCCCAAATGATCAGGGTATTTTTTAAAAAGTAGGTTTTCACTTTTAAAGTCACTATTATTTGACTTCAGAAATTCAATTTCTGCAGTTGTATCTTCCCACCAAACATACAGCAATTTATAAAAGCTTAAACTGCCTGTATTGGGGTTTGCCCTTAGGGCTTCATGCTTGTTAAGCAAGTACTTTGCTATGTGAGTTCTGCTCCTAGATCCATTTTGCTTTTTCTTATTTTTCAGGTGAGATTTCACTTTGATCCCTTTCCCTCAGGATATGCTTCAGACTGTGATTCTTTGATTCTGAACTATGGCCTTTCATATAGCCAGGATGGTAAGTACTTGCCACCATACCAGATTTATTGAATGAGATGAGGTCACAGTAATGTTTTGCTTATCTAGCCTTTCATTGTGATTCTCCTTTCCATTTTCTAAATAGCCTAAACTACAGGTATAAACTACCACCTCTGGCCTCTGGTTTACCATTAAATGACATATTTAATGATACATGTCTTCTAATACGTACATAAAGCTATTCTTTAACCATTATTTTGGATGTAATAGTGATTTATGCATTAAAGATATTTAATCTCAGTCCTACCCATCCTATGTCTTAGTGATTTTTCTTCTTTCATCATATGCATGGGATAGTGCCTATGAAAAGTCTCTGTGCAGTCTTTCTATAGACTAATGTTTCTATTTGTTTACTTTTTGCTGGTACCAGTAGCTTGACCTCAAGGGCCTTGTGCTCATTGACTTTCTTGCTCAAGATTGGCACTTTATCCCTGAAAGCCACACCTCCTGCTTGGTTTTATTTGGTTAGTTAGAAATGGGGTCCTGTATACCTTTATGTTTTGGTTAGTTTCAGTCCCTAGCCTCCTGAGTAGCTAGGATTATAGATATGAGGCACTGCTGTCTATCTATTTTAAAAGTACATCTATTTAGAGTTTTATGTTTTAATGTTATACTGTATTGTAATATATGTTACTAATTTGCTAACAATCACTTTGGCATCAAATAGCCTACTTCTGTGGTTTGTATTTATTTATAACTATCATCATACCAATGCATATTGTAATGAACATTTATAGAAGTTTGAACTTTTCCAAAAAGTGCTTTAGGGAGATTACTATTAATTCTGCATGTCTTCTAAGATGCAGTAAGCTAATATAGGAAAAACTAGAGTTAATCCCAGGAAAATAAAAAGGTTGGCTTATACAATTAGCCTATGAAATAAAAATAGAAATGATTTTTCTCTGTTGCGCAAGTGTGGGAGGAAAAGCAGAAAATGCACCCTAGTCGATGACAGAATTCTTGTGGAAGTTGGTTGACAGTTGTAGCTTCATTCTCTTTGATTCAGAGCCTAGCATTATTGAAATAACAATGAGTCATACTCCCATTGTCTACAATGTTAATATAATTAATACGTGATTTAGTCATTGTAGTTTATTAATGCTATATCTTTTACTGTTGTGAATTTTTACTATTTCCCTGGCTCTGACATTTTGTTCATTATACATTATCTATTGAATAATTTTGTCTCTAATTTAGTCTCAAGCCAAGGCTACTAACCGAATGGAATTTACATCCATTATTCTTTGAAAACTGATAACTTGTTTTTTGTGTTTGGTAGCACATTAGTTAATGACTTTTTCCTTTAATTTGCAATATATATTTTATGGCTCTTGGTTGATATTGATGAATCTTGCTTAAAGATCAAGGATCCTGTCAAATAAAAAAGGGTTTAATGTGGCTGAAATACATTCTAATACTCAAGAATCTTCGGTGCATAAACTTTTGAGGACAAATTATTCATAATGAAATTAAATTGTGTGTCATATGAAGAATCTGTTTGGATAATTATAGGAAGTGTCTCTCATATGCATTTTCTATAATTTCATATTTATGCCACTCTATGATTTTATAAGTCATGTAACAATTCTTCTCAGTACACAACTAAACAATGTTCCTTCTCATGTAGAGAATGATTTCCATAGCTTTGCCTTGGGGCCGTCAACTAACATGAAAGTTAGTAATTAAATTTTTTTATCTTACCTTTGTTCAGAATAAATGCATATTTCCTTATTGTTTTTAGCACCTTGTAAATACTGCCTAAGCTGATTAATTCAAAACTGGAAATTTAACCACATAATTCAAAGTTATAAGACAACTAGTAGGGCAACTTACTATTAATAACACAATGTAGACAGAAGAAAGGAATGATAAGGTTCAGAATTATATTGCTCATTTCCTCTGGTGAAGAAATAATGAACACAGACATTTATTTGTGAATAAAGATTTATAAGCATATTGATAAATTGTTCTAACTTGTAGACCATGTTTTGTATCAGCTATTTTGAATATGGATTATTATGTAGCAGCTCTTTTGCATCTTGACCATGTAAGCACAGTGTGGATGGTCTTACCACCCCCCAAATGGTGGGGGATTAAACAGTGAAAATGTCCTGAGACTCTATGATGACTTATTCTTACATAACCTGGACTAAGCTATTTGAGATTTGTTGGTAAGGTGAACCAAAAATAATCTGAAACCAGAGTCATACTTCAAATGATAAAGCTCGGGTCTTGCATGAAGAGCAAGAGGCAAGGCAGAGTGTGAGGTCTTGAGTTGAGGCTCCAGTATTGGAACAATATTTTTTAAGTCACATATCGTTATAAAAGGTATAAGCATGGAAATTGAACATGGGAATACCAAAGAAGCAATTTCTTTTCTAGAGATAAAGGATATATGAAAATAAGTAAGTTGAAACAATAAAGCAAGGAGAAAAAAAGGTGTAGGGCACCATTGTAGTATCTGTAATCCTAGCTACTCAGGTGGCTGAGATTTGAGAATTGTAGTTCAGAGCTTTCTATAGCAATGGTTAATCTCACTGGGGAGACTTGTTTTAGGTAATTATTGGAATCCAGAGCAGCACTTAGCTGGACCTCATGTACTTGCTTGGGATAGGGAGATTAACTAATTAAAAGCTCAAGCAAGACAAGGTTTAATTAAACCAAAAAAGAGGAAAGAAAAGAAATATATTTTATTGCTTGTTTTTTTTTCTACTGTAAATTGATTGAGTGTGATTTTAATGTCTCCTTTCTGAATCATAGGATTATAGATTAGTAGAAATGATGAAGTCATCATCAAAATGGAGTCACTACTTATTTAGTCAGACTTACTTCAAATGATATAGCAGAAGAGGATAGGATAATATTTTAGACAAATTATCAGTGGATAGTTAAAGGAAAACAAATGAAAATTTTGGATATCATTAATTCAGTTGATATTTTACTATATTAAAAAATCACTGCATTTTGTGGTCTGGAAATTTCAGTCCAAATTATCAATTGTTTAATCAGAGAGTAATGATATGTATAATGCCATAATAGAAATAATCTATTGATTATGCAAAACAAGTGTCATTATCTTGTAGATGAAAGAAAATTTAATTTTGTTTGCTTTTCCTTATGACCATAAAAGTCAAACCTCAATATATTTTTCAGTCTTGCAGTTGGCTTGCTTGGTGCTGAAATGTGTCATTCTGAGCTCTTTCTGCACTTGGGAGCCCATTTACTATTGAAGCTGTATAGTGATATATCAAGATCATAGTTTTGAAGCAGAATCCATTTCAAAAGATACTATCTTGTCCTTTAAAGTTTGCCATCATCTTAACATTCTAAGAGAAGCTGAGATACCTGCTTTGGGAAGCAGGGTTTTGACTAAATTTCACACGTTATTAGTCTTATGATGTTCACTTATGTTCTCTGGATAGTTTGGTTGCACGTTTCCTTTTCATCTGTACTTTTGAAATGTGTAATGCTGCTCCTTTTTCTCCTCAGAGGTGGCTGGGCTGTCATTATGTGTGAAATGATCCTGTTTATAGTTTGATGTCAGTTTATTGAATCTGGAACCATGATTTGGCGGGGGAGGGGGTCTTTAATGGGAGAAACATGTTAAAATATTATGACAATTGCCGCTGATGAATTCAGATTTATCTGTGTAGATTGACATCTGTTTTTTTTCTTTTGAAATGGAGACATGAGGGATTTTAAAATTATTCTTCAAGATGCTATGTGCTCTATAGTAGGATGTGAAATGTAACACTAATAAATATTCATCTAATCTGCAGGACTTTATACAGAGTTTATCACCATTTCAATTTCAAGCTTTTTTATCTGCCTCTAGCTCTGTCACCCTGGAGTAGCTCATTTCTTCCCCTTTGATAGGGACAACAAAAGATCTGGACCCTTTTTATATTTCCTAGTATGTTTAGGCTTCATAAAACACCGTATAATATTCATCCATGCATGCTTGTCTTCTCATGGGATAAGGTAACCATATCTTTTGCTTCAGTCTTTTCTCTTTTCTTGTTGAAATTCTGAAGCTCTTCTTTGTGTATTTCCAAATTCATTTTCTTTAGTAACATCCAATTCTCTCGGGCTCTCCCGTGAGCAGCTGTGGGTGTTGATGGGCGATGGATAGAGATAGCACTTCAGTACTCGACTCGACCCCTCTGAGCGTTGTTAGAGAGCACAGGAAAAGCTAGCAGTGTTTTGTGGCAGATGGACTTTCAAATAGCATTCACTGAGGTCTCTCCCTTTCATATCAAGAAACATGAGCGGCATGTCCTACTTAGTATGCTGACATTTCACAGTTGATATCCTCATATATTCTCCCTTACATTTGATGGGTAGGGATGGGAATTGAAGTGGCCATTTTCATAAAATACGTGCTTTCTTTTTAGCATCTGTAAATGTTGACTACAACAAATCTATTGAAAATTTCCTATGTGTTTGTCACAGCCCTACTTTGTCTATGTAATGCAGTGACTAACCAGTATTGAATGAATACTTACTAGTTCTCTGCCAGCTTCTGTTTGGATCCAGAACTGTTCTGCACAAATGTGTATTTAGTTTAAAATTTTTTTAAGGAAGTAACTTTCACGCCAACTTTCACTTTTCCTTTTACTCATTTGATTCTGTTTTATTGATTTAAAAATGTCACAGAAATTGGTGCTACAAACATCTTTTGGAAAAATCTGACACTATCAAATACAGAGTTTCCAAAAAATCTTAACGGCAGAAAGCATTACCCAGTTTCATTTAGTGCTGTGTTTTGACCTTATTTTTATTTTGTTCCCTGCAACAATTAGATGGCCAAGCAATTTTCTCAAATGGAAGAAATGAGTTTTGCCGAAGAGATGATAGGGAATTGCTCTTAGGCTTAAAGCTTCTTTTTAAAAAGCAGTTTCAAATATCAAAAACTTTCAGCAGAATCTCTCCTGCTTGTTCTCAGCCCTGCAGTAAATTTGGTTATGGAAAATTTAATACAGTCTGTGTGGAGAGTCTGAAGATAAGTAAGTGTGTTGTTTCCTCTTGGGTAACTCCAAATTGTTTTCTTTAAACTTGTGATTTAGCAGGTAATCCTCCAGGTGAACCTTGACAATCTGGTTACACTGTAATGCCAGGATGTCTGCGAGCAGCAGTGACTGGCTAACTGCCCTGTGACTTCTAGCCCAGGCCTTGAAGAGACAAACATGTGAGTGCTTATGGGGAATGTCTGCATGAGGATTATTTACATTGAAAAGCAATTGTGAATAATCACAAAAGTAGTTTACCAGAGTTTGAGGCTCACTAGTGGCAGTTTAAATTTTCTCATGTGTTTAAACTCCTGGTATCATTTCTTTTGGCTATTGGAAAAATGAACAAATGGCCCTGAAAAGTTCAAGGTTAACCTATAGGAGCAAAAACAGTTTAAAAAAACATTTTGCTTTATAAGAAGCAGAAGGAAAGATGGAAATCAGTGACCATAGCCATTTTGTGGTAGGAAAAGGTAGATTTTGCTGGAACTGAGTGAGCACAACAGAAGCAGGTTATGATATCTATCATTCATGTTATTATTTGTGATAGTAACTCTTTAGAACTTTAGGAAGATTTTTGTATTATTTCTAATATCACAACTCTTTCCTCCAACTCTAGTGTAGAACCCACCTCCATCCCTCCCTTCCTTCCTTCTTTTCCTTTCCTTTCTTTTTTCCTTTCCTTTCCTTTCCATTTTTCCCCAGTGGTAGAGATTGATCCTAAGTTCTTTCTTACACATGCTAGGTAAGCACTCTACTACTGAGTCATGTTACCATTAGGACTGTCCCACCTCATCTCACTCCAGGGTCCACACGTTATATTGAATATCTCCTTGGGAATGGACTGTACCAGATTCCTCTTAGGAAAAGGCAAAAGGACTGAATTTCCCCTACATTATTTTTTAGTCAAGATTTCAATTTGCAAAACCTGAATTCTTATTTTTATTATTAATGTTTTTTTATTGTGAAAATACCGTACAGAGGGGTTACAATTACATGAGCAAGGTAATGAGTACATTTCTTATAAAGCTTTCTTACAATGAGTGGACATAAAGAACAAAGATTTCTGCAATCTTGATGTCATACTAAAATGTAATTCTGTGTGGGTATTTGTATGTTTATACCTCTAAATTTGTGAGTTGGGGAAAAGCATTGATCAAATCTGCTAGTTGGAAAATGACCAACTAACTTTCTAAATATTATAGTTTTTATGTAAGTAATTCAAAATTTCTTCTGACTCAGGCTGATTTAAAAGTTTCAAGATAGATAGCCAAGTTTATTGGCTATGAAATTGTCTCTGGTGTAAATGTAATGTCACTATCTAATATCACTATATATCCCAATTCCTTTTGAGGATGTGCTTGTCTTTATATGACAAATTTTATTTTGCTCTGAAGACATTACACATTGAATTTCAAAGATACCCTAAACATAAGCTGGTGGAGCTTCAAATTATATTTTGTATTAAAAAAAGCATCACTTGTGCAAAACTTGACAATAATGACAAGTTAAAGCTTGAAGAATATTTTTATTCCTCAAAAATATTCAAAAGCAAGTTATCTATCAACAATAATCACTCACCACATTGTTTACAAGCAGCATTTTGCTTGTTAGAGAAGATTTCAGCACCTGCATTAGGTTGCAGAGTTAGTGTCATGTTAGTGAAGTACAGCTGTTAACTACTTGAATTGTCAACTGTGCATTGAATAGATTTTTTTGTCTTGAATACTAATATGGTATTTTAAGTATCATTTTGATGAATCTTCTTGCTACATGAGATGCAGTCATGTCTACTTCATCACTGCCAATGTGATACCAAACACTTAATATGACCAGAGATAAACATTATTGAAAGCTGTGCCTGTAACTGGTTTACAGTAGTGCAATTTTGTTTTTATTTCCTTTGATTTTATGCTGATATGGATTTCCGCAGTATTTGCCTGCAGCCTCTTTCAACTTTTCCTTTTAATTAAAAAGCCTAATTGGGAGTAATAAAAACTTCCAATTAAGCCTTTTAAATAAAAACTGAAAGCTGAAAGTGGCTGTGGTTGCAGATAGAGGCTGGCACTGGCACATTCATTATGGAAGGATTCTATCACTTCAGTGATTCTGTCGTTCACAGGTTTAACCCAAGACCTGTGCATTAGGAGCAGTGCATCCTGGGAGATACCCACACAGGGTCTCATAGAGTCCAATATTCTTTTTCTCTGGGAGTGGGGGACAGGTGTCTTTGTTTTTGAGGCAGGAGAGATATTCAAGGAATACTTAAATCACTTAATAATGGAAGGTTCTGTCTAAAAATCTCAGCTCCATTGCACTTTAAAAAATGAAAGCGAAAGATTCCAATACTTAGACAAAAAAGAAAATTTTATACCTCATGTATAAATTTTATTTGGACTGAAAGTATATAACTAAATCTGTGGTTATATGAAATTTTTGATTTGATTTATTTCATGTGATAGACAAAGTTTACCACAGAGACTAAGATTATAGACTCCACATGTAGATTGCTGACTAATTTGATTTTTGCATAAATGATGGAATATGTGATGAAATGAAACTCGTCACACTATGTGAAATATATGAATTTTTATTTCAGGAATTGTTATATAAATGCAATATTTTGTCTACTTTAATTCCTGTTAGTTTGTATATTTGGGGGTTATATATCTGAGGGAGTGGGTAAGGATGTAGTAGGGGATTGGAGTTTTGTCTCTGCTTTATGACTGACTTCTATTTGCTTCTGTATATTTTGGAGAGTTGTGATGAAGGATACTTTATATGTCTGAATAGCTCAGTTAAGTAAAGCATTATTTTACATAGCATGTTATGGTCAGTCACTTAAATCATGTTGATTTTAAAAATCAAGTTTGCTGTTAATTTATTAAACAAGTGACAACCATTGTTTACGAAAGATTTGGAGTGTATCAAAAAATAAAAATTGGAACCACAGTCAAAATATGTCTATCCATTAAAAAACTTTCTATATACACAAAGAAAAATGAAACATTATTCATACTATTTAATTAATTTTGTTTTTCAATTGTCATTATATTAAGCATTTCTCACTTTGAAGACCTGTGTGTGTGTGTGTGTGTGTGTGTATATATGTATCCAGTTTTTTTTAATCATCTCGAAAATTTGGATGTTTGAGATTGGGACTGTTTAGAGATTATTATAAAAGTGATCCAATTTAATTTTTGGTTCTAAATTTTACTAGTTGTGCTATCTTGAGCAGTTTCCCTTTCTAGAGCTGTTGCTTCATTTTGTGAAACAATGCATAATAGTAAAGTTTGCTTCCTGTTAGATTGATATGCAGGTTATATGGGTTGTCAAGGTAAAGAAGCCATGACATGTTATTAGAATTACTAAGTATTTGCTATTGATATTTTCAGTTACTTTTCATTCTTACTCATTCACACATTTCACATAATTTAATATTAGTACTTCATTAGATTTGGCAAAAAGTAACATATTTACTTCATCTCATCCTCTAGATGCCTCTATTAGTCACTTGTTCCTCATTCTCAGTATGACCCATAGCTACTGGATGCCTGAGGAGTTTGATGGAAGCTAACTTTCCAACGTCTATACTGACAACAGTTTGCTCCATTTACATTTATCCATTCACTCACTGTTTAAATACTCAGGAATATTGTCGGTAACTTGTTCTACAGCTTTGTTGCCACTAATCACTCTAAAATGTAGATCACATTTCTACAAATAAGCTATACTAATCCACATAATCAGCTATTTTCATATGGAAATACTTCCTATCATATGAATTTTTCTTTCCAAAATAATTTTTAAATGTACTTGAAAGGAACCTAAGCAAGTGTAATTACTTACATAATTATAATTTTTATTATGATCTCTCTCTTCTTTCTTCACTTCAAAATTCTACTAGTTACTTTGCTTTAGGTTTATTGGGAACAAGGAATCTTATCATCACATGAAGTTCTTCCTACTGGAACTGTTAACTCTGGAGTCCTTCTTAGCACTGCTTTGTGCTTCATTCATCCTTGGTGCTACTCAATGCTGAGTTACGCCTGTGTATTGTCCCCTGGGCTGAGGATGGCTCGCTGTCTACTTCACAGCAGAATCAATAAAGAGTAAATTGTTTGCATTTTCTACACAGCCCCCATCCATTATTTTCTTCCATCATGGTCAATAAATTAATGCTCATATATCAAACTTAACTAAAATGTTGAGAGCTTCTGTTCCAATTGTAGCTCCCTATGAGTATTTCCACAAACAAGAGAAGATATCTTTGTAATAAGATACCTGCAACATCTCCTCAGAGCTTACCTTGATCTCTAGATTTCAGTGCATCTCACTTTTTTAAAACACCTTTTGTTTAAAAATCAGACCAAGTTAGGCTCTGGTGGGCCATGTCTATAGTCCTAGCTTACTAAGGAGGCTTAGATTTTAGAATTGCTGTTCAAAGCTAGCCTGGGCAGGAACATGGTGCTGTTGTTCAATGTGGTAGAGTGCTTTCCTTGAGCAAAAGAGCTCAAGGACAGTGCCAGGGCCTAGTTCAAGCCCGCTGCCCTCCCCCCACAAAACTGAAAAATAAAAATAAAATAAAATCAGGTCCCACATCTGTGTTTTAAAAGCCCAGGAGACAAATGGTTCAAAATAGACCTAGCCCAAATGAGTGTTTAGCAATTTAGTCTATCAGCTTCAGCAATATTTTTAGTCATACAGTCTTTGGAAGTATGTACTCTCAACTACAAAAATGGGCCCTAAAAATTGAAATATGTTGAGAAGTTATATGTGGATATTTATTTCTTATAGTAGGAAATGTCTGCTAACAGACCATAAGTTTTGATAAGTAACTCATTTTAATTATGATAGGAATATTTGATCCTAGAAGGAATAATATGAATAATAATGATGGTGAATCACTTCAAAAAAATAAAATTCCTCTTTCTCTCCCTCTCCCTTCCCTTTCTCCCTCCTTTTTTTTTGGCTATTTTTTTTTAAATACTGTACAGAGTGGTTACAATTACATGGGCAAGATAATGAGTACATTTCTTATCAAGCATTGCAGTCTCCTCCTTTGTTTCCCCTTCCCACCCCATCCCATCCTCCCCCCCACTCCCCACCCAACCCTCCTCCTTCCCCCCACCAAAGTTGTAAAGTTCGTTTTTGACATAAGGACTTGTACGTCTCATTGTTGCAATGGGTCCACCTGTATCCCTATTTAAACGATTTGTTTTTTTTCCTTCCCCTCCACAACTTATAACAACATCAAATACAGTGAAAGCAGGGGTTATACCGTGGAGGAGGGACATACAAAGCAACAAAGAAATAATCTTATAAATGTGTTAGAAACAATCACATGAAAGAAAAAAAACATTTGAATACATATCTTAGGGTTCATTTCCCTAACATCAACTTATCTGACCGTTTCTCCTTGACTCAGACATATACTAGTTATTGCAAATAAGGGAAACCATGGGATCTATGTTTCTTTGGGTCTGGCTTACTTCACTTAATGTAATTTTTTCCAATTCTTTCCATTTCCTAACAAATGGGGTAATGTCATTCTTTCTGATGGAAAGAATTCCACTGTGTATATATACCACATTTTCTCGATCCATTCATCTACTGAGGGACATCTGGGTTGGTTCCATATCTTAGCTGTGGTAAATAAGGCTGCAATAAACATAGTTGTGCTGGTAACTTTAGTATAGTCTTGTTTGTGATCATTTGGGTAAATGCCCAAAAGTGGGATTGCTGGGTGATAGGGGAGCTCTATGTGGAGTCTTCTGAGGAACTTCCATACTACTTTCCAAAGTAATGATTATTATTCTTGAAATTTCATTCTTTACAAATATTTTTAATATTTTTATCAAGATGATGTGCAGAGGGTTTACAGTTACATGAGTCAGGTAAAGAGTACATTTCTTTTTGAATAAAGCCATTCCTTCCTTCACGCTCTCCCCATTTTTCCATCTCATCCCCACCCACAAGTTGTGTAGCTCATTCTCAACATAGTGTCTAGTGAGTATAGCTGCTACATTTTGTTCATCTTTTTCCCTCTCTGAAATGTTATTGATATGCTTTATTTACCCTAATAATTTTTATCATCAGTGACGTATAAATGATTTCAAGCATTGGTATTTATATTTTATCAAAACCAACCAAACTCTTTTATTATGGACATTTGAGTACTAGGTTCCCAAAGAAGAATGGAATGGGCATCCCATGAAAATGATAGAAGAGATAAATGAAAAAATAATAGGAGTTATAAGAATTGAGGAAAATCTTTGCCTGTTTCAAAATATACTTCAAAGTCTATCTTGTGAAACCAGAGAAAAGAAAATTTGAATTTGGAAGTGAGCAGTTGAAGGCAGGTATCTTTTTTTCTCACCTGCCTATTTGAATCAACTCTCCACATTTTGCCTCTGACCTAGCAAACTCAGATGCTTGGATGAGCTACTAAGTAGAAATAAAAATGATAATTCTCTTTTATTTCTCCTTTTTCTACACAGTCATAATAGGTGGATTTTCATTAAACATGGGAAGATAAAAAATGGGAAATGCACTTTCCCTGAACTCTCTCAATGTTCTATAAAATGTTCAATTAACTGTACTTGCCACCATCGTATTTCTTTCCATATTCTCTAGATTGCAATAGGTCTCTTCAGCGGCTCAGTTAACATTTAAAAAGAGACTCAATTTATTATTTTTAACTGAACTCCGAGTAGGTGGTGAATAAATGCTGCTACTAATCATTTCATTTGCTTTGTGACTGGTTGTTTAAACTTTTGAGGAACCACAACACAGTGGAAACAAAAGCTATCTTAAAAATCAAGATAGTAGTAACAGATGTAAAACTTCTTTCATTCCTTGTGCACCACTCTTAAAGTGTGCCATCAAATCATGTAGCATCCAAGCAAGTAATTTAATTACACATACCACATACAGTATTAAAGGCAATGAAAGTAATAATAGTAAATACATGGTAAAGAATTTGAATAATTAAACACAGACAGGCTCAGTTATGTGACTGAGGCGACAAGAGACAGCTTATTCTTTTCTAGACATTATTTTTCTCATTTGTAAATGGGTGCAATAATAATAGTGAGGATTAAGTGACAAACTGAATATAAAGAACTTTAATATTTATAAATGGCACAGGTAATAGATAAATAGCCTAGCAATGCTATAATTAATAGAAACAAAATACTTCTGTTATTGCAGTAATCAGGGGATTATTTTTCCATAAAAGAGCAAAGGTCAAAATTAATTTTTTTTAGTTCAGTAGATAACATAGTTTCTATCAGTTTCTTTTAATAAGGACAAAGGTATTTATTTTATTTTATTTTATTTTATTTTATTTGAAAACATACTGTACAGAGGGGTTACAATTACATGGGCAGGAAAATGCATACATTTCTTACCAAGCATTGCAGCCTCCTCCTTTGTTTACCCTTCACCTCCCTTCCTAGCCTCCCCCCTCCCCCCCACCCAATCATACCCCCCCTCCCTCCCCCCCACCGACATTGTAAAGCTGGTTTTGACATGACATTTTGTACTTCTCATTGTTGCAACAGGTCCACCTGAATCCTTAAACGACTTGTTTGTCCCCGTCTCCTCCACATGTTATACTGATATCAAATATAGTGAAAGCGGGGGTTACACTGTGGGGGAGGGACATACAAAGCAACAAAGAAATAATATTATAAATGCGTTAGAAACACATGCATGAATGAAACAAAAACATTAAAATACATATTTGAGGGTTCGTTTTCCTAACATCACATTCTCTGACTTTTTCCGCTTGACTCATACCTATACTAGATATTGCAAATAAGGGAAACCATGGGACCTATGTTTCTTTGGGCCTGGCTTACTTCACTTAATATAATTTTTTTCAAGCCTTTCCATTTCCTAACAAATGGGGCAATGTCATTCTTTCTGATGGAGGCATAGAATTCCATTGTGTATATACACCACATTTTCTTGATCCATTCATCTACTGAGGGGCATCTGGGTTGGTTCCATATCTTAGCTATGGTAAATAATGCTGCAATAAACATAGTTGTGCTGGTAGCTTTAGTGTGGCCTTGTTTGTGGTCATTTGGGTAAATGCCCAAAAGTGGGATTGCTGGGTCATTGGGGAGCTCTATATGGAGTCTTTTGAGGAACCTCCATACTGCTTTCCAAAGTGGTTGAACAAGTTTACATTCCCACCAACAATGAAGTAAGGTTCCTTTCTGTCCACATCCCCTCCAGCATCTGTTGTTGTTAGAGTTCTTGATTTTTGCTGTTCTAACTGGAGTGAGGTGATATCTCAATGTTGTTTTGATTTGCATTTCTTTTATGGCTAGGGATGTTGAACATTTCTTCATGTGTCTATTGGCCATCCTTCTTTCTTCTTCAGAGAAGCTTCTCTTTAGGTCTTTCGCCCACTTACTTATTGGGCAGTTGTTTCTTTGAGGATTTGTTGTTGGGTGGTTTAATTTTTTGAGTTCCAAGTATATTTTAGATATGAGACCCTTGTCCGTTGTATGGCTAGTAAAGAGCTTCTCCCAATCCGTGGGCTTTCTATTGATCTTGCTAGCTATGTCATTTGCCCTGCAGAAGCTCTGCAACCTTATACAATCCCATTGGACAAAGGTATTTTTGTATTTGAGTGTCTGTGTGTGTGTTTGAGAGAGAGAGGGAATTGGCACTGTGAATAGTGATGTATAACTTCTTGGGTATCTTTTGATTTATTGTTTTAAAACATTATTTAGTGGCAGTGTAGGGAAAAGAACAATGGACTTAGAATAAGAAAACTGATTTACACCTGAGCACTGCCAAAACATGATCTATATAGATGCCTAACGAATGTGTGGTAGATTTAAAGACAAATGAGTTGTTGGTAGCTTCTGAATATCGAGTTTGGATATAATTTCAGTAGGCTATGCTCTTTGCTTATTTTAAAAACCTTGAAAAAGCTTGGCACCAGTAACTCATGCCTGTAATCCTACCTACTCAGGAGGCTGAGATCTGAGGATCATGCTTCAAAACCAGCCCAGACTCTTATCTCCAATAAATTACTCATGAAACCTGGAAGTGGTAAGTGGTGGAGCACTACCCTTGAGCAAAAACAAGATCAGGGACATCACCCAGACCCAGAGTTCAAGCCCCAGGACCAGGAAAAAAAATCTTGGAATAGTGATGGAGCCTGAAAGCAAAATTAGGTTGAATATGTGCCCATGAATGTGGAACAAACATACTGAGACGTCTAGAAATGTCACTCATTATATTTCCTCTACTGACCTGGAGCCATTAATAGGTCTTTCATTATTACTTAATAATTTATTTGTGTTAGTGACTCTCAAAGTGCTTGGTCTCAAGCCTCTTTTTTATTATGAAAAAGAACTTAGGATCTTAGTGAGATCATGTTTATTTGACATAGCTTTTGACATTTTTGTATTAAAATTTAGTATTTGGAGATTTAAATATTATAAATAAGTCTATTTCATGTTAAAGTAAATAATATATTTATGAAAAATAGTTGTATTTGCTAAAACTAAAACTGTAGAAATTGTGACATTTTTGCAAGCTTGATTTACATCTTGTTTAACAGATGAGAACTAGATTCTCGTATTTGTCTCTGTGTTCAGTCTGCTAACAGCTGTTAAATGGTTCCAGAAACACCATTCTACCTTTATCTTTTTCTCTTTTACCCTTCATTAACCATTTGTGAAAGAATGAGAGTGACAAAAACTAGTTAATAGCTTAGATTATTTTTCCAGTTCTGGGGCTTGAACTCAAAGTCTGGGCACTGTCCCCAAGCTTCTTTTGCTCAAGGCTAGCCTTCTACCATGTGAGCCACAAAACCACTTCTAGTTTTTTCTGTTTATGTGGTACTGAGTAATTGAACCCAGGGCTTCATGCATGCTAGGTAAGCACTCTACCATTAATCCATATTCCAAGCCCAGCTTAGATTGTTTAAATGGAATACATATTGTCCTTTTAAGTCTCCATAAAAGATCTCAATGGACTTTTATGGGCTCTAGATTCACACTTCTATGACTACCAATTCTGGTTGTTTCTTTTTTTAAATCTCATCATTATTATGAATTTTTTGGTTGAATTTCAAAGGCTTTTGGAAAAGAAACTACAGTTACTCAGCATCTTAAAATGAATTTAGTCAATTCTTGAGTGGTACCGAGTGGGAGGGAGAGAAAGAATGAGAGTGTTGATGAGGAGAATGTAGCTTTGAAAAGAGCTGGAGAGTGGGTACAATAAATACTAACTGTAGTTTATTGTTCGTAAGTTGGTCTCATCACTTAAGAATAGCTTAACTTTGAACAGTTAATTAGTCTTTTTAGGGCCCAGATTGCCCATTTGTAAAACAATATGAATAATATTTAATTCATGGTGTTATTGTGAAGAAATCAAGTAATATCTGTAAAGTGCTTAACTTAATGCTTCCCTCATTGTAGTGGTCCATTATTCAATCAACTTTTTATTTTCATTTTATCCAGGATGTGACCTGCTTATAAACACAATAAACTCCTTGAGTTATACTTTTCTGCAGCAATAAATATCTTTATACAAAAGCTATCCACATTTAGAATAATGTCCTTAGGTTAAAATCCTGTTGGAGTTACTGGCTCAATAAACATCTTGAACCTTTGAATTTATTTTAGGATATTAGTATCCAAAGGGCTATATCATTACAACTCCTATCAGGAATGTATAAGAGCGTCTGATAAGTTTATGTAGCTTCAGGGACCTGGGATACAATGGTAAGTAAAATAGAAGAGCTGCATCTTTGGCTGCAAATAGTAATACACTTTGTTTAAAGTTTCATGAATTAGATAGGTAAGAAGTAAACTGCCTACCAAGAACAAAATATTAACATAAGCACTTGAGGAAAAAATAGATGTGGTCTTGGTACACATGAAAGTTTTCCAGTCACTCAACTAGCATCTAATAAAAAATGGGGTTGCTATATTTTCCTGAACCTTTAGTTCTAAAGATTTTGTTTTGGCCGGTGGACCTTTAAAATCTTTCATGGTATACTTTACCAACCTATTTATTTTCCTAGCAGGAGCTTTCCCTTGGGCAATATGTTCTAAGGGTTCTAAGTTTTATGCTATTTTAAAATCCTGGTAGAGATGAGGCAAGAATGAAGGCAAAATGGAGGGCACTGAGAAAGACACTGGCTGGGGTGGGGAGGTGTGAGGAGGAGTGAGGCGGGTTCTAGTACAGATTGATGAAACACTTCTTCCGTAGGACTGGCAAGGAGGGGGTGGAGGCAGATGGGAAGGAACAGATCTTCATGGGCTGAATCTGCCCCTTCCAAATTCATGTATTATCGTCCTAATCCTCAGTAGGTGACAGTCTGCATGTGGCATTTTTAAAGAGATAATTGAGGCTAAATGGGATTATTTGAGTAATCCAAGGTGAGTGGCGTTCTTAAGGGAGGAAAGTAGAAGATCTGGCCTTGCAGAAACTGCAGTGTGGTGTGGCGATCTGTTGCAAGCTCTCAGTTAACCATTGCTATTCTGGATGATGATGATGATTGTTTAGAGACAAGTCCAAGAATAGTTCTAGGAACTACTGACTGGAAGATCAGCAGACGAAACTAAAAGCCTAGACATGCCATTCTCAGGTCTTCACAATTAAGAAACAATATCACAAAGACAGTATTATATTGATATAAGGATTTATCATCATGATAAAAAGCCTCATGAACCACCTAGGATGGTGATCAATAGCTGACTAATTAAATGAAGTCAGCTCAATCTAAAAAAAAATTGCAACACTATGCAGCCATCCAAAGGAATGATATATGGAATCTATTGATGGTAACATAGAACTTTCTTCATGCTAATTTGAATGTCAATGTTGTCCTTTGGACCTTGACATGAAGGCCACATGTAATGTAGCAACAAGGTGGAATAAGCCAGTGACTGATACTATATTTAATGGAGAACCTTGCCAGTCCTGAGCCACCTGCCTAGACTGTGCAAGAGAAAGAAACATGCTACTATCACGGGCAAGTCATCATTTTTTTCTGGTATTCTGTCACTTGTAGCTGAAAGCAACTGAAGGTGTGTGTGTGTGTGTGTGTGTGTGTGTGTGTGTGTGTGTGTGTGTGTGTGCGCACGCGTGCACACACATGAGTGCACAAAGAAATGCCTGGAAGGATGTTCAGGGTATTGTCAATGGTGACTCTGTCAGGATTGTAGGATTTGTAGTGACTTTTACCTTATCTTCAAACTTCGGGCGGTACATAGGTCACTTCTTACAAAAGCAATAAATCAAAAGAGAAATATAATTCTTTCTACCCTCTGCCCTACATTTTCAGTTCAGTGATCAAATTCTCACCTGTCCTGAGCCATTCCCAGAGCTGTGATTCTAAATGACTGCTCACCCTTGTTCTTTGACTTACCTAATGTGGAAGCTCAAGCTTACTCATCCACAAGAAAGCATCCACCGTGTGCTCTGCTCTGGAGGAGATGGGGATCATGGCTTCTTCTCTCTCAAGAGGAAAAATAACACACACCACAGAAAAGCCAGGTATCATTTATTCTGTATAAAATTCATTGAAGGTCTTAAGTAAGGTTTTGAGGAGAGAGAAAGAGAGCATTAAACAAAGAAAAATTCGTTGTCATGAGCATGCAATCTAGGGGAAGGGATGATGCTTAAAAAGCATTGCTTATTTATTTATTGGGCTGGTCCTGGAGCTTAAACTCAGAGACCAGGTTCTGTCACTTCGGTTTTTTCCCCCTTAAGACTAGTGCTCTATCACTTGAGCCACAGCTTCACTTCTGGCTTTAATTTTGGTAGTTAATTGAAGATAAGAGTCTCTGACTTCCTTGCATTCAGCTGGCTTCAAACCATAATCTGTACATTTCAGCAGGTTGACAGGTTTGAGCCACTGAGTCCCACCTACTTATACTTTTAATTATCACATAATTGTACAAACTCATGGGGTGCAATGTCATGTTCAGATACATGTATACAATGTGCAGTTATAATTCCAATATAAATAGCATTCTCATGACCTCAAACTTCATTTCTTTGTGGCAAAATATTAATAATACTATATCCTAGCTATTTCATTACAGAAAATACATTATTATGACTATTGTCCCTGTGTTGTGTCAAAGAGCTCCAGGACTTATGCTTCCTAAATATTAACTTATATGAAAATAAAAAAGAAGAAAATCAGAACACTGACACACAGAAGGGACCAAGTGAATATATGAGGAGATGATCACAATCTACAGGCCAGGGAAAGAGATTGCAGAATGAGAGCAACTCAAAGTATCTAGGACTTAGACTTCCATCACCCAGCACTGTGAGGAAATATGTTTCTGCTACTTAAGTCACTCAGTGTGTGGTACTTGTTCATAGCATAGGAACGTAGCAGAGATGGCATGGGGGAGAGGGAATATAAATATATATATTCCACGAGTTTCTTCCCTCAACCTCACCCACATTTTTATCTGTTCATTTAGTTTTACATTTTTATTAGCATCAATTACTTGTTCCAGGGAATTTAATTCTGACATGCATATATATACAGACAATGTACTTTGATCAGACTAACTCTTTCCATCACTATCTTCCATCCCTTGTATCCATTCCCAAAATAATCTCAACAAGCTTCATTTTTCTATTTTATCACATGCACATAAAGGACATTTACCCTTTTCCTCCAACT
Organism: Dipodomys spectabilis; assembly: GCF_019054845.1. Lineage (NCBI taxonomy): Eukaryota > Metazoa > Chordata > Mammalia > Rodentia > Heteromyidae > Dipodomys > Dipodomys spectabilis. The sequence continues at coordinate 6,299,121 of NW_024870740.1, forward strand.
AGTACCCCCTTTTCAGATAGAACTTCTTTTACATTCCTGTCCTAGTTTTGTTTGGTGTTTCATAATTGTTCAAAGGTGTTTCCTTGAGACCTGGAATATTTTGGTTTTCTGTCTCATAAACCCAGGCCCAGCATGGTTTCTGGCATAAGGTCAGAGATTCATTTTTCTTTTTCAGTGGTAGGGGCCAAACCCAGTTCCTTGCCAAAGCAAGGTAAGCAATCTACTCCTGATCTAGCTCCTCAGCTTGGTTAGTTTTTTTTTTCCTTTGGGGTTGAATTAAGTGAGTTCAGATTTGGGGCAGAGTGACTGGACAGATGGTTGTGCAAAAAGTAAGACTTCAGAGCATATAGCTGTGAGCATAAAAGATGGACTTTGTCTATTTGGCTCAGAAGAACTATATAAGAGTTGTTCTACCCATAATAACATTTGATAATTTTCACAAACATCAAAAAGTTTTACTTGTTTATTTATTTTATGAATAGTCTTTAATTTATTTCTCTTAAAATTAAGTGAACAGTAGGTCTTTACACAGAATAACTTTTGCCCTGGTAGTTATTTTTCTATTAAAATTTCAGTTGTTAGCAGAGCTGGAATAAATTTAGGCTTCCTTAATTGAGTTGGTTTTATTAAGGTTATGGAACTATAGCTAATTAAGTCACAAACAATAAGCTGCGTGAGATTCTAGTGGAAAAAAATCAATGCATGAAAACCTGATTGTTGTTTTTCCTAGAGATGCTGAATTAGGGGTTGCAAAGACTGCATTGTGTAAACCAAATTTGGAGCTTCGTTTTTAACTGATCTACTTAGCAGAAAGATGATAAATGAAATGAATGGTAGTAAGTAGGTGGCCTTAATATATATCTTTATTTCGCTTTCCTTTTTCTTGCTTCTTTTTTTCTGTGGGAAGAGGGGCAGTAGTAGGGTTTGAACTCATGCCTCATACTTTTATGTAGGTGTTTTTCCACTTAAGCCATACTTCATTCCATTCCTTTTCTATCTTTCTCCACAGTGATACCAAATTCTCGTTTCTTTTTCTAAAAGACAGACAATTATTCACATCATTAGTCTTTTTTCTTTGTCACATCAAATTAAGTAGTGACTCTTTATGCATATTTGGAATTAAAGATATTAAATGACAAATATTCCTTTATTGGTAACCATCTTTATTTTTTAAATATCCAGGGTACCAAAATCAAATACAGTGACAAAAGGAGATAAACTATAGGAAGAAAAACACAAAAGAAAAAGAAATCATATAGTACATTGAAAACAACAACAACAAAGATAAACCTCTTGTTTCCATATCTTGGAGTTCATTTCGCTTAGCATCATCTTATATGTTCATATGTACATAATGCTTCAATAAACATAGTTGTGCTGGTAGCTTTAGTGTGGCTTTGTTTGTGATCATTTGAATAAATGCCCAAAAGTGGGATGGCTGGGTCATAGGGGAGCTCTAGGTAAAGTCTTTTGAGGAACTTCCATACTGCTTTCCAGAGTGGTTGAACAAGTTCACATTCCCACCAACAGTGCAGTAGGGTTCCCTTCTGTCCACATCCCCTTCAGCATCTCTTGTTATTACATTTCTTGATAATAGCTGGGGTGAGGTGGAATCTCAATGTTGTTTTGATTTGCATTTCTTTTATAGCCAGAGATGTTAATCATTTCTTCATGTCTATTGACCATTCTTATTTCCTCTTCAGAGAAGTCTCTCTTTAAGTCTTTTTTTTTTTTTTTTGCCAGTTGTGGGGCCTGAACTCTGGGCTTGGGCACTGTCCCTCAGCTCTTCAGCTCAAGCCTAGCGCTCTACTACTTGAGCCACATTCTGCTTATGTGGTGCTGAGGAATTGAACCTAGGGCCTCATGCATGCAAAGCAAGCACTCTACCACTGAACCAAATTCCCAACCCTTCTTTTTAAGTCTTTAAATCACTTATGAATAGGGAGGTTGCTTGTTTGAGAATTTGTTTTTGAGAGATTTAACTTTTTGAGTTCTAAATATTTGAGTTCTAAATACTTGTCTTGTATGGCTAGTGAAGATCTCCCAATTTGTGGGCTTTCTGTTGATTTTGCTAAGTCCTTTATGTCCTTTCCATGTAGAAGCTCTGCAATTTAATGCAATCCCGTTTGTCCAAGCTTTCTTTGATTTGTTGTGTTTCTGGATCTTTATTAAGAAAGATGCCCTAGTGCTTCTCCTATTCCTTCCTGTATTGTTTTTAGTGTATCTGATTTTATTGCAAGGTCTTTGATCCATTTGGAATTGATTCTGATGCAGAGTGACATATAAGGACCTAACATTAGTTTTCTACAGGTATTTAACAATTTTGTCAGCATCATTTGTTGAAGAGGCTGTCTTTCTTCCATTCTATTTTTTTGGCTTCTTTATTAAAGGTTTGGTGGCCATTGATCCTCAGGCCTGTTCTCGTGCCAGTAACGAGCTGTTTTGTTTATTATAGCTTTATAATAGTTTGAAGTTTGGTATTGATATTCCTCCAGCACTGTTCTTTCTGCTAAGGATTGTTTTTGCTATTCAGTGTCTTTTAATATTCCATATGAGGTTTTGGATTTCATCCTCTATTTCATTGAAGAATGAGATTAGGATATTGATGGGTATTACACTGAATTTGTAGATAGCCTTTGGCAGTATTGCCATTTTCACAATGTTAATCCTTCCAATCCAGGAACAAAAGAAGTTTTTCCTACTTTCTTAGTTTTGTTTTAATTTCCTTTTTTGGGGTTTTTAAAGTTTTCATCATAGAGAACCTTCACTTCTTTGGTGAATTCCTAGGTATTGAATTTTTTCATGGGCTATTATAAAAGGAATTACTTTCCTGATTTCAACCTCAGTCTTCTCATTATTGGCACATAGAAAGCCATTGATTTTTGAGGTTTAATTTTATACCCTGCTACTTTTCCAACGTTTCCGATCAGCTGTAATAATTTGGAGGTGGAGTCTATCGGGATTTTTAAATACAGGGTCATGTCATCTGCAAAGAGGGAGAGTAAATAAGACTTTTGAAAATGTCTTTCTTGGTCCTCAATTGAGGTCAAGTATCATAGGGTATGATTTTTGTAAAGTCTAACAGGTTAAGTGAAAGATTGCAATCTTATTTTTTTTTTTCTTTTGGTCGGTCGTGGGACTTGAACTCTGGGCTTGGGCGCTGTCCCTGCGCTCTTCAGCTCAAGGCAAGCGCTCTACCCCTTGAACCACAGCGCCACTTCCGGTTTGTTCGTGGTTTTTATTGGAGATAAGAGTTCATGGACTTTCCTGCCAGGGCTTTGAACCGCGATCCTCAGATCTCAGGCTCCTGAGTAGCTAGGATTACAGGCGTGAGCCACCAGCACCCGGCTTGCAATCTTAATAATGAACACAATGAAAATCACAAAATTACAAATTCATCAAAAATCTCAATATACTTGTATATATAAATAATACCTACTCTATATCGTACATGTATCTTAATTCTGGCCTGTTACATTTTTTTCTCTTTCTGTCTATTCTTCTTTTTCTCATAACTCTGTTCACAGCTTGTTTTATTGAAACTATGTCTGGTACAGAGCAAAGCCAATATGAATGGAGCTCTCTGGACTGAATTCATGCATTCATTATTACCGACAGAGCAACACCATAAATGCAAGATTTGCCTGAATCTTATTTAATTCTTGATGTAGTTTTATAATTAGTCACTATTAATTCCCTTTACTTTGTTTTCTAGTTTGAACTCAAGTAAAGGAAGCAAACATTTCATTAAAGAATGGTTGAGGAGAAGTTTAACAAACAATGAGGTGCTTGGGGAACTGGTCCATTCCACACACTTGGTTTTTTAAATTGTCTCCAGTCTTTTTGCTCATACTTTTTTCCCAGACATACTTAAAACTCTTCCAAAGATAATTCTTTTTTCCTTTTTTTTTTTTTTTTGTCGGTCGTGGAGCTCGAACTCTGGGCCTGGGCGCTGTCCCTCAGCTCTTCAGCTCAAGGCGAGCGCTCTACCACTTGAGCCACAGCACCACTTCCGGCTTTCTAGTGGTTTATTGGAGATAAGAGTCTCACGAACTTTCCTGCCCAGGCTGGCTTTGAACTGTGATCCTCAGATCTCAGCCTTCTGAGTAGCTAGGATTATAGGTGTGAGCCACCGGTGCCCAGCTCCCAAAGATAATTCTTTAGTATCTAAAAAATCTATAAGAACTTAATCCTTATTGGCTTAGATATTAAACAAAGTTTTTTCACTCTTTGATTCCTCATCTACGAAAAAAATGAAGGCTGTGGCACTATATCAGAGGCATTTTAAACTCAGAATAGCTGGGACACTTGTTAAAAAGACAGGTTCCAGGCCTCCATTTTAATCTTTGGAAATCTCAGGGACTCAGACTTGAGACTATATACTTGTAAAATGCATTTCAGGTGATTCTGAGTTGGACACTTTTAAGGCAGAAATTATAGTGCTTCATCTGTAACAATTGCTACATCATAGTTGTTTTAGAAGTGATATACACTGGGGTTACCTTTACGGATATCAGATAAGATGTGCATTTCTTTCCTTATGCATAGTATCATCTGTTCCCTTGTTCACTCCCATTCCCTCCCTCCTGTCTCCACCCATGAGTTTCATGGTTCACTTTCATCAATGTACAGTACAGCCAGTGAGCTCCACTGCTGTACTTTTCACCTGCTTTCCATGGTGATTTTTTTTATAAATTTATATTTGAGCTTTTTGGCATTCCTTTTCTCCTCCTCTATCTCTCACCTCATTATTTTGTATTTGCCTTACTGCACATCCTGTTCACTAGTTTCTTTGTGTCAAGAGTACAATGATGCTCTTACTGATGCTTGTGCTAGAGCCATATTTCTGCATGGGCTCTCCCTTAAACTGTATTACTGTTATTCATATTTGAGCTTACATTATTGAATACATCTATATTTATGTCAATTTACTATTCATCAATGATGTATAGTTGTTCCTTAATAAAAGTCAAATAAATTTTCCAAATAGATATAGAAGAGACATTGCAACAAAAAAATAAAACTACTGCAGAGTAGCAGACTCTATCAATAAAAGACACCGTGATAGGTAAATGGCATTTGAAGCCAGAAAGAATGCTTCTGAAATTGGAATGTTTTAAGGGAGTTTCAGGGTGAGGAGAAATGAAAGCATCCCTATTGAAAGTTAGTGAGGGTCATCGATTAACACAATGATTATTTATGGAACACTTGTTCTATATCAGCCTGTGCAGATGATTCAGGCCTGAAAAAAAACGGAGCCAAAGTCTTGCTTTTCTAGGTAGAATTCATACTGGTGGGGAGAAGGAGAGGCAATCAATAATCAATCAATAATTCATTAAATAAAGGCTAATATTAAGATAGGTAATGATAACCATCACAAAGATAAAGATAACCATCATAGAGAAATGAGGTGATAAAAAGTAACTGGTTCATTGTATTAAGGGAACAAGGGTGTAGTCTTTATAAAGGTGACATGTAAGCATGGAATTGACTGATCAGATGCAATTATGCAAAGATCAGAAGCAAGGCCATTTCACGAGAAAAGATCAGCTCACCCCAAAAGCCCTGGGTTTGAAGGTGAACTTGGAACATTTATGAAGCCAAGAAAGATCACGAGAATAAGTGATGATAGGAGAGATTGTTGAGATATTATCAAGGCTAATAGAGCTTTGCAAAAAGTATTTATAAGCCAAAAATAACAAGTTTGTATGTAGGGCGACACATTTTATTTAATTTAGAGTTTTTGACTGCTGTGTAAACAATATACTACAGGAGATGATAAACACATTCAGAAGCCAGGATAGGAGTCTGTTGTATCGGCCAAAAAAGATATGATGAGAATTTGAAGTATGATTTCCAGGAACATGACTCAATTCCTGATTATAAGAGGATTGAAGGAATGAGAAGCATACAGAACATATCCCTTGACCAACTGGAGTTATTTTCACAAGGTGCGTACCAGAAAGCATCCCATTACCTCGCCAAGTTTTCCTTTAAACAATCTCATGCATTTTGACATGGAACCCCACAATTAGTCATGTGTAGTCAGAAGTGTATTGCATTCAAGTGTCCTAAGTCCTGCCCTTAAACAGCATTGGAATATTGAAATTCAGATTCTAAATTTTGCTGTAAGCATTAGGTGAGACCATGAATGTGAATAGCAGGGATGTGTACATAAGAGGAGTGTAATTCTGTTCATGGAATTGAGATTTTCCCTAGCTACTTGTATCCTATCATTACAGAACACAATTTTCAATACTTAGATGGCACTAACAGAGATTTTCACCTCAGCCCATTTTAGTATATTTATTTCAAATGACAGAGGATACTGAAGAGGATTACCATCTAGATGAAGATAAGCCTATCTTGAACTATAATTACCATTTGAATTTGCTTCTTAACACTAAGTATTTATTTCTGGTTTATTACTGTACAATATGACCACAGTAGACACACTGTATTATTCTTTTACACTGCAAGGTTTTCATGTTTTTCTAATTTCCTGAAGGCAAATCTTAACACAAAGAGTAACATTGGATAAGCTCACTGAAAATGAGAGAGCTTGCCACATGGTTAAGCTGATATAATTTCAAATGTGCTGTATTATCATAACTTCTTTGTATGTTTACATGCCTGTATTTGAATCATCCATGAATACAAATCAACAAATGGAATGAGTAAGATTTTAAAAATCCAGATATTGCTCAAAATGTAGTTTCATTTCCTATTCTTCCTATTAAAATATTTATAATATAAAAATTACCATCCTAAGCATATGTAAGTGGACACATTAGCAGTACCATATTTTTAATAGTGTTGCATAACCATCACCATCATTCATCTCTATAATTCATTCATAATATTATATATATGCAAGATGTATATCATGATGCACTGGTATACCCAAAAATGGTGAAATGGAAAGTTAGGAGAAAGACAATATCTGACACTGCTATGCTTTTTGTGTGTGGCAAGCACTCCTGAAATTCACCTTTTCAGCAAAAATTTGAATAGTATATATGAACTGTAGTCCTCATGTGGCATATTAGATCTCCAGATTTGTCCATCTCACACATATGCTGCTTTGTGTCTTTTACCATATACATCCCTATTTCCTCTACCTTCTATTCTTGGTTACCCTACTATTTCATTCTCTTTCTCAGTGTATTCAACATTTGTGGCAGAATGAGGGTTTGCACTCAGGGTCTTGAGCTTGTTTAGTATGCTTTCTTACTTGGGACTTTACCACTTGAGCTTAGCCTCCAGCCCTACATTTTTGCTGGTTGTTTTGGAGACAGAGTCTAACAGACTTCTCTGTCCAGGGCTTTGAACAACTATCTTGGATCTCAGGCTTCTGAGTCACTAGGATTACAGTCATGAGCCATCAGTCCTCAGCTTCAACTTTATATTAAAATTCTACCTACACCTGAGATCAGTAGCATTTTTCTGAGTCTGGCTTATTTCAGTTAGCACATTGTCCTCAAGGCTCGTCCATGATGTGACAAATGGCAGGACCTCCTGCTGTAAAGGCTGTGTGTTAGTTCATTGTTTAGGTTGTGCATGAAATACAAATTTTCTTTACCCTTTCATCTGAAGAAGGTCATTGTTGTTGTTTCTCCATACTCTCTATTGTGAATAATGCTGCAATGACTCTAGGAGTGCAGGTATATTTATAGGGTAGATATTTCATTTCCTTGGACATATACCCAAAAGAGACATTTCTAGGTACTCTCATAGTTGCAGTTCTCTACAAACCTCTGTAGTGCTTTAAACAATGCTTTCTGCACAGTTCCACCAGTCTATCCTCACTGGAGTGTATTACAGTCCTTTCTCCACACCTTCACCAACCTTCATCTCCTGTCTTTTGATAATATGCATCATAATAGGTGTAAGGTAATGTCTCACTGTGGGTTGGATCCTGATCATCAATTATTCTGAGCTTCTTTACATACACCTGCTGGTCATCTGCTTGTCTTCTTTGGAGATATGTCTATTCAGGTCCTTTGTTCATATGTTTAATCAGTTCATTTGCATTTTCCTAATGGTTTCTTTACAGGATATGTGTACTGTATTTCCTAATCTGCAAGCTGCCTTTTCTCCTTGTTGATTATTTCAGTTCTAAGTAGTTTCATTTTCTTTCCTTTCATAGAGAAAGCTTTTGATGTGATACCCAAAAAAACTTTTTCATTTTTATGTTCTTTTTTGTAACATTTAAGTCTTTTATTTATTTTACATTCATTTTTGTGTGTGATGTGAGATTAGGGTTTAAATCATTCTTTTGTCTTCGTACCACATGTTCTCCTGATGCTTTTGCCAACAACTAGTTGACCATAATGTCTTGTTTCACAATCTTTTTCTCTTACCTTTGTCTGTACTCTGAGGACCTGAATAATAAATACCTCGTGGTATTGTGTCATTTGAATGCATCAGGCATTGATTAATGATGTTCTCTAAGCATTAATATAACCTGGTAACAGTACTAATATCACAGTTTTATATTATTAATAAAATGGAGTTAGACATTTAATAAGTAGACTTTCTTACCAGGTGTAATGGTTCATGCTGGTAATTTGGCTATTCAGGAGGCAGAGACAAGATGATTGGGATTTGAGGTTAGTCTTGGCAAAAGTTAGGACCAGGTGTGATGGCTAATGGTTGTGATCCCAGCTAGTCAGGAGGAAAAACAGGACTGTAGCCCAAAGCCAAAATTGGAGACCCTATCTGAAAAATTAGCTACAGCAAAAGGATGGGGTCATGACTCAAGTGGTACAGTGCTTACTAGCAATTGAAAAGCTTGGAGTTCAAACCTCAGTACTACCAAAATAGCTTCTCTGCTGCTGCTGCTGCTGCTGCTGACTGCCAATGTCTTTGTATAGATTTAACTTGCATTTGGCTAATAATTTAAAGCCATGGCCAGCTATATCCTAGTGAGAATATTTTGAGTACCTGCCTTCTCATATATGTAACTACTTTGATACGCTGAGTCACAGCTTTAAGCTCATACTTTTTGCGTAGATAGTGGACAAATTGAATTATTTTAGAAAAAGATATGAGTAGTATGCTTTAAAAAGTCTGTATAGTTTACCTTTAGCTCCTTTCTATATTTAAATATATTTTAAGGGGGGGATTATAGTAACTAATACCTTTAAAGCTAGAATTATAGTGCATTAAGTCTTTTTTGAAACTTGTTATCTGTCATTCTAAATCCTCTTGAAGCTAGGTGTAAGGAATAATAGATATGTATTCAGTCAGGATACAGAAGAGGTTTTTTTTTTTTTTTTTTTTTTTTTTTACTGGCTTTGGGATTAGAAGATTTTCACCTATCAGTGTTTAAGCTTTAACTTTCTGACAGTTAGTCTTGACAAGGCCAAAATAAGATTTTAATAGTTGTGCTCAGAGAGAGGGTGGTTTTTCATTAGAAGGCAAAGTGTCAATTAAAAGGGTGGTGAGATAAAGAAATAGAAACTAGATTAAGTGTATACTTTTTTAAGGATGATAAGAAAATCCATTTTCAAGTTACATTTCTTTGAGGCTGTACTATCATAAGTAAAGATGGATTCCTTATACTCTTAAAAGACTACTTTTGGCCCACTAAAGATTTATTAACTGTTTAATAATCATTTAAAAAAGAACTTTTGTGTATATGTCACAAGCATGTTTTAACTAAAATAAAACGTAAAGGCTAACTAGTGGCAGTAAATGATACAGAATTTATAACCAGCTGTCTTATTTTGCTTTGTCTCTCTCCTTATAGTTATTTACCTTTGAAGGATTGAACATTTGCAGTTTTTAAGCAGAATTTCTAATCTCATAAGGAAGCCTGAAAGCTCATTTGATGTAAGTGAGCAAAAATAAATTATGTGCATGCTTTGGTGTAACTGTCCTCCTTTAGAAGAAATGTAGGCAAGCCCAGGCATATGTTTTTAGTATTAAAATGAAAACTGAGCCTGCAGGTATACAATAACGTCAAACTAGAATTTGGAATTAACTATATGAATAAAATTAAGATTCTCTCTGTTGGCTACTGTATGTTTAAAAATGACTGAATAGATATTCAACCAGTTTTAGAAAGTTTTTAAGAGATCATTTGACTTGAAATGTAGTCTGTGTGTAAAATAAGAAATCCATTAGTAAAGACCCAGGAGATTCCTCCCTCAAAAAAATACTGACAATGGAATTTTAGGTATTGATTTGCATAGACCTACTTTCATGGCTACACCTCCATCTACTTTGCTTCTAGGTAAAGCAGTATTGGAATTTATCTATTTTCTTTACATATGCTTAATAATTCTCTCTGCCTAATGGGAAAATCATAATATTGAAATTTAGATATTTTCTTCTTGCTTCTATGGTTTCTTATGGGGAAAAAAACCCCACTGTTATTAGAATGGATTTTCTTCTACAAGTGACACATCAGTTCTCTTTGATGGCTTTCAAGATGTTTTCTGTTTCCAAAGTTTAATTATAAGAAATAGTAGTAAGAATTGATTTGCATTTATTCTGCTTACACTACACGTAGCTTCTTGAGTATGCTAAGTTTGGGAAATTTCAGCCACTATTTCTTTGATGACCCTTTCAGTCTTCTTTTCTCTCTCCTTTTTCTTTTCAGTTGGAACTTAACTTTGTATTTTTTTGTTATCACGCCACAGGTCTCTGAGTATCTGTTCCTTATCTGTTTGCTGAAGGAAATTTTATTGATCTTTTCTCAAGTTCACTGATCCATTTATCTGTTTTTTTTTTTTTAACTTACTGTTAAGATTGTTCAGAAAGTACAGTATTTCTATTGTTGTAATTTTTTCTTCTCTTTTTTTTTGTGGGAGAGAGGGTTCAGTCCTAAGGGTTGAACTCAGGGCCTGGGTGCTATCCTTGAACTTTTCTTTTCTTTCTTTCTTTCCTTTTTTTGTCGGTCATGGTGCTTGAACTCTGGGCCTGGGAGCTGTCCCTCAGCTCTTCAGCTCAAGGCGAGCACTCTACTACTAGAACCACGTGCCATCACTTCAGCCACAGCTCCATCTCTGGCTTTTTGGCAGTTTGTTGGAGATAAGAATCTCATGGACAAATGAACCCTTAGATATGTATTTTAATGTTTTTTTCTTTCATGCATGTGTTTCTAACGCATTTATAAGATTATTTCTTTGTTGCTTTGTATGTCCCTCCCCCACAGTATAACCCCTGCTTTCACTATATTTGATGTCAGTATAACTTGTGGAGGAGATGGGGAAAAACAAGTCGTTTAAGGATACAGGTGGACCTGTTGCAACAATGAGAAGTACAAGCTGTCATGTCCAAAAGGAGCTTTACAACGTTGGGGGGGGGGGGGAGGGGGGAGGGAGAAGGATTGGGACTGGTGGGGGGAGGGGGAAAGCTGGGAAGGGATGTGAAGGGTAAACAAAGGAGGAGGCTGCAATGCTTGGTAAGAAATGTACGCATTATCCTGCCCATGTAATTGTAACCCCTCTGTACAGTATGTTCACAAATAAAATAAAAAAAACAAAACAAACAAAAAAAGAATCTCATGGACTTTCCTTCTAGGTCTGGGTTAAAATTTCTGTACTCAGATATCAGCCTCTGGTATAGCTAGGAGTACAAGGGTGAGCCACTGACACCTGTCTATTTTCATAATTTTTTAATTCTATAATTCCCTTTTAGTTTGTTTTTATTATTTCTATTTCTTTAGAGAGATTTTTCCATTTCTTTTTCATGAAACGTGAAGGAGGGGTTAACAAGTTAGATAAGCAATGTTCTCATTATTACCTTACTTATGTAACTGTAACCCCTCTGTACAAAATCTTGACAATAAATCATTTTTTAAGAAGAGTATTAGCCAGGTGCTGGTGGCTCAAGCCTGTAATCCTAGCTACTCAGGAGGCTGAGATCTGAGGATTAAGGTTCAAAGCCAGCCTGGGCAGGAAAGTCCATGAGACTCTTATCTCCAATAAACCACCAGAAAACCAGAAGTGGTGCTGTGGCTCAAGTGGTAGAGCACTAAGCTTGAGCTGAAGAGCTGAGGGACAGAGCCCCATAACGGACAAGAAGAAGAAGAAGAAGAAGAGGAAGAAGAAGAAGAAGAGGAAGAAGGAGAAGAAGGAGAAGAAGGAGAAGAAGGAGAAGAAGGAGAAGAAGGAGAAGAAGAAGAAGAAGAAGAAGAAGAGGAAGAAGAGGAAGAAGAGGAAGAAGAGGAGGAAGAGGAGGAAGAGGAGGAAGAGGAGGAAGAGGAGGAAGAGGAGGAAGAGGAGGAAGAGGAGGAAGAGGAGGAAGGAGAAGAAGGAGAAGAAGGAGAAGAAGGAGAAGAAGGAGAAGAAGGAGAAGAAGGAGAAGGAGAAGGAGAAGGGGAAGAGGAAGAGGAAGAGGAAGAGGAAGAGGAAGAGGAAGAAGAAGAAGAAGAAGAAGAAGAAGAAGAAGAAGAAGAAGAAGAAGAAGAAGAAGAAATTTGTAACTGATTGTTAAAACTTTTACTGACTACTTTTAATCCTTATTAGATAATTACAGTTTTAATTCATCTGGTGCTATAATATTTATTATTCAAATTATGACTCAATTTTTGGCATGATGGGTGATTTTTTTTTATTGTATGCTAAGCAGTTGATCATTTTTGATAGGGGATTCTCTGAATCCTGTTAAAGCTTTGTTTAGTGAATAGGTATCCTGTTTTAGTTTAGCATATGTGATCTGTTGTTTTGGACTGTGGTTTCAAAAAAGCTAAGTATTTAGGTCATGTAAGATGCTTCTTCGTTTTCCTTGGTCTAGCAGATGTTATGGCTGTTACTGTTTGTCAGTAACCCAAAAAGCAGAAGGTATTTCTTGAAGTGAGAAAGCCCTGATCTCTGGGTAGAAGGGACATGACTCTTCCTGAGCAAGGTGATTTGTGCAAAGACTCCTCTTGTCAAAGTTACTGGCTACTATGAACTCTGTACAGGAGTGGCAGTATAGCACTTCTATTGGCAGATTAGACAGGAGCATCCTTATGCTTCCTTCTTACCAGTTGTCCTGGGCCCTCCTGGTGTTGTCAGAGAGACTCTATCCCTTCTGGAATAGATGAGCTCTCTACTGTCTCTAGTTGTTAGGTGGAATTCAAGATTCTTTCTGTTGTCCGTAGGGAAGTGAGAGTATGCAATGCTCTCCTGTTGTTTTATTTTCCTGGTCTTGGGGTTTCAAACTATTTTATTTCCACTTAACACCTTTCAGATTAACTTTATTTGTCTTATTTCCAGAATTTATAGTTAGACTTGGTGAGGAGGAGCAAGGCTAAATGAGTCTCAACATCTTGTTCACACTTGAAGATGCCATCTGCTGTAGCATATGGAAAAAGTGAAATTCAGGGTCAGACTGTTTTAGTTTGGAATCCTGGCTTAGTCACTATTCTTTATGACTTACATGATAGGAAATTATTTTAAGTTCTCTGAGCCTCACTTGTTTTTGGTCGTAAAAAGAAGATTATTTATTTATTTATTTACTCCTATTCAACACAAGCTCTGCCACTGGATTCTTACTGTAAACTGGAAATGCTCCTGGCACTGGCAACTCACTGAAGCGCAAGCCAGGAACTTCATGGTTCTTCATCCTTACATGTGCAGAAACCCATCAGGTATTCTACAAATAAATAATGCCACAGTGTCAAGTTCCTTGCAAAAATAACTCAGTCTGGCTGCCGAGTGACTGGACTGAGTGTTAGCTGAGATTGTTTCAAATCCTGAGAGAAGAAATGGTATTTTATGCACTCATTTATTTTACTGTATTATCATATTTATTTTTATAACTACTCTTTGATTATTATTTCTACAGATGAGGAAGAAGTCAAACTATGATATGTCCCTTGTTGTCACTGTATTTAATTTTGGTACCTTGGTATTTTATATACACTTATTTGACTTAGGGAAGGGAAAAGGAACAACAGAATGGTGAGACAAAGGACAAGGGGGAACCAATACAACAGTGATATTCACAAGACATTATGTTGGAAATGATCTGTGCAACTCGGGGAGGGGCTGGGAGAAGAGGGAAAGCAGAAGAAAAATGGAGGAGGGGTAACAAGTTTGACAAGAAATGTACTTCTTACTTATGTAATTGTAACCCCTCTGTACATCACCTTGACAATAAAAAAGAAGGAAAAAAAGAAAACACACATGCAGTACATGGCAAACTAGACCATTAAGACAAGGAGACAAAGAATTTGAGAAATAACAAAACCATTTGCAAATGTAGAGCTCTCATCAAGACTTAATGTATATCTTAAAACAGTGGGAGAGCAGATGGAGGAGGCTGCAATGCTTGGTAAGAAATGTACGCATTATCCTGCCCATGTAATTGTAACCCCTCTGTACAGTATGTTCACAAATAAAATAAAATTAAACTAAAAAAAAAAAAAACAGTGAGAGAGCAGAAAGCCAGGCCGTAGGTAAGTAGAACACACTACATTTTCTTCAGTAAGTGGGAAAACTTGTAAAAGTGAGAGTTGAGAATGCTGAAGTTTAAAGACTAAGTTTGCAAATGTGAGAATAAAGGAAAACTAACATACATGTATTGACTTGTTTTAACCAACTATAATAAGACTGGAAGACATGGAAATAGCTATTATAATGGAAGAATTTTGGCTAATCAGCTAATTAAAGATGAGCTCAAAGGAGGTGGGGATTTTTTGTTTTTTTTTTTTTGTTTTTTTTAGTTTTCAAAGACTTAGTTTCTATGTGGGGTCAGGAACCTCTCCAAATAAGTCTGTACTAATCATTTGTAAATTCTCTCATTTGGTTCCTTTCAGTTATCAGAGCATTCTTTGGGGATTTTTTTTCTGATATCAGCTGTCAGAGAATATTGTCTTTCTGAAAGCTCCCTTTTTGTAATTTTTCATAATCTCAGGCCTCTAGTATACTTTACATATATTTATACTTGTACTAAAGTACACTAAATTATGTACGTGAGAAAATACATTCTTTTGCCAATGCAGTGCCCTGTTTGTCTCTTTGCCACACCCTCTTCTCCTTCCTAATTCTTAAGCAACCTCTCTTTTCTTGTCTCATCTTTTAACAATATTCCTTACTGATGTTTAAAAATTCCGTTTTGTGCTAGGCCCCTGTACCTCACACTTATCCCAGATATTCAGGAGATGGAGACATGGAGAGTTTAGTATTAAGTTAGCCTGGGCAAAGTCTGAGAAACTCCAGTTAATCTTCAATAAACAAGAAAAATGCCTACACTGGTTCAAGTGGTAGAGCAACTGCCATGGGCAAGAGCAACACACACACACACACACACACAACACATACACACACACACACACACCACACATACACACATACACACACACACACAACCAAAGACATAGGTGTTTTTGTTTTTTTTTAATTCTCATAGATCTCTAGAACAGGAGTCAGAGTCATACAAATAAGCTCCAGTCAGGAGGCAAATAGAGGGAGAGGAAAATAAAGGTAAATACTTCTAGTGAGGTTTCTACCAAAAGGCTCAGAGTTGGTTTGTGTGCATAATTTCAGTGGGCCTTGGAGAATAAGGACTGTCTTGGTACCTGGCCCTGGGATGATTATAGCAGTGAGATTGTAGTCTAGAATGTAAGAGGCCACTAAGGAAAGCTCTTGGGGCTATGGCTTCTGAATTGGCTGTTTTGCATAGGATAGGTCTGCAACCTCACAGACAAGTTTCTGGTCCTTACCAGGCATAGGTGAACCCTGGAAGGGGAAGAGTTCTCTTTAGGCTCATCAGAGCTCCAAAAATCAAAGCATTAAATAGATACAATATTAAAAAAGAGGGTTAAAATAGTCGCAAATATTTACTATCTAAATCAGGTATAGAATTTATTTTGTTTTGTTTTCATCACAATCTTAAGGTAGGAATTTTGTTTTTGTTTTATAAGTGAGAACATTTCTCTTCATTGATCATAGATAATGGACTAGCTAGGCATGAAAACTTCAGAATCTGTGTACAAATAGGTTAAACTCTGGACTAGGTCATTTTGAACTCACTAGAGGACATCTGTGGATGGTAGAGAGAAACAAGATGTGTTAGAAAGCTTTTAATTTGTCTTTGTGATGAAGAAACAGTTTTGTGAAAGTTGAGGCAAAGAAAGAGGTTCAAAGGTAGTGGTAGTGAAAAGATTCAATACTGTGCTTAGCCCTCCTCTTCATCTTCTCCATACCCTCAACAGTCAGTGCTGCTTAAGTTTTCTATGAGCTTAGTGGGTTGTTTTTTTTTTTTTTTTTCTGTGTGCCATCATAGAGAGTTTGGCTAGAGAGGGAAAATTCAGGCAGTTTGGTTAAGGAGATAGATCTGAGCATTTGCCGGTGTCCATGGCATCAGTGGTGGTGGCAGCTGCTGCCATATCAACAGAGGGAGCCTGGGACAAAGGCACCAGATGAGGTTTGCAAGCAGATTCTACTCACCACCAGCAAGAACTGACAAGGAGCAGAAATCTTCATCCTGCTGATCATAGAGCAGAGACAGCCTGGAAACCAAGAGACTGACGTGAGTAACTCCAAGACATCCTAACTCCTTCTCACAGAGCAGTGGTGGGAAGGTAGCTCCCCTCTCCCACTATTGGAGAAGAACTCCATCTTTGATACTGACAAGGGCCTGGTCTGAGCAGGAGCTCCAACTCAGGCCTTGGAAGAAAACAATAGGGGTCACAGGAACCTGACCCGCCCTGTTCACTTACACCTAGCGGGTAGTTGTCCTTCCCAGGCAGGGGAAGCTCTGCCCCTGGAGGAGTGACTTTCTTCACTGGGTAAACAGAGCCAGAGGCTGCCCCTCCCCCCACTGCAGCCTAGGCTCAGCAGCAAGAGGGGTAAAAGCAAAACAATTGAAACTTAGTAAACATAAATCCTGAGAATGACTCCAGGCTGGGCTCTGTGAGTGTCTCGGGAGCTAGCCCCTCAAGGAAAAGCTACTGATTGCTCATAGGCTTCAACCCTACCCACAACCTAGCTTCATCACAGCAACTCCAAGCTTGAGGAAACAGCCATCTCTCTCTTTTGTGATACTCAAAACAGATCTCCCTCCCACTAAACTAGCCTGGGAGGAGGATCACAAAGTATTGGGAAGAAAGAGCTGTGTGCCTGCTCAAACAAACTGACTTAAGAAACCAATCAAGCCACAGGAATCAAACACCACAAGCAAACCACAGACTCCAAGAAGAGACTGGTTACAGACACAGGGGAGATACAAGATCTCCCCCCCTCCAAAAAGAAATCAAATAACTCTTTTTTTCTACCTAATGGTTTTTAAATTGTTTAAAAATTGTTTTCTATTTTTTCTTTCACAAGTTTTAGTTTAGGTGTGTGCATTTTTTTTTAAATGTCTGTTAACCTTTTGGTCTCATTTTATTTTATTTTGTTTTTGTGCAACTTAATTGCTGTTCTGCTCATCTCTAGATATATACCCGTTATCAATTGTTGGACTTTATCATTCATTGTGTGCCTACTTAAATCAGAAATTGATTATTCAATTCGCAACCTCTTAGGCTTAACTCCTTTAATAGTAGTATTATTTCTTTATGCACATATAATTTTTAAGTACTCCATTTAAATATTTTTTATTCTTTATTTTTTCATTTTTCCTTTTTATTTCTCTCCTCTCATTCTAGCCTTTTCTTCTATCCATATTATTTCTTTATACTTACATAATTCTTAAGTGTTTCATTTTTTTTAATTTAAATTTTTGTTATTTCGGTTTTTTTTTGTTTCTTTATCTCTCTCCTCCTTTCACTCTACTATATCTGTTTCTTCTCTGAAAATAGGACTTGGTTAAATTCACTCTTTCTTTTTACCTCTCCACATTCCTCTAATCCTATTTTTTCCCACTACTCTCCCTAAACCTATTAATTTCTGGTCTGCTGAATTCCTCTTTGATATTATTAACCCAATGAATCCATAGTTGTTTGATGTTGAATTAGATTGTATCTGGTGAAATAGATTGTATCTGCAGCCATTTGGACTGCACCAATCAATCTGTACAACTACAAGACTCTGGTTGCCTTAAAATAGTGTTCTAGCATGAAATTGGTGTTATTTTCATACCAAATGGCAGAACAAGCCAGAGACATACAAGAAAAATGGCAAGTCCAGTTATCTCAAATCCCACTCATGATAATCAGGTGACAGAAGAATGAATAATCCAGAAGAGAGTTCCCAAAAAGCTCTACAAACACTACTGTAAACATGGTGAATGAAAAGATTGAAAACCTGCAATGGACTCAGTGTGAGCATGATAGGAGCAAGATGAGGCTAACGAAAGATTAATACAGGAACTTCATGAGCATAACAAGGTTAACCAAAAATTATTACAGGAATCTTGAGAGCATGAGGAAGCTAATTTAAGATTAATACAGGAATTGCATGAACAGGCAGAGAGTAGTCAAAAAGTAATACAGGAATTGCCTGAATGGGATGAGAATAGACAATTATCAATGGAAGCATTCATGGAATCCATAAACAGACAGCTGAAGGAATCCAGGGAGGTCACAAAGGCAATGCTGAATGGAGCCTGAGAGAAGGAAAGAGAGTCCAATGAAACCATAGCCAATCAACTAAGGGATTTGAGAATAAACAATGAAAACCAATTTAAGGAAGTAAAGAAGTCCATACAAGATCTAAAACAAAGCTCCAACAAAAAACTTGAAGCCATTAAAGCTGACCAATTAGAAGGAACGAAATAAAAAACAAAGTAGAAAGACTTGACAGTAGGTTAGACCATGAAGATCAAATCTCTGGGACTGAAGACAGCCTAGATATTATAGATAAAGAACATACAACTATCCAAGACAAATCCAAGAAATATGATAGATCTTTTCAACATCTAGACGACACCATCAGAAGGCCTAATCTGAGGATAATGGGTATAGAAACAGAAGTTAATGGTCTAGGAAACTTACTTAACAGGATCCTGGCAGAGACCTTTCCAAACATGCACAAAGATAGGCCTATTCAGGTACAAGTAGCTTTTAGAAATCCAAATAGACCAGACCAGAAAAGGACATCCCACTGTCACATTATAATACACACAGGATCAATTCAGACCAAGGAAAGGATCCTTAAAGCTTTCAAAGAGAAAAGATCAACCACCTATAAAGGGAAACCAATTAGAATCACCTCAGATTTCTCAGCAGAGACAATCAAAGCAAGAAGAGCCTGGAATGATGGATTACATACCCTAAATTCAAACAGCTATCAACCAAGAATACTGTACCCAGCAAAACTCTCCTTCATAACGGAAGGCCAAATAAAAACCTTCCATAGCAAAGAAAAACTGAAACAATATATCTTCACCAAACA
This sequence comes from Dipodomys spectabilis, assembly GCF_019054845.1. Classification (NCBI taxonomy): domain Eukaryota; kingdom Metazoa; phylum Chordata; class Mammalia; order Rodentia; family Heteromyidae; genus Dipodomys; species Dipodomys spectabilis. Next base: position 6,318,395 of record NW_024870740.1, read on the forward strand.
AGCCCTACAAAAGACACTTAAAGATGTCCTACACATAGAAAACCAACAAGAGCACAATAAAGGCCAAGAAACCACACCCAAACTGAGAATCCAAAAACCATAGGAAGAACCCAGTTGTTACAGCCCCCAAGAAGGTGGATAACATGGCAGGAACTACCAAACACCTCTTAGTCATAATTCTCAATATTAATGGACTTAACTCTCCAATTAAGCCACATAGACTGTGTAGTTGGATCAAAAAGCAAGATCCTTTTATCTTCTACCTGCAAGAGACACACCTTGCCCACAAAAACAAACATATTCTGAAAGTGAAAGGCTGGACTAAAATCTTCCAAGCAAATGGACCCCATAACAAGGGGGAGTTGCAATCTTAATATCAGATAAAATAGACTTCCAATTAAAATTAGTGAGAAGAGATAAAGAAGGTCACTAAAGATAGGGACACAAATACCTTTTTATTTTTCTTTTTTGTACGTTTTTATTGTAAAAATGCTGTACAGAAGGGTTACAGTTACAATAGCAAGGTAATGAGTACATTTCCTATTGAGCATTGTTGCTTCCTCCTTTGTTTTCCCCCTACCATCCCTTCCCTCCCACCTCCACAGCTACCACCCTCTCCCATCCCCCTCCTCTGCCGAAGTTCATTTTCAACACAGTGTTTTTTTTTAATTATGAAAATACTGTGCAGAGGGGTTACAATCACATGATCAAGGTAATGAGTACATTTATTATCAAGCATTGTTGCCTCCTCCTTTGTTTTGTACATCTCATTGTTACAATGGGTCAAACTGTATCCTTATTTAAACATTTTGTTTTTTCCCTTCCCCTCCCCAAATTAGAAAATTGTATTTAAAATTAGTGAGAAGAGATAAAGACATTCACTAAAGATAGGGACACAAATACCTTTTTCCTTTCTTGCTATTGTTTCTAACCTATTTATAATGTACCATGTGATTTTGTTGTATGTTTCTCCCCCAGAGTATAACCTCAGTTTTCACTATATTTGATGTTGGTGCTCTGCATCTTGTCTATACACTTCTCTAATTCGGGAAGGGGATGGGAAATGACAAAATGCCGAAATAAAGATACAGGTTGACCCATTGTAACAATGAGATGTAGAAGACACTATGTTGAAAAAGAACTTTACAACTTTGGCCGGGGATAGCTGTGCAGGTGGGAGGGAAGGGATATTAGGGGGATAACAAAGGAGGAGTCAACAATGCTCAATAGGAAATATACTCATTAACTTGCTCATGTAACCTGTAATCCCTCTGTACAATAGTTTTACAATAAAAAATGTACCAAAAAATTAATAGCCAGTGATTCAAATGTTGTGGGTAAAGTAAAATGTAATCAATAATTTACAATAACAATTATTATACAATAAATTTAGTCTTTGTTAAAATAAAAAAAATGTTTTACAAACTCTAATTGCCTGTAATTATATAAAAGTTTTTAGATGAAGTAATTATTTATTTATTTATTTATTTTTTAATTTAATTTAATTTTATTTGAGAACATACTGTACAGAGGGGTTACAATTACATGGGCAGGATAATGCATACATTTCTTACCAAGCATTGCAGCCACCTCCTTTGTTTATCCTTCACCTCCCTTCTCAGCCTCCCCCCTCCCCCCCACCCAATCATTCCCCACCCCCACACCGACATTGTAACGCTGGTTTTGACATGACATTTTGTACTTCTCATTGTTGCAACAGGTCCACCTGAATCCTTAAACGACTTGTTTGTCCCCATCTCCTCCACATGTTATACTGACATCAAATATAGTGAAAGCAGGGGTTACACTGTGGGGGAGGGACATACAAAGCAACAAAGAAATAATCTTATAAATGCGTTAGAAACACATGCATGAAAGAAACAAAAACGTTAAAATACATATTTAAGGGTTCATTTTCCTAACATCACATTATCTGACCTTTTCCGCTTGACTCATACCTATACTAGATATTGCAAATAAGGGAAACCATGGGACCTATGTTTCTTTGGGCCTGGCTTACTTCACTTAATATAATTTTTAGTAATTTTTTAAACAATGCCTTTTATGCATCATTTGTCATTGATACAGATGAAAAGAATAGAATATGTATTAAAATGTCAACTATACTAACATGATGACATTTTATTTAAGTGCATAATTAAATTACACTTTGAAGAACTGATCAGCCTTATTTCCTAAAGAAGCAAATTCTGTCTGAGAATGCTTTCTTGAGCTGTCTCCAACTTGAATTGCATAACCCTCTGCCAACCACCTTTATATAGTCTCCCTGAGCTTGTGAATGGGACCAGATGACTTTTCATGGCAATACAGAGATGACAGCATTAAATATACAGATGTCTAAGTGTTTCTCCAAGGCACAGTAGAAGATGTACACTTTATTTCTAGCAGCATGTTCTGGGGCCAAAACCAAACTGCTAGCCTTCATTAGAAACATTGACAGAGGTATGATCCAATATGGAATAATTGAAAAATGCAGATGTTACTAACAGAGAATGATATGTAGTATTGTTTTCAATACTCTTTTCTCTAACCAAATTGGATATAAATCTCAAAATTGTCAACCTTTTTCCTCCCATCTTTTGTCAAAACAGACCATTGGTTATTTTGGAAAACTTGAATATAGGATAAGTCTACAGATATCTGAGCATTATTCTAAAGTACAGAATATATTAATAACAAAAAAAATATGTTACAAAATTTAACTCCCCATTCGATGTGAGTATGCATGAGTGTGAAAGTATGAAAGAATCAGGTGGACAAAGCTAAAAAAGATCATGTCTCAGCATTATTTTAATAACTGAAAGCTAAAAATATCTTAAAGTTATTTTTCACATTTAATGTATTCTGTATATTTCTGTGGGCATATGAGGTACATTTATGTGGCTTATAAACTTTATAGTATACTAATAATATTTGCAGTGGTCTCTAGAGAGGAAGTTAAAGGTAATTCAAATGAGCTAATTAAAATGGAAAGACTTGGAAAAAATTATATTAAGTGAACTAAGCCAGGCCCAAAAAACATAGGTCCTATGGTTTCCCTTATTTGCAATAACTAGTATAAGTCAAGGACAAGCAGAAAAGGTCAAAAGCTATGGACATATGACCATATAAGATGATGTTAGCCAGGCGCTGGTGGCTCACGCCTGTAATCCTAGCTACTCAGGAGGCTGAGATCTGAGGATCGCGGTTCAAAGCCAGCCCGGGCAGGAGAGACCGTGAGACTCCTATTTCCAATAAACCACCAGAAAACCGGAAGTGGCACTGTAGCTCAAGTGGTGGAGCGCTCGCCTTGAGCTGAAGAGCTGAGGGACAGCGCCCAGGCACAGAGTTCAAGCCCCACGACCGACCAAAAAAAAAAAAAAAAGATAATGTTAAGTGAAATGAACCCCAAGATAGGGATACAACTGTTTTTTTTCTTTCTTACTATTGTTTTTAACATTTTACAAACATACTATGTGATTTTTTTGTTTCTTTTGTATGTTCTCCCCCCACGGTATCACTGTATTTGATTCCGGTGCCCTGTATCTTATGTATACATTTTTCTAATTTGGGGAGGGGAAGGAAAATAACAAAATTCTGAAATAAGGATACAGGTTGACCCATTGTAACAATGAGATGTACAAGACACTACGTGGAAAATGAACTTTACAACTTGAAGTGGGGGAGTTGGGGAGTTTGGGAGAGAAGGGATGGTAGGGGAAAAACAAAGCGGGGGAGGAGGGGGGAATAAAATTGTTCGATAGGAAATGTACTCATTACCTTATTCATGTAACTATATTCCCTCTGTACAGTATTTCCACAAAAAACATTAAAAATGAGCCAATTATTATGCCTGTCTACATTTTTTACTCTTCTAACTTTAGAGAAAAAAATGGAAAAATTTTAGAAGCTATCATTTTTATTTTTTTCTAAAAGGAAATGTACATATCCAAATACTTTTAATTCATTAAGAAAATGAGTCCTATCTTTTATTCTATATATACAAGCATATTTATTAAATGACAGAGAAATTTTTTTGCAAGAATGGGAAGAATTGTCATTCTAAATAATGAGTTGTATTCATGTACACTTATTGAAGAACAATAAGATAATAGAGTAAGTAGATATGAGGATGAAAACAGATCATCTGTTAGTACTTTTATTGGCTGGTGATCCATAAATGTCAATCTAAAACTTTTCCTTGGATAAGTTGAAGCAATTAACTTAGGGATAAATTCGATAAAAGAAAATCCAAGACTGAAACTAGGTGATACCTGCCTGTGTTCCAGCTATTCAGGAGGTGAAGTATGATTTTGATGCTTTCCTAAGTGTCCAAGGCAAGCACAATGTTGGCTTGGAGATCCTGGGAAAGTACATTGAGGGAAGATTAAGTCACTTGAGAATTGTATGTGAAGATAAAGTTCAAGGAAATGAGAGTTCCATCACATTCCCTTGTCAGTAAGATATTTATGACAACTCTAGGTTCTGTGCTGGAGACAACTTTAGGCTGAGTAAGAAAGGAGAGTAAGTGGGAATCTGCAAAAAATGTGTAGGATAAATTAACTGAAACAAGATTCTTAATTGCTCAAAATTCTCCAGTCTATGGTTAGGTTCTTCTTAAAATTTAATCTAATTTTATTGTAAGGGTGATGTACAGAGGGGTTACAATTACATAAGTAAGGTTATGAGTACATTTCTTGTTGAACTGTGTTATCCCCTCCCTTGTTTTCTCCCACTTCCCCTCCCTACCAACTCCCCTCCATCCAAATTGTAAAATTCATTTCCAACATAGTGTCTTGTGAATGTTACTAGTCCCATTGGTTCACCATTTTTTAGAAATATTTTCTTTCTTAGTATATATTTTTATTGTAAAGATACTGTACAGAGGGTTTACAGTTACATGAGCAAGATAGTGAGTCCATTTCCTATTGAACATTGTTACCTCTCCTTTATTTCTCCCTTACCATCCCTTTCCTCCCCACTTCTCCAACTCCTCCCTCCCCTCCCCTTCCAAAACTTATAAAGTTCATTTTCAACATACTATCTTGTACATGTCATTGTTACCATGGGTCACCTTCTGTACTTTGCCTCACCATTTTGTTATTCCCTTTCCCTTCCCCAAATCAGATAAAGGTATATAGAAGAAACAGGGTACCAAAATAAAAAACGGTGAGAAAAGGGGATAAACCATAGTAAAAATAAAGAAAGAAAAAGGAAATGACTTCACACTGTACATTAAAAAACAAAAATATAAAACAAAAAACAAAAACCCTCTTGTTTATGTATCTTGGAGTTCATTTCAATTAGCATCATTTTATAAGGTCATATGTACATAGCTATTGAGCTATTGTGATCCTCTGCTAGGACTACTCCAGACATATAATAATGCTTACAAATGAGGAAAACCATGAAACCTATGTTTCTTTGGGTCTGGCTTACTTCACTTAAGATAATTTTTTCCAAGTCTATCCATTTTGTAACAAATGGGGCGGTGTCATTCTTTCTGATGGAAGCAAAGAATTCCATTGTGTATATACATATCATATTTTCTTGATCCATTCATTTACTGAGGGGCATCTTTACTGGTTCCATATCTTAGCTATGGTAAATAATGTTGCAGTGAACATAATTGTGCTGGTAGCTTTAATGTGGCCTTGTTTATAAACCTTTGGGTAAATACCCAGGAGTAGATTTGCTGAATCAAGGGGAAATTTATGATTAGTTTTCTGAGAAAGCTCCATACTGCTTTCCAGAGTTGTTGAACAAGTTTCATTCTGTTTTGGCACATCTCCACCAGCATCTGTTATTATTTCTTTTCTTGGTAATTGCTATTGAGTGGAATCTCAATGTAGTTTTGATTTACATGTTTTTACAGCTAGATTTTCTTTCTTTTTCTTTTTTTTTTAAATAGTCATTTTCTAGTGGTACTGAGCTTCAAGAGGACTGGGAAATAGGCAGTTGGGGGTTATATATTATGAGAGGATGGATACTCACATCTTAGAATATTCATCTAAGATGAAATTGGACAGGGGATAGAATACAAGGTAAATTGGCCTTAGAAGCTAGTAGAGACAAGTAGAGAAAGTCTGCAGAGTGTCTACAAAACCTATTACATGGAAGTCACATAAATGAAATACAAATTATTTCAGAAACCTAGAGGAATTATCATGGAAGTTCAAAGATTCTCTAAAACTTGGTATTTAACATTACAATGGCTTAAATAAGTTTTGTTAGTGACTCATCTGCTTGGTTTTGAGGTGCAAGGATAAAGAATAGAAGCTGAGGTAGGAAGGTTTCTGGAAGTCCCTACTCCAAGCACCTAAGTTGCATTTGCCCTGTGGGGTTCTCATCACCTTCAGTTCTCATCACTCTTAGTGAAGAACTCAAGGACATTTTTGCTTCTAAAACCACACTATAAGGTTCAGTTAACTGTGGTTCCTTTTGGTACAGTAGACACAGGAGAGAGGGATATAAAACTGGGCAAACATACAGAGAAAGATGTTTCCATTTAGGAACAATAGGAATCTGAATTTAACAGTAGTAAGTTATTGTCCCAAATCATAGGCTTGTTCTGCTTTATAAGACAACTTGGGGGAAAAGAACTTGGTTTCTGAAATATCTATGTTTTAATATTTACTCAATACCTAATAAATATACAATAATTACAGAGTGCTCTCTAAATATGTGGCAGAATTAAGGTCTTCATAGTATTTTTTTGAGTAAAAACTCACTATGCAATCCAGAAAAGAAAAAAGAAACTTGGCTGGGGGTGGGGTGGGGTGAGGTGGGGTCAGGGAGAGTCTGGTCTTGAATTCAGGATCCTCCTGTGCTTCCTCCTGAATGTGTGGATTGCAGGTGTTTACCACCAGAATTTTCTTGCTAATATTTCCTTCCCTACCCTCTTCTCCCCTCCCTCTCCTTTCTCCCTCTTTCTTTCCTTCTTTCCTTCCCTCCTTCCTTCCTTCCTTCCTTCCTTCCTTCCTTCCTTCCTTCCTTCCTTCCTTCCTTCCTTCCTTCCTTCCTTCCTTCCTTCCTACCTTCCTTCCTTCCTTCCTTCCTTTCTTTTTTCCCTTTCTTTCTTTTACTTTTTTTTTCTGAGACAGGAACTTGAACTTAATCTGTTGCTTGTTTTTATTCAATGGCTGGTGCTCTATCATCTGAGCCATGCCTTCAACACTCATCTTTTTTTAGAGTGCATCAGAAGAGCATAATTTTTTTCTTGTACCTCAATATCTAGTTGGATTTAAAGATTTAGTTAAAAGAGAATTTATTTTCTTTTGTTGAACTCTTAATTTTTTAAGGGTCGTAGGACTAATACTATGGAGTATGGGAAAGGATTACATGGGAATTAGGATGTAGGAGAGAATTTGCATAAAAGACAGAAGATAGGTCACTGTATTGGTAAAAGAAAATGCATATATACACTGAAGTCCTGAGGACAAGAAAAATTATAAAGGAGGAAACCTTCAAAAGGCCAGTATCCCCTGACAGCTCATTTCAGGAAAGATTCTCCAAAGGACAGTTCTAACACCTTGTTTTGAATCGTCATATAAAACATTAGAGTAGTGGTACTTTCTGTCATCAGAACTAAGATACTCTACCTTGCAGGAAGTTCATAGTGTAATTTCTATATAATCTTTGAAATGAAAATAATGGTGAGTATATTGATTTTATTAAAATGTTGTATATATAGTTGTGACATTAATATTAGATATGAATGAAAGGCTAAATTGAAATGGAGCTGGATCTAACAAGATGAGTGCAAATTTGAGGCAATTTGCCTCAAAAAGATATGTTCAAAGTCATGACCTAAAGCAGAAAGGGAAAGCCCTAGAACTTGGTCACAAGTAGTGATTCTCTTATCAGTGATAGTGCAGTGCTGGTGGTCAAGTATAGTCTCACATTAGTGTACTAGCTACATACTTACTTTTGCTTCACATCTAAGTCATACAAAATCCACATTTTGTAAGCAGCATCCAGGGTATATACTTTAAGCAATATTCTCTGTTGTCTACTATTAATTTCTTTCTAAGTGAGCCACAGAGTAATAAAATCTAATTGGTTCTTGCCAGTGAAAAATCTAGAATTCGTTTGTTTTTTTTTAATGTAAAATTATCATATGACTGAAGTAATAATTAACCAAGCATAGTATTTTTTCTTAATATATTTTTTTTTTGTAAAGATACTGTAGAGAGGGGTTACAGTTACGTGAGCCAGGTAATGAGTCCATTTCCTAGCAAGCATTGTTACACCCTCCTTTAATTTTTCCCTACCATCCCTTTCCTCCCCACCTCCCCAACTCCTCCCTCCCACCCTCCCCCCGCCCCCGCAAAGTTGTAAAGTTCATTTTCAACATACTGTCTTATACATCTGATTGTTACAATGGGCCATCCTGTATCCTTATTTCAGCATTTTGTTATTTCCCTACCCCTCCCCAAATTAGAAAAATGTATATGCAAGATGTGAGTCACCGAAATCAAATACAGTGAAAAATGGTATTATACCATGGGGGAAGAACATACAAAGAAACAAAAAAATTCACATAGTACATTATAAGTACATTAAAAATAACAGCAACAAAGTTAAAACCTCTTGTGTCCCTATCTTGGGGGTCATTTCACTTGGCATCAAGTTATATGGTTATATAACTTGATAGCTTTTGACCTCTTCTGCTTGCCCTAGACATATAATAGTCATTGCAGTTAAGGGAAACCGTGGGACCTATGTTTCTTTGAGTCTGGCTTACTTCACTTAATATAATTTTTTTCAAGTCTTTCCATTTCCTAACAAATGAGGTGGTGTCATTCTTTCTTATGGAGGCATAGAATTTCATTAGGGATGTGTGTATGTGTGTGTGTGTGTGTGTGTGAGTGTATATATACATATATATATATGTATCACAAAAATAGTGTACAGAGGAGTTACAGTTACATGAGTAAGGTAATGAGTACAATTCCAGTTGAGCATTGTTACCTCCTCGTTTGTTTTTCCCCTGCCATCCCTTCCCTTTTCAACATGGTGTCTTATACATTTCATTGTTATGATGGGTCAACCTGTATCTTTATTTCAGCATTTCGTTATTTCCTTTCCCTTCCCAAATTAGAAAAATATATATACAAGATGTAGGGCACCGACATCAAATACAGTAAAAACAGGAGTGATGCTGCAGGGTAGAACATACAAGAGAAGCAAAAAAATCACATAGTACGTTTTAGATACACTAAAAACCATAGCAAGAAAGCAAAAAAAAAAAAAAAACACTTGTATCCCTATCTTGAGATTCATTTCACCTAATATCTTATATGGTCATATGTACATAGCTTTTGAACTTTTCTGCTTGTCCTTAGTTATCGCAAATAAGGGAAACCATGAGACCTATGTTATTTTGGGCCTGGCTTACTTCACTTAATATAATTTTTTCCAAGTCTTTTCATTTCCTAACAAATGGGGCAATGTTATTCTTTCTGATGGTGGCATATAATTCCATTATATATATAAAATATTTTCTTGATCCATTCATCTACTGAGGGGCACCTGGTTTGGTTATAGATCTTAGCTATGGTAAATACTACTCCAATAAACATAGTTGTGCTGGTAGCTTTATTATAGTCTTGTTTGTGATCGTTTGGGTAAATGCCCAAAAGTGGGATTGCTGGGTGATAGGGGAACTCAATGTGGAGTCTTTTGAGGAACATCCATACTGCTTTCCAAAGTAGTTGAACAAGTTTACACTCCCACCAACAACGCAGTAGGGTTCTCTTTTGGACACATCCCCTTGAGCATTTGTTGATATTACATTTCTTGATTATAGCTATTCTAACTGGGGTGAGGTGGAATCTCAATTTTGTTTTGATTTGCATTTCTTTTATGGCTAGAGAAATTGAGCATTTCTTCATGTGTCTATTGGCCATTCATATTTCCTCTTCAGAGAAGTTTCTCTTTAAGTCTTTAGCCCACATATTATTGGGCAGTTGTTTCTTTGAGGAGTTATTGTTGGAAGAATTAATTTTTTGAGTTCCAAGCATATTTTAGATATGAGACCCTCATCTAATCTATGACTAGTGAAGATCTTCTCCCAATTCATTGGTTTTCTAGTGATTTTGCTAGCTCTGTCCTTTGCCATGCAGAAACTGCAATTTCATGCACTCCCATTTCCCAACCTTTCTTTGATTTGTTGTGTTTCTGGGTTATTATTAAGAAAATTTCTGCCTGGGCTAAGGAGCCCTAGAGTTTCTCCTATTCCTTCCTGTAATGTTTTCTGGGTGTCTGCTTTGACATCGAGGTCTTTAATACATTTGGAGCTGATTTTGGTGTAGGGTGATATATAAGGATCTAGCTTTCGTTTTCTACAGGTGATTAACCAAATTTGCCAGCACCATTTAATGAAGAGGCTGTCTTTCTTCCATTATATATTTTTTAGCTCCCTTATAGAAGATTAGGTGGCTATAGGTCTGTGGATTCATTTCTGGGTCTTCATTTCTATTCCATTTTTCGTCAGGTCTGTTCTTGTGCTAGTACCAAGCTGTTTTTATTATTACAGCTTTGTAGTAGAGTTTGAAATTTAGTATTGATATTCCTCCAGCACTGTTCTTTCTGCTAAGGATTGATTTTGCTATTTGGGGTCTATTATTGTTCCATATGAAATTTTGGGTCACTTCTTCTATTTCATTGAAGAATGAGCTTGGAATATTGATAGGTATTGCATTGAATTTGTAGATAGCATTTGGTAGTATTGCCATTTTCACGATGTTATTCCTCCCAATCCAGGAACATTAGAGTGTTTTCCACTTCCTAAATTCTGCCTTAATTTCATTTTTTAGGCTTTTAAATTTTCATCGTAGAGGTCCTTCACTTCTTTAGTTAATTCCTAGGTATTTTATTTTTTGTGAAGCTAGTACAAAAGGGGTTGCTTTCCTCATTTCAGCCTCGCTTTTCTCATTGTTGGCATACAGAGAGCAATTGATTTTTGAGAGTTAATTTTATACCCTTCTACTTTGCCAAAATTTTGAATCAGCTCAAGTAATTTGGGGGTGGAGGCCAGGGATTCTTTAAATATAAGGTCGTGTCATCTGCAAAGAGGGAGAGTTTTGCTTCATCTTTCCCTATTTGGATCCCCTTTATGTTTGCATCTTTTCTTATTGCTGTAGCTGGCATTCTAATACGAAATTGAAGAGAAGTGGAGAGAGTGGACATCTTTGTCTCGTGTTCCTGACTTTAGAGAAAATTTCTTTAGTTTTTCGCCATTAAGTATAATGATGGCTGTAGATTTGTCATACACAACTTTTATTGTATTGAGGTATTTTCCATGGATTCCTAGTTTTTCCAAATTCTTCATCATAAAGGGGTGTTGGATCTTGTCGAATGCCTTTTCTGCATCTATTGAGATAATCATGTGTTTCTTATCCTTGCTCTTGTTGATGTGATGAATTACATTAATTGATTTGCATATATTGAATCAACTTTGCCTCCCTGAAATGAATTCTATTTGTTCGTGGTGTATGATGTTTTTGATGAGTTGTTGAAGTCGATTGGCCAAAATTTTGTTGAGAAGCTTTGCATCAATGTTCATCAAAGAGATGGGTCTATAGTTCTTTTTCTTGTCCCTGACTGGTTTTAGGATGAGGGTCATGATGGCCTCATAGTGAACTTTGAGTTGGAGGAGTATTGGTGTGAGTTGTCCTTTGAGGGCCTTGTAGAATTCCGCTGTAATCTGGTCCTGCGATTTTCTTGGGTGGGAGGTCTCTATTGCTGTTTCTATTTTGATGCTTGATATGGGTCTGTTAGGTTGGTTTAAATCATCTTGGTTTAGTTTTGGCATGTCAATCTTTGCTAGGAAATCATCCATTTCTTCCAGATTCTCAAATTTATCAGCATCAAGTTTTGAGAAGTATTACCTTATAATATCGATCCAACTATACAGTCTATGTCACTTAATTGGAGATGTAAGTCCTTTAATATTGAGAGTTATGACTGAGAGGTGTTTGGTAGTTGTTTCTGTATTATCCACTTTTTTGGGCACTGTGCCATCTGGGTTCTTCCTATGGTTATTGGATTCTCAGTTTATTGTGCTCTTGTTGGTTTTTAATGTGTAGGACATCTTAGGGCTGGTTTGGTGGAGATATATTGTTTCTTTGCTATGGAAGGTTTTTATTTGACCTTGTGTTATGAAGGAGACTTTAGCTGGGTACAGTGTTCTTGGTTTATAATTGATTGTCTTTAGGGCAGGTTATACATCATTCCAGGCTCTTCTTGCTTTAGTTGTCTCTGCTGAGAAATCTGAAGTTATTCTGATTGGTTTCCCTTTATAGGTGACTGATCTTTTCTCTTTGACGGTTTTAAGGATCCTTTCCTTGGTCTGAATTGATTTTTTGATTACAGTGTGATGGTAGGATGTCCTGTTCTGGTCTGGTCTATTTCGGGTTCTAAAGGCTTCTTGTATCTGAATAGGCCTATCTTTGTGCATGTTTGGGAAGGTCTCTGTTAGGATCCTGTTAAATAAGTTTCCTGGATCATTAACTTCTGTCTCTTCACCCATTATCCTCAGATTAGGCTTTCTGATAGTGTCTTCTAGATGTTGAATAGGTCTATCATATTTCTCAGATTTGTCTTATATCGTTATATATTTCTCTATGTTAACTAGGCTGTCTTCAATCCCTGAGATTAGATCTTCTTCAAGGTCTAACCTACTGTCAAGTCTTTCCAAGTTGTTTTTCAGTTCTTTTCCTTCTAATTGGTCAGCTTTGATGGCTTCAAATTCTTTGTTGGAGCTGTTTTAGATCTTGTATAGACTTCTTTACTTCCTTAATTTGGTTTTCAGTGTTCTTTCTTAAATCCCTTAGTTGATTTGTTATGGTTTCATTGGATCTCTTTCCTTCTCTCAGGCTCCATTCAACATTCTCTTTGTGGCTTCCCTGGACTCCTTCAGCTTTCTGTTTGTGGTTTCCATGAATGCCTCCATTAATCTTTGTCTATTCTCATCCCTCTCATGCAATTCCTGTATTAATCTTTGATTAGCTTCCTCATGCTCACAAAATTCCTATATTAATCTTTTATTAGCCTCATCATGCTCACGAAATTCCTGTATTAATTTTTGGTTAGCCTCATCATGCTCAAGCATTACCTATATTAATCTTTGGTTAGTCTCATCCTGCTCATGAGATTCCTGTACTAACCTTTGGTTAGCCTCATCATGCTCATACTTTTCCCTATCCAGTTCACGAGTTTCCCTATTATGCTCACACACAGTCCCTTGAAGGCTTTCAATCTTCTCATTCAGTATATTCACCAATGGTGTTTGTAGAGCATTTTGGGAACTCTCCTCTGAGTTAGTCATTAACTGCTCTGTCGCTTGATTATCATGAGTGAGAGTTGAGATACCTGGACTTGCCATTTTTCTTGTGTTTCTCTGGCTTGTTCTGCCCATTTGGTATAAAAGCAAAACCAATTTCACACTAGAACACTGTTTTCAGGCAAGTATCAACCAGAACCCTGTAGTTGTACAAGGTTTGTTATTGTAGATTGATGCAGCCAAAATGAGTACAGTTATAATATAGTTCAGCAGATACAATCCAGTTCTACAACAACCAACTATGGATTAATGGACTAAGAATATCAAAGAGGGATTCAGCAGACCAGAAATTAATAGGTTTAGGGAGATTTGTGGGGAGAAGGTAAGATTAGTGGAATGTGCGGATAGAAAAGGAGAGAGGGAATTTAACCAAGACCTAAATTCAGAGAGAGGAATCAGATACAAGGAAAGGAGGAGAGAGAATCAAGGAAAAATGAAAAAACACAAATTAAAAACTAAAAAATGGAACACTTAAAATTTTATAAGTATAAAGAAATAATTCTGAGAGAGGAGGACAGAAAAGAGGAGAGAATAAAGAAAAAAGGAAAAATGAACAAAATAAAAAAGGAAAAATGAAAAAATGAAAAACAAAGATTTTAAAAAAGAACTACTTAAAAATTATGTAAATATAAATAAATAATACTATTGTTAAAGGGGTTAAGGCTGAGAGTTTATGGGTTGAGTAATCAATTTCTGAATTAAATAGACACACAATGAAGGATAAGATCTAATCATCAAAGACAAGTAGATATCTGGGGATGAGCAGAACCGCAATTAAGTCACTTTAAAATAACCCAAAAAAGACCAAATCATAAAAGAGTAAAAAGTTTAAACACACACACACACAGACACACACACACACACTTAAAATAGAAATGATGAAGAAAAAAACAATTTAAAATTTTTTAAAAAGATTAGGTTAAAAATAGTTCTGCCATTTTTTTGGGAGGGTGGGGGCAGTCTTGTATCCCCCCTGTGTCTGTAACCAGTGTCTTAGTTGTGATGTTTGGTTTTCCTGTGGCTTGATTGGTTTCTTAAGTCAGTTTGTTTGAGCAGGCAGAAAGAAGCTCTGCCTTATGCAGAACTTTATGACCCTCCTCTCAGGCTAGTTCAGTGGGAGGGAGATCTGTTTTGAGTATCACAAAGAGGCAGATGGCTGCTTCTTCTAGCTTGGAGTTGCTGTGATGGGGCTAGGTCATATTTAGGGTTGAAGCCTGACAGAGATCAGTAACTTTGGGAGGGACTAGCTCCTGAGACACTCACAGAGCCCAGACTGGAGCCATTCTCACAATTTATGTTTATTGAGTTTCAATTGTTTTTCTGGGCTGGGACTAGGCTGGGTCTTCTGCCTAGGCCACAGTGGAGAGGGCAGGTCTCTGCCTCTGTTTACTCAGTGAAGAAAGTCGCTGCTCTGGGGGTGGAGCTCCCTCTGCCTGGGAAGGGCAACTTTTCCCTGGGTGGAGCTGAGCTGGGCAGGTCAGGTTCCTGTGACTTTTTAAAGGGCTCCTATTATTTTCTTCCAAGACCTGAGTTGAATACTAGCTGCTCTGGCCTGGCCTTTGTCGTATGTATCAATGATGGAGTTCCTCTCCTGTGGTGGGGAAGGGACTACCTTTCCACTGCTGCTCTATGAGAGGGAGTGAGGATGTCTTGGGGGTACTCATGCCAACCCTTGGTTTCTGGGCTGTCCAGGGTCTGTGATTGTGTGTGGTCAGCACGATGAAGATTCCCGCTCCTTGTCAGTCCTTGTCAGTTAATGCTGGCAGTGAGTAGAATCTGGTCACACACAGCATCTGGGGTCTTTGTCCCTGGCTCTTCTCTGCTGGCAGAAGCCACCACCGCCTCTGCCACCACTGCCTCCACAGACACTGGCAAGTGCTGTAATCTGTCTCCTTCACCAAGCTGCCTGGACTTTTCCTTTCTGGTTAAACTCTCTGTACTATGATGGCACACTTGGTATGACTCTCTAGACTAGGACTTTTCACTGGAACACTAAACTGCTTTCTATGCAAGAGCTTATTTAGCCCCTCCTCTGCCATCTTCCTCTGGACCCCTCATTTCTTATTTCTTCTTCAGAGAAGTCTCTCTTTAAGTCTTTAGCCCATTTATTAATCAGGTGGTTGTTTCTTTGAGGATTTGTTGTTGGGGTATTTAATTTTTTGACTTCTAAGTACATTTTAGATATGAGACCCTTGTCCATTGTATGGCTAGTAAAGATCTTCCAATAAATGGGCTTTTTATTGATCTTGTTTACTATGTCATTTACCATAGCATAGCATTTTTAAGGAGGCATTCTATTGTTGAGATGTAGAAAAAGATGTAAAAAATGTTGAGATGTAAAAAAAAAGTGGAATAGCATAAAAACACATTTATATGGGATTTTATTAACACTAAAAGATGGTATCACAATCAGCTTCAGTCTTTATTTACATGGGCCAAATATTTCATGAAAAATGGGAAGTTTCCCTGGAATGAATAAACATAATGTGTTTTTCTCCCATCTGACCTGCTGCTAGTTTCTGTATTTATTCTTACATTTTCTACCCGTGCACAATCAAACAAATTTATCTCCCCAAAAGAGTTACTCTGATATGCACTGTACATTAATATGCACATTTAAATGAGGAGTCAGATTGCAGGTTGTAATAAAAACCACTTATAAATATATTTCTTCCTGTCTTCAAACATTTGAAATAGTCACAACAGATTAAATTATTTTCAAAGAAACTAAGTTGTGCTTTATTACTTCTTCTTAAATGTTGAACATTTATTTTATTAGCTATTTTATAGTAAGTCCTTAATGAATACATTCATATCAGACCAAGGGGAATGGAGCCCATCACCAAGAAGGCTCTCTAATGAGCCATATAGTACTGAAATAACTATATATGCACTCCCCAAATGAACCATTAATTGGAAAAAGAAGCAAAGTGTGAAGATATAATCCTATAGGATGGAACTTAAAATGATGATATATATTAAATCTCTACAACTTTCAGTTCACTTGTGTGGAAGAAAAAGTGTATGAGACATATAATTCCATTTCTCCTCTAGGGGCGAGAACCCTTTATTTTGTGCCAAGAGCCATTTGGGTATTTGTAACATCATTCATGAACCATACAAATGTATCAGGTCAGGCAGACTGGCCATGAGCAATCAATAAGAAGCATATGTGTCTGTTCTGTCATGTACCAAACAATTTCTTGGGCTTTACTTATATGTCTGTGGCTGGACATTCCTCATTCTTCATAGGTTAAAGCATTTCCATTAATCTTGTGGCAACCTATCATTGAAAAGAAATAAATATTGAGTTTTTTTCATTAAAAAAAATCTGCCTGGTGCTAGTGGTTTACACATGTAACCCTAGCTATTTAGGAGGCTGAGATATGAGGATCATGTTTCAAAGCCAGCCCAGGCAGGAACGTCTGTGAGACTCTCATATTCAATTAATCACTTGAAAACCAGAAATGGAGCTTTAACTCAAAGTGGTAGAGTGCTAGCCTTGAGCGAAAGAGCTCAGGGACAGCGCCCACGCCCTGAGTTCAAGCCCCATGATAGACAAAACAAAATTAGAATGTATATCTTCATTCAACTTTTTTTTTTCTCACTTTTTGGTTATGTTAATGCAACTGATGGCCCTTCTCTGGGGTTGCTGCTCCTGCAGAGACTGACAAAGCTGCAATGTACTAACCACAAGAGAAATGGCACCTTAGTATTGCGGCTCATAAAACAAGTGAATGGATACTTTGAATGAATACTTAATTCATGCTTCATACTGGGTCCTTTTGAGAGTAAAAGGGGGAGCTTTAGACAATGACAGGTGGACCACAGCTTAAAATTATCTGTCTGGGCTGTATATAGTTATCTAGCTTACTACAAAGCTGCAGATCATCTATTGTCATATGTTGACCCCTGTCCAGTGTGATTTGTGAGCTATCTTTGTTTTACTTTTGCTTGAATTAACCTGGTCTTTCTTGGGTCAGCTTTCCTTTGACCTCAAACTCATGGCTTTACCAAAGTCTTCTGTATATATCATCTTACTGTATCATTTTAAAGTAGAGCTTTACTGATGTTTTCTATAGAAGGATATGGTGTGAGAATTGGTCAATGGAATGTGAGAGGTACAACTCAGTTTTCAAGGACTGACTTGGAGAGAATTATGGCAGCTCCATTTTTTTCTGTTTTATTTTATTTTTTATTTTTCTCCAGTCAGCTTTTACCTGAGGACAGATTGGTTGGATAAGATATATTTGAAAATCACTGCATATTTCCCTTAGTCTGGGAATTTGCTTTGGATGATTCATGAAACTGCTGTATGAGTACATAAGAACTTGTTCCTTAATATGGATGCATTTTTTTCTGAGGACTGGGCATATAAGTCATTCATGTGAAGAGGTTTGTGACTCACAACAAATTCATCAACACTGGTCAAAGGCTATTCATGGCATCAAAATAAGGTATGTTTTAGTAATGACACATAAGGGTTTTGAAACTTCAATAGCTAACAAATACTCTGTATGGGACTATTGGATCACTAACAAAATGATGCTGAAATGATGAAGGAATTCTTCATGCTGGGGGGAAAAAAGAGAAAAAAATGCTACTTGAATCCACATTTGCCTTCTTGTGGAGTGATATACTTGATATATGGAGATTGGAATATATTCTTGCTCAGTAGCCTTTTCTAAAACATCATAACCAAAAAAATATTGAATCAAACCAAACTCAAACAGAAAAAAGTCACTTTTCTCTTGGTGCATAATAAATGTTTCCTACATCTTAAAACAACACTATTCCTCATGATGCTATACATTCACTGTCTCCTCAGTGTCATCTGGCATCACTCAAGCAATGTTTTAGGCTGAGACTTTGGACAGAGCACCTTGATTCTCCATGTGATATCTTGGCATCCAGAGTTTTCTCTTAAGTCCTCTTTGTTGAGGATGCTATCCTGAAATTCCTTTCAGAGAGGAGGCCAGCTTCTTAGAGGATAAGCCCCAGTTCAAATGCTTATCCACCTTCTGCTCATAAGCTGTCTATTAATGGATGACTGTGAACTACATCCAAGCCATAAATCAATATGGAAGAGAGCCAAGGCATGAATCCTTAGAGTCATAGATTCTTAGCAAGTGTTAGCCTGAGTTCTAGGACAGAAAGGAAATTGATAATGTTTGCATCAAGCATATTGTTGATTTATCATCAGTAACTAAATCTATAAGTTTTTCTTCTTTTTTCTCTTTCTGTCAAGTACCTCCTATATGACAGAGATAATGCTTAAGGTTGTCCAGCTGACCATACACACAAAATTGAGTGTAATTCAAATATGAATAATAAAATTATGTCATTTTTAGGGAACTTAATGAATCTGGAAATGATCATATTAAGCTAAGTATGCTAGGTTCAGAAAGACAAAGGTCAGAATTTTTTCCTATGTAGATACTAGACCTAACAGATAAACAAATCATGTATGCATATGCATATACATATATACATACAAGTATATATACATATACATGTAGACATGTATATACACACATATGTACATATATATTGGAGGTAATTAAAATGTGTCTAAAGTGAAGATCCTTTGATCGATTGACATTTTTTTTGGGGGGGAGGTTCGCTCATGGGGCGTGTACTCTGGGTCTGGGCGCTGTCCCTCAGCTCTTCAGCTCAAGGCTAGCACTCTACCACTTAAGCCACAGCACCACTTCTGGCTTTTTTCTTTTTGGTTATGTGGTGCTGAGGAATCCAACCCAGGGCCTCAGGCATGCAAGGCAAGCGCTCTACCACTGAGCTACCTTCCCAGCCCTGACACGTATTTTTAACAAAGATAATTTAAAAAAAAATTTTATGGTAAAGATACTGTACAAAGGTTACATGAGTAAAGCAATGAGTACATTTCCTACCAAGCATTGTTACCCCCTTTTTATTGCCCCCTACTATCCCTTTTTGCCCCACCCCCAAAATCTCCCTCCCTGCCCCGAAGTTGTAAAGTTCGTTTTCAACATAGCGTCTTGTACGTCTCATTGTCACAATAGGTCAACCTATATCCTTGTTTCAGCATTAACAAAGATAAATTTTAAGAAGTAGAAACAGATAATTTCTTGGTGTTAATTCTAGTGGAGGGCAGGTGAGCATAGTGGGTGAAGAGGAAAAATATGGTAAAAAAAAAACTACCTTATGTACATGTATGAAAATAGAGCAATGAAGTTGACAAAAAATTGGTTGGGAAAGGAGGAGCAAAACTCATCAAGGTCCATTATGTGCCTATATTAACATATCAAAATGAAATTTCCTTGTACAATTCATTGGCACTAATAACTATTAAGAAGATAGATTTCATATTAGATGTTCTTACCATTATAAAAATAATTTACACAAAACATTTTTTCAAAAGAATGGAGTGTATGTCTTCATTGAATGATGAACTCTTTCAAAAATACTAAAGGATTACTGTAACCCCGCTGTACAGCATTTTTACAATAAAAACATACAAAAATACTAAAGGCTTAGTAATAAAAATATAAATATGAAGCCAAGTGATGGTAGTTCATGCTTGTCATCCTAGATACTCAGGAGGCTAAGAGCTGAGGATAAAAATTTGAAGCCAGGACAAGCATATAAGTCCATAAAACCCCATCTCATTTAACTACCAAAAAGCCAGAAGTAGAGCTATGGCTCAAGTGGTAGATTGCTAGTCTTGAGCATAAAAGCTCAGAGACAGCGCCTAGGCCTTACGTTCAAGTCCTAGTCTAGACACACACACACACACACACACACACACACACACACACACACACACACACACACACACACACACACACACAGAATATCAGAAAACCAATTGATAAAACACAGAATTAACCAGAGAAACAGAGATTGTTTAACTCCACAATTGATTAGCAAACCAAACCCCAAAGATATTTTGCATTTTAAAGTATGAACTATTGAAAAAAGTATTACCAATAAAATGAGATTCCTTATACACTGAAAAGGCTGTAAAGTAATTGAATATATATGTAGAATAATTTGGTAATATGTATCAACATATCTTAAATGATATAACTTTTGATACAGTAGTTTATTTCTAAGGCTTATACTAAGGAAAGGCTTATATTATTATACCACTAGAGGCACAGCGCCACTTCTGCTATGTGGTGCTGAGGAATTGAACCTAAGGCCTCATGCATGCAAGGCAAGCGCTCTACCACTGAGCCACCTTCCCAACCTTGAATGTGATTTTACTTTTTGAAATTTGCTAATTATTTTGTAAACAGAAGACAATTATCCAAAGTCATTAAATATTATACTCAGCAGGTGATAAAAGGAGACTGATCTCTCTGGTTGCTTATGCTTCTGTGAACATGAGTATGTATGTGCACCTGCATACACACACACACACACACACACACACACACAGAGGAGTATGGATCTCTGCATTGTACCATCATCTCTTCTTGCATTAATTGTGAGTTAATGAAGCTCCCAGAACCATGATTTCTGTGACATAAGCTGAATTTTTTTGATGATTTAGAGACCGATAAGCTGAATTTTTGACTATTCCTTAACTAGTAGCTGCTGACAATTACTTGGTGAATTCAGTATTAGTTGTGACTGAAGTTTCTTTTTTTTATTGTGAAAATACTGTACAGAGGGGTTACAATTACATGGGCAAGATAGTGAGTACATTTCTTATCAAGCATTGTAGCCTCCTTCTTTGTTTCCCCTTCCCATCCCTTCCCATCCTCCCTCCCCCCCTCCAGTCCCCCCCCCCAAGTTGTAAAGTTCGTTTTCGACATGACAACTTGTACTTCTCATTGTTGCAACAGGTCCACCTGTATTGACTGAATTTTCTTTAGATCCACATTCATTCTTAAACACTTAGCATGCTACCAACTTAAGAGAGGTTAATTATGTTTCATTTTTCGTTCAATTGCTTCCTGATATGTTTACTCTTTTATTGGTACAAGATAGACTCTTTCAGATCAGCTGAGAAAACAATGAAATGCTATACCTAATATTTATGTATCCATCTTCCCTTCATGTTCCATTGTTCTTTCACTTTCTCTATGCTTTTGTTCTTTTGTCTGTGTTTTTCTCAAGTCTCCTCTATAGGTCAGGTGTAATACTTGGGGTTGTTCCTGGATAACCAGTTATCCTTACTTCCCTTCAATGAACCCAGAATTACTTAGAGAAAGCTTAGAACATAGAATAACTTGTCATTGAAGTATTTTATGTTTTCAAATGTTTTATGTGTTAATGCTTTGTAAATCACAAGGAGTTCATGGGAATGGTGACAAGAAACTTCAATATCTTGAGAGAATACTACATCAGAAAATGTAATGACCTGTCTTACTATATTCCAGCCCTATTGCAATGGAGCAGATTATATAATCATCAATTTGTAAATCTTGTTCTAGCACATTGGATCTCTTCTGACTATCCCTTGAACATGTTTGTTTGGTACTCTCTGACAGGTGATAGATTTTTTTCTTCTCCTCATCAGTATTCTTTGTATATAAGATGTTTCCTGGGCCTCGATTCCTAACACCTAAAAGTTGTTATTTCATTCTCTCTGTGTTCTCAGATGTTGAGCCTCACAAAATCTCTGTTTTTTTTCCTCCCAGGATCATTAGAAAAGCAAAGTTGAACTTTGACCTCTTTTTTTCTTCTTGCCACAGTTTAATTTCTTTAACATTTGCAATTTCTAAAGACTCAGTATGTGAATACATCAACTTGGGAATTTGAATGAAAAAGGTGAAACAAGATTTTAATTTGTGTATGACCATTTTTTCCTTAGAGATTAAAAGAAGTGAAAGCTATGCTACTGCTCAAAAGTTCAAACAATACATCCACTCATGAATTAAATATGGCCTAGGATTGTCAGGCAGGATTCAGATAGAGAAATGTTCTGATTTATGAAACTTGTCTTTCTAAGTAGGATAAAGGAGTTGATCTAATAGGCAACCTGGGTCTCTTCTTCCTGAATCTGAGAAAGAAATAATTCTACTGTAAAATATTTGGTGACAATGAGTTATAAAAACTGGTTTTGCTCTGATGGGCAGACATTTTGGGAGATAAACTATATAATTTTGTACATTGCCCAGGGCTGATTTAACTAATGTTTATTACTCCCCTGCTTCCAAGTCACAGTGGTGCTGTGACAGTCAACACAATTCTACTGAGTCGCCTCCAAAAACAGAGTGTCTGTTCATAGTAATAGTGAGCTGTTAAGGAATGTTAATTTGATGTCTGTAAAGTGGGACAGGCAGTTAACATAAATATAAAAAACTAATCATGGCTTAATTTTTAAAACATCGTATCCTTTTTGGCCTTCTAAGACTTCTGTTACTCTTATTCACCTAGATATCCATATATCCAAGAAAGTTTTAGACTCTGACATTCAAAGAAAAGTTTTTTGCTTCTGTATTTTGCCATTGCAAACTACATATTGTTTGATTACTTGTTGTTTAAGGTTTATTTGCACTTAAGCACAGGAGAATCTTGCTGGCCAGGCTTGTTCATTGTGTTTTTAGTAGGAGAACTCTAGACAAGTAGAAGAGAAAGCAGAATAGGTTGAGAGTTCCTTTCTGGTGTTCAGGGAAAGCTGGGGGCAGAAAGAGGAAAAATACAGGTGGTGTGTGAAGTGGTCTTGTGCCTGTTCTCAACTTCCCTTCTTTAGGCTTCAGCCTGGTGAGGTAATGTGTCAGATAAACAAAAATGTGACCAAGTGCAGAGAGAAGTCTTTTTTCCCCCCATATGTCTGACTGAGACCGTATCAGTTGAAGACATTATCCCATTACTGTAAATATGAGCAGAGAGGACTTGATGGAAATTATTGGGCTAACAGAATGGCTTTTTATCAATGACCACAGATGCATAGATGATCTCTGTTAGTCAGACCATACAACCTACCTGCAGAAACTGGATACTTTCTGCGTTTGAATTCTGAGCAGGAACATGGGGCCAACCAAAGAAAAAACGTGAATCAAACTAATAAATGACTGGATCCCAGGAAAGCTTCCAAAGGCTGGCAAGGAATCAGCATTGAAGAATGCATCATTCTTGAAACCATGAGAGACACAGGAAGGACAGATTTGTTACAGGTAAAATAAGTTTCATATGTCATCAAATGTTATACTTTTCGGTTATCATATTGCTAAATGTTGGTAATTATACTTCTCATGTTAACCCACAAATATTATTTCTCTTTCAAGATTCTTTTCATAAGAAGAGGTTTCTGATTAACATGGAAACAAGTTGAAAATTCAGACTATTTTCTTTGTTTTTCTATTTCCCATTTTCTCCATCCCTTACATGCATATTCTCTTTTCAAGCTTTTCAGTGGCAAGCTATGGAAACCAAGCTTCTAAGCTTGCAATACTTGGATTTGTGAAATTCTACTCTATGAATACTTGTGACCTTGCCTGTGCACATCTTTTTGTAATTGTTGATGCAGAGGAAGTAAGGGAGTAGTACAGGTTTGTCCATCTGCACTTTTGCATCTGGATCTGGAATTGACTTAAAAATACTATTTTATCACAAGTGGTAAGAACTGCCACTTTATACTCCCTGGTGTATGTTTGTTAGGACTTTCTGATTGAAAAAAAAAGACTATCTGCTTTTAAACTATATTTGTAGCAACTGTAGTTAAAGGACACAGAAAAAAATTGACTGTGCGGGCAATCTGTGGTTCTGTTTCTCCTGATTTCTGGCTAATGGCTATGGTTTTTGTTGTCTTTCTAATGTCATGTTCTTTTATTCTGTGGCATTGTTAAAGATTCTTTGCTTGACCAAACTTTAGTTCAGGTTCCTGAATCTTTTCCTAAACCATCTGTGTAGTTTCTTGTAAAATACAGTGTTAACATGACAACTGCTAGGTCAGTTTAGCCAGAACCTCACAACCTTAAACCCTCAGAGATGGATCTCCTTCAACATTTAAAAGCTCCTCCACCATTCCTTTGTTCTTCATGGCCTTTCATCCACAAGAATCTAGTTGGCAAGGTTAGTCAGCAGCTCAATTATCTCTAGATGCTTCTTTTAGTAATAGTCCATCCAGAAATCCCCACTTTGTTTTTTAGCTGAAAATCCCTACTTGCTCATGCTGTGTGTTTGGAGTTGAGCTGAATCTCTCTCCCCAGTGCAAATTCTACTGCAGCAGCCCCTAAACCTACAGTGATGGTCCTAAGTTGAGTCTGCCTTCCTGTGCTTCACAAATGTCACAGAAGAATTCTTTTTTGTATCAGTATGCATTTGTTTCATACAATTTATGGATTCATTAAACTGTATGTGCCATCGCAATAAAAAAGCATTTCTCTTATCTGGTAAACATCTATATTTTTCATTAGACTTTCAAAGAGGAATGAGACTGAATATATTTGAGAATGCTTATACCACAGTTTATTTTTTGCCTCACAACTCTTCATTTCACTTTTCTCTTTCTTATTTCTCCTCCACAGTATGGGGATATAGCTTTATGTAGCATAGAAAAATTTCACTTTCTAAGGGGAAACAAAGGAGGAGGCTACAATGCTTGATAAGAAATGTCCTCATTATCTTGCCCATGTAATT
The DNA here is from genome assembly GCF_019054845.1 of Dipodomys spectabilis. NCBI lineage: Eukaryota > Metazoa > Chordata > Mammalia > Rodentia > Heteromyidae > Dipodomys > Dipodomys spectabilis. Next base: position 6,343,317 of record NW_024870740.1, read on the forward strand.
GTAACCCCTCTGTACAGCATTTTCACAATAAAAAAAAGAAAAAGAAAAAAAGAAAAATTTCACCTTCTCTTCTAAAACAGAATAGGTTCACAAAATTTGCATATTTCTTTAAAAATAAAGAGCTGTTTGGTCATCTGTTCTTTGGTTTATTTGGACACAGATTGTTAGCTATTCTAAACCAAATGAGAAACAGTCAAAATACATGAACAGAACAGAAACAAAATATTATATATTTTATTTAAAAATATATAAATACATTAGAAACAATAACAAGAAAGAAAAAAACCCACTTGTGTCCCCATGGTATAGCCCCTGTTTTTGCTATATGTGATATCGGTATATTTGTGGAGGGGAAGGGAAAAAACACAATGTTTAAATAGGGATACAGGCTGACTCATTGTAACAATGAGATGTACAAGACACTGTTGAGCAATGAACAATTTAGGTGGGGAGGGGTGGGGAATGTAGAAGGGATGGTAAGGGAAAAACAAAGGAGGCAACAATGCTTGATAAGAAGTGTACTTATTATCTTGCTCATGTAACTGTAACCCCTCTCTACAATATTTTCACAATAAAAAACTTATTAAAATAAAAATAAAAAATAAAATAACATACATATAAATTCAAGTTGCTTAGTTTTTTGAGGAAATTGTCTTTTTAACTGAAAAGATTTTTCTTGACACTGAAATGATAAATTATTTTAAAACAATTAAGTCATAGTTAAACAGAATGTCTCTATATACCTCTTACACAGAGCCTGAAGGTAATAGGTAATTTGGGTGTGTGTGTGTGTATGTGTGTGTGTGTGCTGTTTTGGTCTTTAACTCAGGGCTTGGGTACTATTCCTGAGCTTTGTTGTTCAAGGATAGTGTTCTACCACTTGAGCCACATCTCTACTTTTGGGGTTTTTTTGGAAGGCAATTGGAGATGAGAACTTCACAGACTTTGTTGCCTAGGCTGGCTTTGAACTGTGATCCTCAGATCTCAGCTTCTTGAGAAGATACGATTGTAGGCATAAGCCTTCAACTCCTGGCTTGATGGTAATTTTATACAGAATATTTTAGGGTCATCTGTTTGACTGAGACCAGTACATGAAGCCAGGTATAGAAATTTCTGTTTATGGCATCCTTTTGACAATCAAAGTGTTTTGGACTTTGAAACATTTTTGTTGAATTGTTAGATAAAGAAGGCCCAGTTTTGCTGGGCACAGGTGGCTGTAATCCTACCTACTCAGGAGGCTGAGATCTGAGGCTGTGGTTCAAAGCTAGCCCAGGCAGGAAAGTCCATGAGACTCTTATCTCCAATTAACAACAGAAAACCAGATGTGGGGCTGTGGCTCAAGTGGTACAGCACTAGCCTTGAGCTGAAGAGCTCAGAGACAGCATCCAGGCCCAGAGTTCAAGCCCCATGACCAACAAAAAACAACAAAAAAACCCTGAAACAACAACAACAATGACGACGACAACAACAAGGCCCAGATAGTAATTGTTCTGGAAGAAGAAATTATAAAAGAAATAAATAAGGATTAATTATGAAGTTTTGAAGTTAAGGTTGAACCTTGGAACAGTCTGGGAATTTGTCCTTAGTCCAGGGTAACCAAAACAAGCTTAAGAGAGAATAGGAGAAGAAAGAACAGGTGAGTGTTACAAACAGAGAGCACTGTGCTTATAAGACTGCTAATATAAGCTGAAAATGGTTACTTGGTAAAGTAGCATGTAGCATGTCTCGAGGCAGAAAGAGAAAAGATGTTATACAGGAAGAGACTAAGTATTGTGGGAAAAAACCCCACAAAATTATCGATGGATTTCAGTATATTCATAGCTCTATTTCTTCTCTGAGTATCTGTGCAATAAATATGCATTCGTCTGCCTCATACTTAACACATGGCTTACAAAAAGTAATTTATCATTCTCCCTTTTATATCTCATTTCTTCTAGCTGTGTGCATGCATTCTCTTTGTTTGAGTTGACTGTACAGAGACCAGAATGTGATCATGTAAGAATGAGATGAGTTAAAGTATTAGGTTTCTTTTAACTCAGAACAGAGCATTAATGGTCATTCAAAATGAGCAAATGGCATACAATAGCAAGTTTATTCATGTTATAGGCAATTTGCTTCCAAGTTTTATCTGAAGGAATCATGGTACCTGTGGTAAATTCTACATAAAATTTATAGCACTTTAGGTTAATGCTATTGACCACCAGGGAAGACAGTAAAATTGGAGAGAGTGCCAAAAAATCTTCCATAATTGTAGACTCATGCTCTCCTCATTCGACCTTTGATTGCTGAGATGTTATGGGCTGCAGTATACTGAAACAGTGTTCAACACCCTGGACCTTCTGAGTCTTAGCATCTGCTTGAAGTTTAATGACTCACATCACTCCTGGCACCTGTGCTTTGGAATTACAGCAATAATGCTGGTTCATGTGGATAATGGAAACAGTTTTCTGCCTCTGTGGTAGTCAATGGTCTTAAATGAACTTTTTTTTTCAAGGAACTTTTCCTTATAGAACCATTCACACTGTTTTTGACCTTGCAAAGAACTCATTCTCCTTTGCAAAAATAGTCATTACTGGTTATAGAGATAAAATTACATAACTATCATATATGACCCGCATAACTTGAAGCATGAAAATTGAAGAAAAGGGATTTATACAAATCACATTCTAACCTACCTACACAGTATTATTGTTTTCTCTATTTTATGCTGGAGACAAGGTTTTGGGGACTTTTTGTTTTTGCAATACGGATTTATATTACCCAAGTAATTGGCTTTCTAATTTCCCTGGAGAATTATTAAATTGTCTAATAGACTAAGTGGTTCAGAGTCATTTTTCTAAGCTTGAACTTCTAGATATTTTATAATTCTATAGGGGCATTTCAGTTGTAGAACTTTACTCTGACACAAATAAAACTACTAAAGTACTGTCTAGTCTTTGGATTTAAAGAAATAGAGATTTAAAAATATTACAGGAAGTAAAACTCTGTTTTTACGTGTGTGTGTGTGTGTGTGTGTGTGTGTGTGTGTGTGTGTGTGTGTTGGGTATATATGTACATTGTTTTACATTTTAAAAATGGTTTGATAGCAGCATACCTAAAATGTTATAGAGGAAACATTTGAATTTATGGAAAATTATACTTTGTGTAAAAGTCAGATGAAGCTACTAAACAAATCATGGACTCCCTGATATAGGAGTATTATAAATGAAATGGCTTAAAGGACATTTTAAGAATCTAGATGAATTTTTAGAATATCATTCAGATATATTTGGAAACTAATTCTTGGTTTCTTGGTGTATTCTAAACTTGTTTTTCAATGTCTGTTAAGAACTAATATCAGTTGGAAAATTTATTCTAAGTATTGTGTGCCTCTGTTGTGCAAAGGACAGTGAGAAAAATTCTTTGTAATAAAGTCCTTGTAAGAAAGCATTGAGCATGTTTCCTTTGTGTACCACTGGAAGCTGTGTACTGGGATAATGTCTAAAACCTTTCTTTGTAAAGTCAGTCTGATTAATTTGGAATAATTGATGGGAGAAGGAAATAAAACACGTTAGACTGGTTTGGAGGTAATTAAAAATCAAGGATCAAATCAAAAGCACCCATACCACCATAGTGCAAAGGGAGTAATACTAAAGTGATGGTTTGAGAAACATTTTTGAATAGGTATTTAAGTGCTAAGGGGTGAGGTAGGCCAAATGACAGGAAAAAAAAGATTCAAGAATTCTACTTAGTCTCAATCAAGATAATAGTAAAATTTCCAGATTTAATAAATTTTAGAGGAGTAGATTTCAATGGGAAAGATGAAGACTTTGATACTAAAAAAATGTAATTAATGGTAGAAGCTTTTAATTAAAGACGTTGGTTGGCATTTGGGGCTGAGAGAGGGAAAGGCAGAATGTAACAATCAGGTTGTCTAATTGCAAGGAGAAAGACAGAGTAGGAAATTTAAAGATATTTCTTAGGGCAGTAGTTGTTAAGATTTCTATAAATCAATAATTTTGAGCACAATACCCTATACTGAAGACTCATTATTTGATTATTATTACATTGTAGAATGATTTGGAAGCTTAGTGAAGTGGCCAGGGTTTAAGACTTCATACACACAAAATTTACATGCACATATGTCATTCACTGAGTCCTTGGTGACATTGGCTATGGCAATTTCCCAAACACCAAGAGTAGAGCAAACAAAATAACGTTTGTGGGATTACTTTAAGCCGAAAACCTTCAGTATGGCATTTTTCTAATGATTAGAAAGGCATTTTAGGAAGCCTTAAAATTAGTGTGAATGTTCCAATTTTTTTCTCTTCACGATTGTTTTGGTACTTATAATGACATTTTCTTCCATATAAATTTTAAAACAATCTTTTTAAAAATTTGGTTACATTATGTATAGAGGAGGAGGTTCATTGTTACATTTTGACATATGTTTCCAGCACGCTAAAATTTAGAGCTGTCTTATTGAAACTATTCTTACTAGAATTCTAATTAGCATTGAATCAAATCTATGAATTTGGACTAATAAAAATGTTCATAACATAAAATCTTAAAATATATGATCATTTGTATTTTTAATTTATTTAGGCTTTTTGATTTCTTTCATTAATGTTTTTTCTAGCATTTAGATTTCACATACAGTTTGTAAAACACCTATGTGTTTCACTGTTTAGTACTGTAAAATAAAGAATTACTTTTGAAATTTGAATTTCCAATTATTTTTTGCTAGTATGATCAGTCTTCCTTATTCATCCTCAGGTTGAATCTTCATTAGTAGTTTCAACTAACTGTGCATCAAACAGATTCAGAAAAGCTGCATTTTTATCAAACATGTGTGAGATTATTTTTGTCATTATTTTCTAAATAATACAGCACAACATAGCGTTTTATTAGATATTATGTGTTATCTAGAATTTATTTTAAATTATATGGGCGGTTGAGCACTCTTTATATGACGTGCTATGCCATTTTTATAAGGGATTGGAGCATATGTAGATTTCAGTGTCTATAGGGCTCATGGAATCAATGCCCTAAGGATACAAAGGAAAATATTATTTTATCTAAAACAGTGGCTATAATGTTCCTAAAATTACATCAAAACTGATAAATTATTCTGCATTTATTCTTAGTTTTAAAATGACCTCATTAGTCAGATCTTAATGGAAAATAAATGCAAATATTTATAAAATTAAAAATATTTAAAGGTATAATCATGGGGGAAGAAGTTTGCTTACTGAAATGTTTATTCTCTTTGCTTTCTGGTACAAAGCCAGTTTTTTTCCCCAATTACTCTTCATATTATTTTGCCAAATTCTAGCCAAGGTAATGTGAAAAGAATTACATCACATTCTCAGTCCCAGTTTTTAAAGATTTTTGGTATGTAGTCTGCATGTTCCTTTCAGGCTGATTGGGCTGGAGACACTGTGGACCTTCATGCATCACTACTATGAGTCTGTGTCTCTGTTGTATGGACAAGAGTTGATCTGCCAACACATTCATCTGCCAGTAATAGTTACTGAAAGAAATAATATGAGTCTGGATCATTTTGGGTTGTTTGTTCATCATAGTTTGCATTACCCTAATTCGTATAATGACATTATGATTTTAATGGCTCCATATAATATACAATAACACAATTAATGTTCAACTTTGAACAATATTATATGAAACTGAAGAACATTATTTCAGAAGGAAGGCAATTTATTACCCATAAATACATAACTCCATTGTTACAAAAGACAAATAATGCTTCAGAGTTTGCCAATCAGGCCAAAGGCTATAGAGGGGTTGGGGTTGCATATGGTTGCTGTTTTGGTTTAAAGACTAGCTTATCAACCCAATGGAATAGAGAGGATTTGGTTCATGCTGCTCAGAGCTTTACTCACACTGATCAGCCTGCCACACAGTGTGTGAGCAATGTTGACTTAGGATCACTGAATGACTATAGAGAAAGCTGAAAGATTTATATGCACTCATATAAATAAGGTATTTATGACTCTCTAATAGTTTTCATAACTCTACTCATTTGCACACATTTTGAGAATTCCAAACTACTTTAGAAATAACAAACTGACAATTAAATGCAGAGAGATAATAGATTCACATGCTTTCTGTGTGATGGAAGATTGTTTGTATTTCAAGGTTTATTTTGTCCTGCCACCAGAGTCATTAATCATCTTCTTCAATTTCTTCCACTGCTGGGATATGACAAGGATTTTCTTTCACCTTGAAGACCTGCATAGATTGGAGAGTTTCTTTGCTTTATTCCAGAAGTCTTAACATATCCTACAGAGTAAAATTAATTTTTAAAATTCTGTCCTCTGTTATATAATTGAAAAATGGGTTTCAAAGCACAGATTTGATTTTTCTTTTGGTATTGAGAGATCATAAACAAATACATTTTAATGTCATTATTATTATTGTTTTAGTAAGCGTTCTGATTTTTATCCTTGGCAACTGCACTAATTCAATGATCAGCAGACCAGAAGGCAGTAAATGGATACACGATTAATTTTTACTGCTAAACTTTCTTTTATGTACTATTTGATCTAAATATATTATGCACATTTTTATGATAACTCTGGAAGACTGGAAAAAAATCTAGCTCTATAATTCTTATTGACAAAGCCTGGATATTTTTTGACCTAGCAGCCCAAGAAATGGCAACAATTCAAATCTCATGAGCCAGTTCATTAAGTGATAAGTCTCTCTGGTGTGAAACTGAAAGCAAAGCAGGTAAGCTTTGTTCAGTTGTCCAATCAATAGAGTACAATTGGGAAGGTTTAACTACAGTGCTAATACCACTTTATGGCAAGCATGTGGTAGATGATTTTTTTTTCTTTGTTCAAGTTCACAATAAGAAGCCTAGGCCTTCAAGAATAGCTTCTTAAAATTGCTTTGATTTTTAGTTTGCACAAAATTGGAACTGAAGTAGGTGACTATTAAAATAAAATGGTCATTTTTTTAAAAAAAAGCAAGTGGAAAGCCAAGTATGTAGTGACTTGTTATACCTTAACATCTGGGAAGATGGACAGAGGCTATGAAGCCCTCACTTACTTGGATGATTTAGGTGCTTATTTGCTACTAATTAATAAGTTTTCCAGAATATCTCATCCCTAGGTCATACTGAATAAACCACTACTAGTGTTTCTCATACTCTCATTTTTGAAAATAACTCTCTCATGAGAGATAGTACTGAATACAAGTTAAAATGGGAGGGGTGATGATAGACCAGGCCTGGAAAAAACCACCTGATATTTATTTAACTATGCTTATGGAGGGAAGTTATATGTAAAATTTGAAGCATATAGTCTATGCCTACTGAGAACTTAATCAGACAATAAAGTCTGTCTATAAAAGTGAAATATGTAAGTTGATCATCCTGACAAACTATTATATTTTGTGGTACTGAATATTGAACTCAGAGCACCGTACCTCTTAGGCAAGCACTTCCCAATGAGCTATACTTCAGCAAATGCCAAACTCTTTAAACCTAAATCAGTGCTGTGCTGTTTTTTCCTACTATTGTTTGCTCATTAAAAATTTAAATTGCTATTATAAATTATTGTGATATGTGGAGGGGTCACAGTTACATGTCAGGCAAGGAGTGTATTTCTTTTTGGACATTGTCACTCCTCCAATTGCTCTTTCCAAGTTTTCCCCTCCCATCATCCCACCGACAAATTGTATAGTTAATTTTCGACATAGTTTCCAGTGAGTACCACTATTGCATTTTTTGCCCTTTGTTCCTCCATTTCTGTGCCTCCCCTTATATTCACAAAGACATGTAAATGAATGAATAGAACAAAAATAAAAGAAAACGAAATCATCAAAAAGAAATAAACTTCTTGTTTCCATATCCTAGAGTTCATTTCAGATAAATATTGTCTTGTATGATCAGATGCACATAGACACTGTGCCTTTCTGTTCCTCTCCTAAGAGTATCCTCCTTTGGTCTCACTGTGTGACCAGTGTAATTTATTATGTCCTGGTATATTTCAGACCTAGCTTCCACATGTGAGAGAAAACATGCACCATTTGTCTCTCTGAGTTTGGCTTACCTCACTTAACAAGATTTGTTCTAGGTCTATCCATTTCCCTTCACAGATAATATGATACTTTCTAATGGCTTGATAAAATTCCATTGTGTATGGGTACCACATTTTTTTGATGCATTCATGTATAGTAGGGCATGTGGGCTGTTTCCATATTCTGGCCATTGTGAATAGTGCATCAATAAACATGGAGGTACAGGTGTCATTATGGTATCCTGGCTTGTGATGTTCTGGATAGATGCCCAGGAGTGGTGTGGCTGGGTCATAGGGAAAATCTATGTACAGTTTTCTTGAGGAACCTCCACACGGTTGTCAAGAGTGGGTGCACCATTTCACATTCCCACCAGCAGTACAATAGGGTTCTTTTTCATCCACATTCCTGCCAACATTTGTGGTTGGAATTCACAATATTGGCCATTCTAATTGTGGTGAGATGGACTATCAGAGTTGTTTTGATTTGTATTTCCTTAATTGCCAAAAGTAATGAGCATTTTCTCATGAATTTCTTTGCCATTCTTACCTCTTCTTTTGAGAAGTCTGTCCTTAGTTCCTTTGCCCATTTACTAATTGGTTTATTAGCTTAGGGAGGGGTTAGAATCTTGAGCTCCTTCTATATTTTGCATATTTGGCCTTTTGTTTATTTCTGGTAGAGATCTTCTCCCAGTTTGTTGCCTGTCATTCTAGTTTAGTAACTGTGTCTGCTTGTTCATTTTTACTGCTTGCTTTAGGACTTACTACATATTTTTTAAAAATCAAAATGCACCTCAGCTTTATACAAAAACATACAATATAATATTGTTTAATATTTTTATTACCTCATGACTCAGAGTTTGTTTTCTTCTATAAGGGAATATAACCCTAAAAGTCATACTGAGGACAGATGTTAACAGTTATTAAATAACAAGAATAAAAATAGATATTCATTGTACTGTTTTCTCTATATTTGTTTATCTCTGAAAATTTCATAATACAAAAGAAAGGAGAACATGCTGTGGATCACAAGGTTAACGTGTGAATGACACAGAACATTCCATAGAGTTTAGGGTTCTGAAATTATCAGATGGATCTTATACTGTCATATTCTTTGACATCATTTTTTGTATGTGTGCAGTACATGTCACTTAATCAAAGACAAAATGTAGAGTTAATTTTTCAAGAACAGGTAAAACTTCAGAAATTTGAATTATTTGCTAGGGAATAAACATGAAAAGAATTGAAATAATAGTTTGCATATCAATTTACTATATGATAATATATGATATGCAGGTCTGAATATTTACAAATATATATATGGGCATGGCTATATAAATTCTACTCTGTTTTAAATAACCTGCTCCTTTGCACTTATTAACTACGGCAACTTTGACAAACGGATTATTTTTTTCACTCAAAGTCTCAACTGTACATTAACATTAAAAATTTAAGGATAGCTAAATTAAAGTTCCATGAGTTTAAAGGAAATTAATGATGCAATGGAAATGTGCACTGCAATTTATGAACAACCATCCTTTTTCAGTTAGATGTATCTAGGTAGATTATTGTGTAGATAAGATTGTTATATTTGCTAACAAGCTAAGGGAGACAACTTGCCCAAATGGGTTCTATGTTAGGATTCTTCTTTTAAGTCTGCTTTAGCTCTTGCCTATCAGAGTCAAGTAGACTCTCTCTTCCTGTACTTTGATAGATTAATTGCTATTAATCTAAAGTTAATGTCAATGTATTTTGTTTTAGATAGAAAAAGAGATATGCACTTTATTGTTACAACTTATTTCTTCCCTCCAATGGAGGAATGATAACTCATTAAAGTGAATGTGTTTTTCATTTATCTTTTTAATGTCATACCCTGTGAGAAATTACAGACTTGTACATTGAACATTAATGAGACCCACTACTTTTCTCTTTTCTAGCCCTGAGGCTAGAGAAGTGGAGAGGTCATGCTCTCTACTTTATACCGTGACACATCTTTGAAAAATCAAGTAACATTAATTGGAGTTGGAATCTAAATAGTAATTCTTCTCTGGAATGGTCACTTCACAAGATAGTGAGTTTTTCTTGATCTCTGGAACAGAAGTCGGCTCTTATTGACATTCTGTTTTGACCTATTTTTCCCAGAACTGTATAGCTATAGTTCACATCTCAGAATAAGGCAAAACTCAAATTTTAAATTATATATATAACTTGTTATATGTAAAGATCTCTCTCTATATTTTACATAATGTGAAAATATAAAGAGGTAGAGCTATTTATTTTTCTCTATTTTAAATAGTGATAAACTTGTTCAGAACTAGAGATATGTCAGTTAAAATTTTTATGGAAGTTTTTGTTGAAAAATAACTTGCATTTGAGGTGCTTTCTTTTTGTAGACTTTGGTTTGCTAAAAAAAAAAAAAGAAAAAAGAAAAAAAAAGAAAATAGGAACCAGGTTCACACCTGTAATCCTAACTATTCAGGATGCTGAGATCTGAGGATCATGGTTCGAAGCCATCCTGGGCAGTAAAATCCATGAGACTTATCTCAATTAACAACAGGAAAAAAATCCCAAACCCCACAAAAACTGGAAATGGAGCTGTGGCTCAAAGTAGCAGAGCACTAACCTTTAGCAAAAGAAGCTCATATACAGTGCCCAGGCACTGAGTTCAAGCTTACAACTAAGAAAAACAACAACAAAAGATTAAAAACAAGTTTGAAGTAAAAACATTAAGAACAAGTTTGAAGTCACTTGAAATCTCACCATCCACAAATGGTGAGATACATTTTTTCAACAGTTTTGCAGATATTTGATGAAACTAAACATATACAGACACAATAGTAAACAAAAAAGTAAGTTTAAACAATTATATTATGCATGCAATAAATAGACTGTAGATGGGGATGAAAGATTCTGTTAATAATAAAACTTAGAAAGGTAATAGAAGATGTTCAACAATAAAAATGATAAGTTTTCAAGTCCTAAGTTCAATAGTACAATTTCTCCTCTGTTCCCAACAATGGAACTTTATTCATCATTATTGAAATTCAGTATTCTTGAACACCTGTAATGGTAATTACTAACAACTTTTTATATTAGTTATGGGTATTCCTTTCTCTAATTATTGTTTTTGCATCTGACTTCCAGTCTATAAATAATCCTTTCCCAATTATATAAGTATATAAGGTATATTTCTGACTCATATATATTTAATAGTCAACTTATAAGAATGATATAGGAATGCTTTCTCTGGGTATATTTCTTTCTGAGGATGACAATATCAATATGTAGAGAGAAGTCCTGGAAGATGGTAGAGGAGAGGCTTGGGGCTAAGCAAGCTCTCTTGTAGAAACCAGTATTAGTATTCCAGTGGAAAATCTAAAACTAGAGAGACACACCAAGTGTGTTATCATAGTACAGAGAGTCTGGCCAGAAAGGAAAAACTCAAACAGCTTAGTTAAGGACACAGTTTCCAGCAACCCAGGTTTAGGGCCCTAGCAGCTGCAGCAGCTGCTATGGCTGTCTGCCATATTCTACACAGAGAGGCTCAGACAAAGGCACCAGAGCAGATTCTACTCACTGCCAATAAGAACTAACAAGGAGCAGAAATCTTTATTTGGCTGGCGACAGACAGTCACAGACCGTGGATGTGGATGACCTAGAAACAAAGGGACAGGCTTGAGTACCCCAAGAAATCCTCACTCTTTCTTACACAGCAGCAGTGGGAAGGTAACCCCTCCTCCACCACTGGAGAAAAACTCCATCTTTGATACTAACACAGATCCAGCCAGAGCAGCTTAGTACGATTGGACCTGCAACAGGGCTTAGCTCCACCCCTGGGGAGAGCTGTCCCTCCCAAGCAGAGGCAGCTCCACATGGGTGGGGCAGACTCTCCTTAGCAGGTAAACAGATCCAGAGGTTACCCTATCCAGCTGCTTTACAGGAAGCAACTCTAGCCCTTGAGCAATTGGAAATGTGATACACATAAATCCTGAGATTGGCTGGGCTGATTGAGCGTCTCAGGAACACTAGTTCCATCAGGGTAAAGCTTCTGATCGCTGACAGGCCACAGCCCAACCTACAACCTAGCACCTCTCACAGCAAGCCACCTAACTCTTTTGTGACACTCAAAGTAGATGACCCTCCCACTGAACTAGCCTGGGAGGAGGGACATAAACTTCTGGGTGAAGCAGAGCTTCCTTCAGCCTGCTCAAACAATCTGATTTAAGAAACTAACAAAGCCACAGGACAACCAAAAAGCAAACCAGAGACCGAACTACCAAGAGATGGGCTACAGATACCGGAGAGATACAAGAACTGTCCCCTCCCCCCGAAAACAAAAACAAAAACAAAAAAACACCACTTTATTTTTGAAGAACTTTTTTCCACCTATTTTTTTAAACTGTTGTTTATTTTTCTCACTTTTATTATAGGTTTGTTTTTTGTCTTGGTTTTTCTTTGTTGTTATTGTTGTTTCTTTTATATTTTTTCCTTTTTAATATTCTCTTTATACTCTTCCCTTTTGGTACTATTAGATTTTTTTTTTTTTTGCATTACTTAATTACTGTTCTGCTCATCCCCAGATATATACCTGTCTTTGATTATTAGATCTTATCCTTAATTGTGTGCATACTTGATTCAGATATTGATTACTTGATTCACAAACTCCCAGCCTTAACTCCATTAATTGTAGAATTATTTCTTTTTACTTATGTAATTTTTAAGTGTTTCATTTTAAATTTTTTATTTTTTATCTTTCCTTTCTCTTTATCTCTCTTCTTCCCTGCTATCCCTTCTCTTTTTCTGAATCACTCTCTCATTTTGTTTCCATACGTCCCTCCACTCTTATTATCTCCTTGCAATTCTCCCTACAACAATTAATTTCTGGTCTGCTGACATCTTACTTGATTCTCTTAGTTCACTGATCCCTAGCTATTTGTTTTGAACTAGATTGTATCTGTTGAACTAGATTGTATCTGTACCCATTTTGACTGGATCAAGCAATCAGTGCAACTACAGGGCTCTGGTTGATGCTTACCTTAATATAGTGTTCTAGCTCAGAATCAGTTTGGCTATCAACCCAAATGGAAAGAACAAGTAGAAACAAGAAAAATGGCAAGTGAAGATATTTCAGCTCCCACTCACCACAATCAGGCAACAGAGAAGTCAATGAATAACCTAGAGGAGAGTTCCCAAAATTCTCTACAAACAATACTGGAAAACATGCTGAATGAAAAGTTTGAAAGCCTGTATAGGTCTCAGTGTGAGCATGATAGGGAAATGAATGTGATGAGGCAAACCAAAGATGAATACAGAAATATCGTGAGTGTGATGAAGCTAATCTAAGATTAATAGAGGAATTGTGTGAGCGGGATGAGATTAGACAAAGAGTAATTAAACCATTCATGGAATCCACAAAAAGATAGCTGGAGCAATCCAGGGAAGACATAAAGGGATTGCTGAATGAAGTCCAACAGAAGAAATGGGAATCCAATGAAACCATAACCAATCAACTTAGGGATTTGAGAATGAACACTGAAAACAAAATTAATGAAGTAAACAATTCCATACAAGATCTAAAACAAAGCTACAACAAAGAATTTGAAGTCATCAAATCTGACCAATTAGAAGGAAAAGAAATAAAAAACAAAGTAGAAAGTCTTCACAGTAGGTTAGACCATGCAGAAGATTGAATCTCTGGGATTGAAGACAGCTTAGACATTATAGAGAAAGAACCGAGAACTATTCAAAAGAAATCCAAGAAATATGATAGATCTATTCAACATCTAGAAGACACCATCAGATGGCCTAATTTGAGGATAATGGGTGTAGTGGAGCACCTAGAGACAGAAGTTAATGGTCTAGGAAATTTATTTAACAGGATCATAGAGAACTTCCCAAACATGAAAAAGATAGGTCTATTCAAACACAAGAATTTTTTAGAACCCCCACATAGACCAGACCAGAACAGGACATCCCACTGTCACATTGTAATCCACACAGGATCAATTCAGATTGATCCTTTCAAGGAAAGGATCTTTAAAGCTGTCAAGGAGAAAAGATCAATCACCTATAAAGGAAAACCAATCAGAATAACTTCAGATTTCTTATCAGAGACAATTAAAGCAAGAAGAGCCTGGAATGATGTATGACATGCCCTAAAGACAAAAAACTATCAACCAAGAACATTGTACCCAGCAAAACTCTCCTTCATAATGGAACATCAAGTAAAAACTTTCCATAGCAGAGAAAAATTGAAACAATGTATTTCCACCAAACCAACCCTCCCAAAGATATTTAAAGATGTCCTACACATAGAAAACCAACAAGAGCACAATAAAGGCCAAGAAACAGCTCCAAACAGAGAATCCAAGAAGCATAGGAAGAATCCAGTTGTCACAGCCCCCAAGAAGGTGGATAACATGGTAGGAACTACCAAACACCTCAGTCCTAACTGTCACTATTAATGGACTTAACTCTCCAATTAAGTGACATAAAGCTGTTTAATTGGATCAAAAAGCAAGATCCTTCTATCTTCTACCTTCAAGAGACACAAATTGGGGACTGGGAGTTTAGCCCAGCGGAAGGGTGCCTGCCCGGCACGTGCAAGGCCCTGGGTTCGGTCCTCAGCCCTGGGGAAAAAAAAGACACAAATTGCCCACAAAAACAAATGATGGAATAAAAATCTACCAAGTAAAAGCCCATAAAGAGGCCGGAGTTGCAATCCTAATATCTGATAAAATAGACTTCAAATTAAAATTAGAGAGAAGAGATAATGAAGGTCATTACATACTAATCAAGGGATCTCCCCTTCAGAAGGATATTACAATTCTAAGTATCTATTCACCAAATAACAGAGCACCCAAATTTATCCAAGAAACAGTACTTCCCCTAAAATCACACATTGATCCAAAGACATTAATTGTTGTAGACTTTAACACACCATTGTGCCCGCTGGTTCAGTCAACCCGGCAAAAACTCAACAGAGAAACCTCAGATCTAAACAACTGCATAGGTCAACTAGGTTTAACAGATGTCTACTGAATATGTCACCCAGCAGCATCAGGAAATTCTCCAAAATAGACCTCATTTTAGTTCACAAAGCAAATTTGTCCAAATTCAGAAACCTTGTAATTATGCAGTCTCTAAGACTACAAGGGAATAAAATTAGAATTCAACACCAAAAGCCACCAAAAAAATCCTGCAAAACACACTGTTGAACCACCAGTGGGTCATGGAACAGATTAGAAAAGAAATTCAAAGAAGGAACACAAACTACCAGCTTCTCTGGGAAACAGCAAAAGCAGTACTCAGAGGCAAGTTTATAGCTATGAGTTCTTACATTAATAAATTGGAGAGATCTGAAACCAACAAGTTAATGAGGCACCTAAAGTTCCTTGGAAAGAACAAGATAAACCCCAATCCAATAGACAGAAAAAACTAATTAAAATTAAATCAGAATTAAATGAATTAGAGTAAAGAAAAAAACAAAACTATAGAATCAACAAAAGAAAGAGTTGGTTCTTTGAAAAAATCAGCAAAATTGACAGACGTTTAGCAAATCTTATCAGTAAAAGAAGAGAACACACCTAAATAAATAAAATCATAGATGAGAATGGAAAAATTACTAGAAAAACAACCAAGATTCAGAATTTAATAAGGAGATATTTCTCAAACCTTTATGCTAATAAGTTTGAGAATCTGAAAGATATGGATGAATTTCTAGCAAATACTGACATGTCCAAACTAAACCAAGATGATTTAAACCAACTCAACAGACTCATATCAAGCATCAAAACAGAAACAGCAATGAGACCTCCTACCCAAGAAAAGCCTAGGAGTGGATGGATTTACAGCTGAATTCTGCAAGGTCTTCAAAGCAAAACTCACACCAATACTCCTCCAACTCTTCAATGAAATTGAAAGCGAAAATTCACTACCAAACTCTTTCTATGAAGTGAACATAACCCTCATCATAATCCAGGCAGGGACTCATCAAAGAAAGAGAACTATAGACCCATTTCTTTGATGAACATCAATGCAAAACTTCTTCTTTGGGCAATTGACTTCAACAACTCATCAAAAAAATCATACACCACAATCAAACAGGATTATTTCAGGGATGCAAAGCTGTTCAATATATGCAAATCAATTAATATAATTTCTCACATCAACAAGAGCAAGGATAAAAACCACGTGATTATCTCAATATATGCAGAAAAAGCATTTGACAAGATACAACACCCACTTATGATGAAAGTTCTGGAAAAACTAGGAATCCATGGAAAATTCCTCAATATAATAAAGGCTGTATATGACAAACCTACAGCCAGCATTATATTTAATGGCGAAAATTGAAAGTCATTTCCTCTTAATTCAAGAATGGGACAAGGAAGTCCGCTCTCTCCATTCCTCTTCAACTTAGTATTAGAATGCCTAGCTAGGGCAATAAGACAAGATGCAAACATAAAGGGGGTCCAAATTGGGAAAGATGAAGTAAAACTCTCCCTCTTTGCAGATGACTTGATCTTGTATTTAAAGAATCCCATGGACTCCACTCCCAAGTTACTTGTGCTGATTGGAAACTTTGACAAAGTAGCAGGGTATAAAATTAACCCTCAGAAATCAATGGCTTTTCTGTATGCTAATAAAAAGAAGAGCACAGATGAAATTAGGAAAGCAACCCCTTTTGTAATAACCATAAAAATTAAAATACCTAGGAGTTAACAACTAAAGAAGTGGAGGACCCTACAATGAAACCTTTAAAAGCCTAAAAAATGAAATTAAGGCAGAACTTAGGAAGTGGAAAAGCCTCCAATGCTCCTGGAATGGAAGATTAACATCGTGAAGATGGCAATACTGCCAAAGGCTATCTACAAATTCAATGCAATACCTATCAATATCCCAATCTCATTCTTCAATGATATAGAAGAAGCAATCTAAAAATTCATATGGAACAATAAAATATCCTAACTAGCAAAAACAATTCTTAGCAGAAAGAACCCCTTGGAGGGGGTTTCAAACTCTACTACAAAGCCACATTAACAAAAATAGCTTGGTACTGGCACAGGAACAGACCTGAGGACCAGTGGAATAGTACTGAAGACCCAGAAATGAACCCAAACAGCTATAGCCACCTAATCTTAGACAAGGGAGCTAAAGAAATAGAATGGATGAAAGATGGCCTTTTCAGTAAATGGTATTGGCAAAATGGTACTGGTTGAACACCTGTAGAAAACTAATGCTAGATCCCCATATATTACCCTGCATCAGAATCAACTCCAAAGGGATCAAAGACCTCGAAATAAAAATAGATACTCTGAAAACATTACAGGAAGGAATAGGAGAAACTCTAGGGCTCCTTAGCACAGGCCAAAATTTTCTTAATAGAGACCCAGAAACACAACAAATCAAAGAAAGGTTGGACAAATGGGATTGCATGAAGTTGAAGAGCTTCTGCATGGCCAAGGACATAGCTAGCAAGATCAGTAGAAAGCCCATGGACTGGGAGAAGATCTTCACAAGCCATAAAACAAACAAAGGTCTCATATCTAAAATATACTTAGAACCCAAAAAATTAAATCCCCCAACAGCTTTAAGAGAGACTTCTCTGAAGAGGAAATAAGAATGTCCTTTAGACACATGAAGAAATGCTCAAAACAACATTGAGATTCCACCTCACTCAGGTTAAAATGGCTATAATCAGGATATCTAGTAACAACAGATGCTGGAGGGAATGTGGCCAAATGAGAACCCTACTGCATTGTTGATGGGAATGTAAACTTGTTCACCCACTTTGAAAAGCAGTATTGAGGTTCCTCAAAAGACTCCACAGAGAGCTCCCCTATAACCCAGCAATTCTTCTTTTGGGCAAACAATCACAAACAAGGTCATACCAAAGCTACCAGCACAACCATGTTTATCGCAGTATTCTATTTTTTATTTGAATTAAGTTTTTATTATGAAAATACTGTACAAAGGGGGTACAGTTACATGAGCAAGGTAATGAGTACATTTCTTTTTCTTTTTTCTTTTCTTTTTTTTTTTGGGTCTGATCGTGGGGCCTGAACTCTGGGCCTGGGCGCTGTCCCTCAGCCCTTCAGCTCAAGGCTAGCACTCTACCACTTGAGCCACAGCGCTACTTCTGGCTTTTTTCTTTTTGCTTATGTGGTGCTGAGGAATCGAACCCATGGCCTCAGACATGCAAGACAAGCGCTCTACCACTGAGTCACCTTCTCAGCTCATGAGTACATTTCTTATTCAGCATTGTTGCCTCCTCCTTTGTTTTTTCCCTACCATCCATTCCCTCCCACCTCCTCAGCTACACCCCTCCACTCCCCACCCCCTATCACAGAATTCTTCACCATAGCTAAGATATGAACCCAACCCAGGTGCCCCTCAGTAGATTACTGGATCAAGAAAATGTTTTGTATATATATATATATATATATATATATATAATATGATATAATATAATATTATATATATATATATCTACATACAATGTAATTCTATGCTTCCATCAGAAAGAATGGCATGCCCCATTTGACCCATTGCAATAGTGAGATGTACAAGACACTATATAACTGTAACCCCTCTGTACAGTATTTTTACAATAAAATATATATATGGAAAAACCATAAGACCTGTCACTACACAACCTAACAAAGTGTTTCTCCTGAAATCAGTGCCTATAATCTGTTTAGTGACCACTGGTATAGATATTCAAAGTATGGTTATAAAGACTTAAAGTTATACTTTTCCCTTCATTCATATATCAATGAAGGGTGACATCCAGCATATAGTTGCTTATTTTATTCTGGGGAATCATCAAAATTCCTCCTTCTGCATTATCAATCCTGTACCCAATCACTCACTGGGCCTTCTTAATTCTGACTATTCAACTGATTCAATTTCCTGCCAATTCTCCCTATAGATCCCCATAGTTTATAATCTCAGCATGACTGACTCAGTGTGTTATCCAGCTTGCATTGTTGTAACAATATACTTAAGATACCCAACTTAGAAGAGAATATCTCTTTTGCCTTTTGATTTCAGAGGCTTTAGTCTATTAATTGGCTTCATTGTTTTTGAGCTAGTGGTAAGACACTTATTATTTTAAGAAGTACAAATTGCTAAACTAAATCCATCCATACAAATGTTCATGTCACTTCAAATTAGTCTCACAGAAATACCCAGTTCCAATTATGTACAAATATATGGGTATGCTATCATCTGGTCAGGTGGAGGAATAAACTTAAGTGTCATAACTTTCTAGTTTTAGCACAGAGATTTTTTTTCTCCAGAGAGATATACTCAAATCCTAGGGGGTTTGCTTTCTTATGATGTTATCCACTCCCACAATATATAGAATCAAACACACTATACCATTATTGCTTCCATACAACCCACCCAGGACTCCACACCTTAGTCTTACATTTCCCTGTTCATTCTTACCCTTGCAATTCCTGCCTTAGAAGTTATACTTTGCCACCTAAGAGATGTTCAATAAATGTTCATTGAATGCATGAACTATTCCATTAACCTTTAATTTGAATCTTTGCTAACATTAAAAAAATAAAATTATTTTAGCTTTATTGCTTCTATAAAGCCAACATTTACTCCTGGCTACTTATGCTGAATATATATGTAACAATATTCAATATTCTGGTTTCATTAACTTTCCTCTGGGATTTATACACTAAACCAGCTCGATCCATGGTTTGGATATTTTATGCTGATTAAAGCTGCAGCTACCTTGTTAGAATTCTTTGTTGCTCACCACTAGGGAAAAGGGCATTCAATTTAGTTGTTCCAAATTAGAAAGTAGCTTGTGAAAGGAAGAAAAGCTTTTTTCAAAAAAATTTTTGGAATAAAAAAGTCCAAGTTAGAAGATTATTTTTGGTTGCTTTTGTCCTGTATTATTTATTTAATTCTGTATATCGAACTTGTCAAAAACTACCTGATATAATATGGGTTTACAAAATTTCTAAGTGAGTAGACTTTGATAAGATACAAAATATATTTGAGTCTCATACTTCCGTTATGATAATTGAACTTTTATAATATAGATCAATTAACATTCACAAATTAAGTACAGAAAAGACTAAAGCTTAAAGCATAAAATGCTTATTTCCATAGCACTGAAACATCTATAAATACATTTATAAATCTGAAATCTTACATCCCCAGTTCAGGTACTATGCTGAATGTTTTACACATTCATTTTATTTTAATAAGGCATTGATTAGTTGATAAGGGAAATTTATGCTCACAAAACTTCAATGAGTTGTCCCAGGTCACAGATGTGGTGTTGCAAAGTTGATGCTGGCTTCTTGAGCTTATCTGATACCAATGGGTATAACCACATACTACTTAGAAACATTTGGAATAAAGTCTGAAACCACTGAAAATGAACTTTTTTGCTCTTCTTATTCTAAAGTGTAAGCATTTCTTCACCCTGTGTCTTTTGGATTTGTACACACAGTGTATATTTTTAAGGTAGCAGAGACAGCCCTACATAAGAGCATTGTACTAGGGTGTATGCTGAACTTGCTCCAGCTGCCTTTGGCTCCTTTTCAGCCATACTGACTGTCTCTTGCCCCCAAAGGTGGGTAGTCCTACTCGAGGCAGAGCCGCACCCCGGCCATTGCTTCAGCTGAGTTCTCATCCACATAGACTGGGAAGAATTTTTATCCTTAAATCTTTGAAAATATGGCAAAAAAGGATCCAGTTATATACACACACTGAAGAGAATTTGAAAAGATGAACTACTCATATACATATATATTTATACCAACTTTTGCCCAATGTTTACCACAATTCATAAATTAAGTTTAGACATTCATCTTTACGCCCTAGTCTCTATTATCAGATGCTGTCATTCTACCTTCATCTGGACCGCTTTAGGTCAATTTTGATAGAAATTTATAATATCATTAATCAATTGAGTGTTAACATTGATTCAGTTGTTTTAACACTGATGATATATTCAAGAACCATTTCCAATTTAGTTTATTATGTTTTATCTCTAGAGAATCAGTTTTCTCCGTAATCACTAAGGCCTAGCTTAAATATTGTAAATCCCTAGACTATTTTCAAATCAGCTTGAGTTTTCATTCATGGTTTAATATATTGATATTTATGATAAATTTATTCAATTATAGTGAGGTTTTGCTTAAGAAAAAATATCAGTAACCTAAAATTTTAAATATATGCATGGCTGGTTATTTCTGTCTTCATTACATGTTCTTAATTTTGTATACACACCAACACATACACATGAATATATTAATAAACACATACACACACACATAGATTCACATACCCATAATCATACTCTCTCCCATTATTTTAAACTAGATACAAATTTACTAATAGTTCACCTAAGAGAAGACAGTTAATTCTTACAAGTAGAAATTAATCTTTTAAAGAAACAATGTTGATATTATAGAAAGGAATTTGATCTTTTTCCAGATTCAAGAAGTAAACATTTTTTTATTAATTAAGTATCACCATATTGTGAAGACTTTTGTAATCTTTCCTCTCCATTTTTAATCTTTCATTTGTAAATGCTTCCATAATATAGCCAGAAAATATGTTTTATGGAAGTACAACTATTTTCAACAGATGCTATCTCAATCTTATTGTTCCATATCTACATTAGAGTTTAACATGTTTGCCTAAATGCTTAGCAGATTAAGATCTCTTTGTTTATTTCTATGATTTATGGTTTACGCATAGGAGATATGAGTCATTGACTAGCTCAACTAATGTCAGTGATCTTATTTTTCAGAATTTTCATGTGACATTGAAATTTTGACAAAAATATTTTTGTATATAAATTAAAATGATAATGACAGATGCCGAAGCTGTAATTACAAGAATTACCCAGTATATATTTTATCCTTTAGCCTATTATACAAGAAAATCAAGCCATTGTTCTGTTTTAATACTTCATTTTCAGTAGAAGAATTATTTACCATATATATGTATTTAAAATACTTTCATAGTTTTAATAAGAAAGTTAACCTCTAAATTATTCAAAATTAAAACTAAATTTTAGTTAACATTCTCCTACATAGGAATACTGGCACATTTAAATGTTTAATCACCTCAGTTGCATAAGGGTTAACATTCAGATATATATCCAGGTCATTTTAGGCATATAATTGTCAGATGGTTGCTAGGCAACAGATATCACATTTGCTGATATGTTTTTCTAGGCAAACCTCATGGTGTGAAAAAAAGAAATTATATGATACCTGTATTTTTATTATTATGGTTTGAGAAAATAAAGTATTTGGAAAAAATTCTTGACATTAATTAGGCAACTCATCTTTCTTCTAAATGTCAAAAATATCTCATTTGATAGTTAAATGGGAAGAGTACTGTAAATTCACATGACAGATGGCATTTTGTGTCTTATGTGGTCTTAGATATGGAACTTTCACATAATTTCATTTTTGTTTCTTGTTCTCAAGTTAATTAGTTTTCTAAATCAATTATTGAAATAAAGCTACGACTAAAATTAATTAAAATATAATTAATTTAGAATATAGACATTTTAGTACTATATAGGACTACAAATGAAAAAGAGTTACATTATACAACTCGAGCACAATAGCAAACCAGGTCCTCTCTGATAGAAATGGTGCAGAGAGACTGTATCTCAGAAATCTAAATGAATCTCTTCCTTTGCAAAAAATTTAAAGGTATTATTGCTATATATTATTAGATTAATTTCTATTGTCTGATAGAAACAACCACAGAAATGATATGATCAGAAATATAGTATACAACATAGTGTCCATCCTTAGTTATAAACTCAAATCAATAATTTTCTCCTTGTTTTTAGTGAGTCCTGTTGACATGGAATATGCAAGTAAAATTACTTTCTGTTTGTCCTGTATGTGAATTCCAAATTCACTTGTTTTTCATAAACGTCCCATCAGTTTGTTCAGGGTAGAATTAAAAAAAACAGACGAGGAATTATTTTATGTGTAGGGAAAACCACCAAAATAATACATTTTTTATTCATATGTTGAGGATGTTAGGCTCACGATGTTGTTGATAAATAATTACAGAAATAATGGGACAAAGATAGTGTAAGTTGTAAAGCATTACATTATTTCAGATTGTGTCTAACACAAAATGAAATGTAGTTGTGCCTGTTCAAAGGCAATTAACACTTTCTGAGCTGAATATATTCAAAGAAATATTAGTAAGCATTTTTAGAAATGTTTTGAAACATGTTATGAATTGAATGCATTTAGAAAATCAAAGTTGTTACAAATTGACAACTAGTTTGCTCTAAATGTGTCGGTACTTTCGAGGTTATGTGTCTTATAATGTTTATGCTCAATTTTCCTTTTATTTTTGACATCTGGAATACAAATCATGTTTAGGTGTCAAAATGGTTACTTACAAAGCAAGAAAAACAACTTAAAGAACTGTTATCTATGCTTGATACTTTCATATAAACTTCTAGTGCTTTGAGGGGATTAGTGTGTCAAATCACTCTTGTTCATTATTTCTAGAAGTCTCTGCTTCCCTATTAATGAAATCTGAAATACAAGGTATGTTCTTAGAAATCTCACCCTTTACCCATTAATTTGTTGTTAATCGTATTTACCTGTATTTTAAAAATGAGAGTTTTATTAATATTTTTAATATTATTAATATGTTTTCAATTTCCATTGAGTTGTTGAATCATAATTATTCTTCAATGGAACACTCAATGTCATTATTCATGGGAATGATGGTGCTATGCTGTTATGTCCTGAACTAAGGTGGAGGAAAATAATTATGTTAGGTCAATTGAATCACAATACACATTTTGATTATTTTATTGAAAATGTTATGATGGAGGCAATGTATATGACATTATTTTATGTGTCATATATTACTTTCAATTTATATATGAAAATCCTCTTTTAGGAGCTGGCAGCATTCCTATATTGAATAACAAACAATTCCATTTGCACAGAAGAGACTCTCGATTTCTGATTATCACTTGGAAATTTAAGTGTGCGTTCTGGAATCACTGAGAGAGATTGATCCGAACAGTTGGTCTGTTCAACTACAAATGGGTACACATGAGGGAAATATGATTAAGGAGAAAAATGTCAAGAAACAAATTATAATATCAATAACCTGGTAAATGAAGTTGTAATCAATGCATATATGTAAAAATATAAACAAGAAATATGTTTGAAGTTATTTAGCTTAATCTATAATTATAGTAGATAAAATGTATAAAATACACATTCTCTACTAGAAAATCTTTTGTCAGGAAATTGGGCCAAGAGTTTCAGGATGGTCACTTTACACAGAAAAGATGTGAGGCTTAGAGAACAAAAGAGAAAAGAGAAGTGGAAGGGTTCAGCATATATTAAATGCCTGTGACATGCTGGACATGTTATTAAGCACATGCTATCTATTTAACCTATATACATCTGAGAAAAAGGCAACGTCTTCTACAATATGATTTAAAAAAATCAAGAAATGATGGAGTCTGCACAAAGTGTTAAACTGGGAGCCAACAGATAAAAGGAACCAGAATTCATCCATGTCTACCTGTCAGGTTGGGCCATTGTGATGATTTCTGAACCTGAAACTGGCAGAGGCAGCAAAAAGACACCTGCTATTGCTTTCCTCATTTGGTTACTTCATAGAGAGACTAGGAAATTACCTCCATGATATAGGCTCAAATTTCAAAAAGTATCCATTATCTATAATGGGTGTTTTTCCTATCAGATATGACAAACATTTCTGGGGTGTGTATTCATAAATAAGCTGTTTTTTTAAACTAAAGGACATATTGATATTGTGAAAGGACACTAACATGACATCTCTTAAAGTTTGGTTTTCTAAATTACTTTCATACTTATTTCTAAATATGAGGAATAGAAATATACAGTGCCTTTCATTGTCAGCACATACACAGATTGTGAAGTAATGTTAAACCTTAACTACACATACTGAGAGAAAATTCTGCTCCTCTAGTCTTTTATTCTAATGTATTTGACTTGATTTGATTCTGTTCCATTTCCCCCCAATTAAATGTCAGGCTCTAAAATTCTGCCACACTTTTACAAGGAAGATCAGTTATGAACATGATTTCATGATGCCTGATGGGCCATAAGTTATGGTTTGAAAATTATTGAGGATATACTTTTCCATCACTATGAGTCCATGCAGATGATAAAGATAAATAATACAAAAGAAGGTTGTATTACGACACAACAAAGGAGGAAGGGTCTTCTAGAAGTACAAATAAGATTTTCTGGGAGTAGGGGGATGAGGAGTTGGAAGCATGAAGAATAGAGATATAAGATGAGGAGACATCCTTGAGCTTGCATAATAACTAGTTCCTCTGCTGTGTTCTTCAAGATGGAAGGTTTCACTTCACCAATTTGGTAGCTTCTACAAGATTAAATAGAAGGTGACACTTTTCTAAATTATATTAGTTCTGGTCTCTGAAACTCAAGAACACAAGGAGACTGTGATGGTTTGGGTTCTCCTGCCTACAGCAGATTCAGAAGAGAAAGATAAATATGTGAAGAATAGCATGTATAGAAAGTTCCTTTAAGGGTTTTCTTTTGACTAGGAGCCACTAGGTCAGTAGTTGGGACATTTATTTTTTCAATGTTTAATCATTAACATTTTATTGATATGTAATGCATATCATTATGTGATACATTGTAACAATTCAATATGTATATGATGTGTACTAAAATCAAGGTTATAAACAGTTTTATTACTTCAATATTTCTGTGTCTGGAAATTCCAAACTCTTTTGGGAATTTTGAAGTAAATCAGATTGTTTTCATCAAGAGTTTTCCTACTGTATTACAGAAAATACCAAACTTTGCCTCTTCTTTTTCTGTGGATTTTTGTGTGTGTGTGCCTTTTATTAAAATGCTCTTTTTATTAAATGTCCTTCCTAGTATCTGGTGTCTATTTTTCTATAAGGTTGACTCATTATTTCAAATATGAGTGAGAACATATGGTATTTATTTTTCCATAGTATTTATGTGGCATATATATATATATATATATATATATATATATATATATATATATATATAATCTTTCTCTTTGAGAGAAATGACAAAAGATGATAAAAAGCCAAAATAAACAAGAGAACCTCATAATATTCATGAGTAGAAATGAGGCCCTGGTTTGCTTAGGGTGCTGCTGAAGGTACAAGTGAAGGATAATATATCAAATGATGTTCAGCCAAAGAACAATTAACCTTATTGATTGATTCTTTTCACTCATAAACTGACATGTTGAATGGTAACCCCTTTGTAAAACTAGTTAAAGATAATAAAAATATAATTGCAAAAAGAATGACTAACTCAATGAACTATGGAATCTACTTTGTGGAATGGAGTGAATTCAAACTGGAAAAATGTATCTGACTTTTAAAATCTCTGGTCTTGAATTATACCTCCCATTTCCACAGAGTGTGAGCAAATAAACTTACCAATTTAAAATAATTTGCTTTCCATTAAAATAGCCTGATTAGGAGTTACTATTTCAAATAACCCAAAACTCAAAATTCTTTCTTTCTTTAAAAAGTTATCATAAAGTTGATATATAGATGTGTTACAGTTGCATGAGTCAGGTGATGAGTACATTTCTTTCGATGAGTGTTGCTCGTTCACTCATTTTCTTCCAGTTTTCCCCTCTCAACCCTTCCCCCTAAGTTGTAAAGTTCATTTCCAAAATAATATCTAGTGAGTATCAATGTTGAATTAGTTTTCCTTTTATCCCACCATTTCTGTGCTTCCACTTCCCCTCCCCAAATCAGTTAAACTTATATACAAGACAAAGTGAACAGAAATAAAAAAATAGCAACAAAAGGGAAAAAAGAAGGAAAAAACCACAAACAGTACAATAAAAAAATCCCCTTGTTTTCCATTTCTTGCAGTTCACTTTTATAAGCATTATTTTATATGATCATATGCACGTAGCTATTGAGCCCTTGTGATCCTCTCCTAAAAATGTCCTCCTTTGGTCTCACTCTGTGAATGTTTAGACTGCTGTTTAATTAATCATATACAAGTATAATATTTTGTCTCTTACTGTCCATTGGGCTTGCTAATAGATTTGTTGGCACATTCTAATTATTACAAATAAGGGAAACCATGCAACTTATGTTTTTATGGGGTATGGCTTACTTTGCTTAATATAATTTTTCCGAGTCTTTCCAATTCCTTGCAAATGGTACAATATCACTCTGTCTGATGGAGGCATAGAAATATATATATATATACATATATATATATATGTAATTTTCTTGATCCATTTGTTCACTGTGGGGCATCTGAGTTGATTCTACATCCTAACTATGGTAAACAATGTTGCAATGAATGTGATTGAGCTGGTAGTTTTTAGTATGGCTTGGTTTGTGGTCCATTGGATAAATGCCCAGAAGTGGGACCATTTTTTTTCTTTTGATTCTTCTCTTCAGATCTAGGGGTCTTAGCTTCTTTCAGAGATAGCTTTTTTTTGATACCTGAATTTAATACTACCTATGTGGAAGATGAGAGAACTTAAATTCTCTTTCTCCTCTTTTTTGTATTATTTTCTTAATAACTGGAAGTATATTAGTATCTTGTTTAAATAGCAACTCCAACAATGTCATAGCATCCAAGAATATTATTAAAAGGAGGAGATGATAAGTAGGAAGAAAGAGATATGGGTGAATAACTAGTCCCAATGAAGTAGGAAGACGAGTGTATCAGAAGTGTCTTGGAAGGATAGAAAGAAAGAATGAGTTGGAATGATAGGAAGATTTTGTTGTACTGAGAATTGAATCCAGGGCCAGATACATGCTAGGAAAACACCCTAGTGCTGGACATTAGTCTTTGTATCTACTCTAGGCTGACCTCAAACTCATGCTTCTCGTGCCTCCTTCTGAATGCTGTGATTGCATGTCTGTATGAGCACACTTGGTTGGATGCTTTTACTTATTATTCCCAAATTGAGAAGTTTTCAGAGGTGATTGTGTATGCTAAAAGAAGTAGTTATATTATGTAAAAGGAGATAGAGCCAGGTGCTGGTGGCTTATGCCTGAAATCCTAGCTACTCAGAAGGCTGATATCTGAGGATCACAGCTCAAAGCCAGTCTGGGAAGGAAAGTCTGTGAGACTCTTATCTCCAATAAACCACCAGAAAACTGGAAGTGGCCTTGTGGCTCAAGTAGTAGTGCTTCAGCTTGAGCTGAAGTGCTAAGGGACAGCACCAGCCCAGAGTTCAAGTCCCATGACCACCACCGCTAACAACAAAAAATGAAGATAGAGTTTTCATAGGTAATGATGCAAGACTGATATGGTTATGTGTTTTAGCACTAACTTTGAATCATCTCAGTTCAGTACAGGTGTTGGAATGTAGACTAAAACCATAATCTAAAGTCTTTGGTTAATAAGACAAGTACTGTACACAAAATGGCAGTGGCAAATGGATTTGAAATGTCATTTAAAAATACTCTGATCGCTATCAGATAATATCATTGAAGGGAACAAATTTAGTGTAGATGATTTTAAGAGACATGCTTCAATTGAAAATTTATAGGGAGAAGATTAACTATTGTTAGAATTTTCATGCCAAGATTTGCTAACTTTCTGGAAATTTTCTGTCTGTCCCCAAATGATACCTTGACATAGACAAATATTTTGTATATTTGATATATTTATCACTAGATATGAGAAAAGGGATGGGAAGAGATGATAAGCAGTCAAGAGAAAGATGTCAATATGCTTTTCCCTCTTTAACCTTTGACCTCTAGTCTGGTAGCTTAGCAAGATTAGGAGTTACCATGGTTAATGCCAATAGCCATGTCTGCTCTTGGTTGACATTTGCATAGCTGAATGGTGGAAGTTGGTTACGAATAGCAGCTACTGTCAATATTTTCTTATATTAGAAAAAAGAGACATACTAAAGTATCTTTGAATCAATGGATTTGGCTAAAAGTGGTTTCTAAATCTGCTTTGGATGTGAAGTACAAGGAGAGTCTTAGGCAATTATTGGCTAAAAATAAGCAGAAATATCTTGAAATTTAGTGTTTAATTGTAATTAAATGGTTATATGCTTAGTTTAATTAGTCATTGCATCAATTACTAAGAATTATTTGCTGAATGCATTTTTGAATACCCAAAGGTTTGGTAGATTTTATCTATCATAATATATTTACATGTAAGACTGTTTTTCTGTTTTCATAAAGAATTCTAGAGTTGACACTTAGAATAAAGCTCTATGTTATGCCAAGCAATCATTTAAAAATATATCAACCAAAGTGTTCTAATGAATTCACAGAGTTACCATGTGGTCTCTTTATTTACAATCACTACAATTTATGCTGTTCTCAGAAATTATACCTTATTACCTGGCTTATTTTTCTTTAATGCTAAAGGTGTTACCTAATTATACCATAATTATGTATAATTTATCAAATAGAAATACAGACAAAAGCAGTAATCAGATACTCTTCCTCCATTCATAGATATTCAGAGAAGGTATATCATGTAATTAGTTTACCAATGTTTACTCTAGAACAAGTAGAATAAAATTGTCATCATTTTTCCTTTCATCATCTGACAGCACATTTGGAATTCATTTGCATAGCTTTACAATGGAAGTCATTACCTTCATCACAGTTCTACTGTTGCATAGCTAGTAATGAAAAAGTAAAGTTTATAAAGAGGGTATAGACAAGAAAATGGGTTCTTTGTTGAATTATTATCCTTTTTTGGAGGAGAGTCACATATATTACCAAGGCACTCCTACAGTCTGCAATTTAGTGAGTCCTCAAGAAAGCAAATTGTATTCACTCCCCAACACACAACAAAGTGAGAGTGCCAAGACACATCTAATAGAGGTAATGGCCAGAAAATGGATGTTTAAAATTGGGATAGTCATGAAAAGCAATAAAAGGATTAAAGTTGGGCAGGGAAGGTTGGTGTCTTCACAAGTTTGGCTGCTTTAATATTCTTCTTTTTGTTCAACTTGGGTTGAACATAGAGGGCTTGCTTCCTTCTAATCTAAAATTGAAGAGACATTAAATGACAGCTTTCTGGATCCAACATGTTCAAAGAACATCA
Organism: Dipodomys spectabilis; assembly: GCF_019054845.1. Taxonomy (NCBI): domain Eukaryota; kingdom Metazoa; phylum Chordata; class Mammalia; order Rodentia; family Heteromyidae; genus Dipodomys; species Dipodomys spectabilis. The sequence continues at coordinate 6,373,447 of NW_024870740.1, forward strand.
AAGCTGAGTTAGAAGCTATTAAGTGACAGAATGAAAAGAAAATATACTTGGAGCATGAACCACACAACTTATTGCCCAAGGTTAATATATCTATGTTTTTTCTTTCATCAAGACTGTTCACAAATTTAAGGGGCGTAAATTCACTTCCCACCTGACTAAGATCAGAATAACTAAGTGGTTGAGTTTGGGATAGGGTTATGTCACTTCACAATCACCCATCTTTCACTACAGTCCTTTCTTATGTTTAGTTTCTTGAGTCAAGTCCCCTTTGAATCTACTTACTGTGTTAAAAGCATGGATAATGGGGCCAGATATATGTGAACAGAAGATTTACAAGCAGATTTATTATGAGGAATTGGATCACATAGTTACAGTGACTGGTAAGTCCCACTGTCTCTTCTCTGCAATGTGGAGATCTAAGAAAGGCTGGTGGTATAATGTTTGTCAGAGCCTTAAGACCTAAGAACCAGCGGAGTCATTAGTGCAAGTTTCAACATCAGCATATGAAAAGAGAAATGACATGTTTTACTCAAGCACTGAGGAAAGAAAACAAGGACAAATTCCTCCTTTGCTTGATTTTGTTCTGTGAAGACTATTAATAGATTGGATCATGGCTACCCATACTGGAGTGAACCATTGACATTACTCATCCACCAACTCAAATAGTAATAACATTTGCAAACACTCAGATGTATGCAGAAACAATGTTTATTTGGGTATATATGGCTTTGTCAAGTTGACATATAAAGTCAATATACTTTGCTTAAGCTTTAATCTCTAGTAAGAAGCAGATCACTCCAACAGCCCTGTTTTAAGATTTATAAGACTATTTAAGTTCCATTAGGTTTTATTCCCTAAGGAGAGAGGATAAAAAAGTACTTCTCTGTAAGAAATAACATATTGATTTCATATTTATACTGGGGGTTTTCCATGGACTGAACTTTCCAGAATGGGATGGGTTATAAACACCTACAGTGAAATACAAACATGCTCTACTTCATATTGTGCCCTAGTAGTTGTTTTTTTATTTTTAATATGTAAATATATAGAACAATAAATATATATACAGTTATACTGTATATATAAAATCTGCAGTATTCTCAAATATGAAAGGAAAAGGTGAACACTTCATATGGCTTTTATTCTGTTATTAATCTGTTATATAATTAAGCAGACAGATATTAAATACAATATTTACCCAGTGAAGACATTCTAAAACATTTAACTCCCAGTTTTTATTTTTAATATTTTTTGCTATACATATCTATATTTATATATAGATACATATCTCTCCATATATATATTTATATCTATATCCAGGTGTGTATCTCTATGTCTATACATGCATATAATTATCTGTAGCTATATCTATCTATATTTCTGTCCACATAGATATATCTCTGTCTAGATAGAAATACAGATAGACATTCTGCAGCGGCGGCCGTGGGGTGCAGCTTGCATCGTAGAAAGGAGGCACACCCGAAGAGCTCTCCGGTTCCAACGGTTCCAGGGCCTGGAGCTCCGCTAGAACTTAAGGTCTTTCCGAATGGCCTCTCCCCGCCGCCACCTCCCCATGGCACAGACCGGACGAGGTGTGTGACGCATTCTCAGACCCTCCAGACAACTCAACATCAGCCACTTCTTTGTGACTGGATCCAGATTAAGGTTCTCCCAAGACAGATTTCATTGGATCCACATTCAAGAAGACTATGGATTTTCTACAACCTCACTACATCACTGTAAAGTGCCAAGGCCTTAAGACTTGGGTACGTGTATTACAACGGCAAGAGTGCCAGCACCAACAAAAGATTATTGGACTGCTCCTCTGTTTCACCAAGTATACAAATCTTACAACAAAAAGTATGCCAAGTGCCTCTATGTGACATCACCACCAGCTGATCACGCACAAGAGAAAAATAATTAGACTAGAGTGTTATCTTTTCTTGAGAAGCTGGGATTGAAGGAGCTGTTTTGAGATCTGTGCTGCTAGTAAGTGACTGGATCGGTCCCTGAGTTCAGAGACTGAGTTGTAAGTGAATGAAAAATAGACAACGAAATCCTGAAGAATTGCACTGAAGTGCAAGCCAGATTTAACCCTCTTCAAGTAATATTGTTTGAACTGAGAAATTGCTAAGCCAAACCTGTTACAGGACTGATTATTTGAGTGTCTCTGTCATTGTTACCTCTTGCTGTTACATTGTTCCTTGTTCTCTCTTTCTAAGTCCAGATGTTCTCTGATAATTCACATTGCCCTGACTGTGGGCAACAGTGGTTCCCTAGTTTAGAACTAGGCCATTGGTTATACCAAACTGAACTTGTTGAAAATGAATGTTACCAGGTCTTCTTAGACTGTATTAATAGGGCTGATTATTACCCTGAATGCTATCCTGATAATCCTGCCAATAGAAGCTTTGTTCTTCCTTGGTCTTTCCCACTTGAATGGGCTCCCCAAAATCTCACCAGGTGGACCTTTGAAAAAACTTGTCATCCATTTCTTCTGGGTCCTCCACTGGTTAGAAAAAGGATCCATGATTCCAGAGTAGCTGGTTTTAACCCGGCTTTACAGTTAATCTTGACCAGAACAGATAAAACCTTAAATAAGAAACTTGGCCAAAACAAATAACTTCTTAACAGTCAGAATCATGGAAACTGTAAAGGATTTGTGTTAGTAGCTCAGAGAATATGAAATAAGAATTCATTTATATTTCATCTTTCTCTTGCTCTTCTCTCTCTCTCTCTCTCTCTCTCTCTCTCTCTCTCTCTCTCTCTCTCGTGTGTGTGTGTATGTGTGCGTGTGTGTGGTGTGGTGGTGCTGGCTGGGGATTGAACCTGGGACCTTGTACATGGTCTGCAAGTGCTCTACCGCTGAGCTATACTCCCAGCCCTCTTTTCTGAATCTGACCCAGACTGTCCCTACTATTTGGGGAATTGCTTAAATAGCTGGGTCTGCTTCTGTGGTTGTGCATTTTCTTTTTTTAATTCAGTATAAGTTTAGTATTCCAGCCAGACTAACCCATAATCCTATAATCTGTTTTGGAACTAATATGCCTTTCCTGAAATTCCATAGCCTATACTGACAATGTAGCCTGGATAGGAAGCCCTATGTTGTTATAAATTCCCATGCTTATCCATTAGTGATAATGAGCTATATGTGTTTATATGTATGTATATCTATAGAATTTATTCATATATAGCCATATATAACCATTGGCTCTGTTTGATTCCATTATCAGTCACTGTCAGAGAATATTGATGTTGATAGCTGGTCACTCAGAAAAATCACATTTTATTAAGTAGTACTTAGATTACACAAAAATTTGTGAAAATGCTGCCTGTTTACACTTACTTGGCTCTGTATAACCAAAGACTGTCCTGTCTTTGTGGTGATTGAATTTAAAATGTCATCCTCTGGAGATGGAAATACCATTGTATCTATATGAAATTTATGACAAAAGAAATTATTAAGCTTGACTCCATATAATTTATGAACAATCTGTTGATGGTGTTTTTGCAGGATACTTCTGGACATTAGCCACATTTTGGCCTTCTCATAAAAGTTGTGGAACCAGAGGTGGAGTTTAGTAACTTAGAAAAAGCTTTGAAGACATCTCAGAGGACACTGAACAATTTATAAATTCTGCTTAAGACTCTAGATAATCCAGTGCTTATGTAACAGCAATGTTATCAAGGACCAGGTTCTTTCTATCTGTCCCTCTTGGGATTCTTAATGTTTGCTTTTTGTCCTCATGGTTGTTTCCTTAGTACAATATGTTTGTTGGGGCAGACACTTCAATGTCAACATAAGGCTGGAAGTGGTCACAGAAAGTTTTCTCCTTTCAAGCCTGTCTTTTATTTGGGATTAAAACCTTCCCCATAAATCTCTAAAAAAAAAAGAAAAGAAATACAGATATCTCTATATAGCTATGAATAGCGAGGACCTAAAAATATCTATATCTATATAGATGTAGATATATATTTCAAAGTTTCCACACACTAAAATACATCAGATAATTTTTGACAGTGTTGCTACTTGAACTTAGGGTATTGTGCTTGCTAAGTAGGTGCTTTACCACTTGAATCACTCTATTAGTTAAATATTTAGAATTTCATTTTTGGAGCCACTATTATTTTAGATGATGAAATAGTTATTCCATTTTATTATTCAACAGTGCTGTGTAAGTTTTGAGTAGAAATTTTTGTTGCTTAAGGAAGACTTAAAATGGTATTTAAAAATCAAACAGGCCATATGTCTACACACTGATTGTATGCTCAGGGCAAGAAAATTAGCATATCTTGTCTGTGGTTATCAGTTGTTTTTTATTTCCCCAGAAGGAACATAAATTATTCTGTTTCTCCAAAATCTTGGCTATATAATTATTGGGTTTAAGGACTGAGTAGTAGGGACAATATTCTTCTGATCTACAGGGAGTTATCAGTTGCCGATATCAGTAGAATGAATCTTTCTTTTTTTATTTTTTTATGTGTCAGAGTTATGAAGAAGAAGCATTTAAACTCAGAAGCATTTCATCACAGAAGCAATGAAAACATATATATATATATATATATATACATATATAGATAATCAATTCTTATTTGAATCTATAATTTTTGAATGAATTTAAAACGAGTGTTTGTGAATGTTCATGGAAGTCATCCAGAGTAATAGATAATCTGCCCCAACATACACAATAAAAATATATTAGAGCCAGAAGCTGATGGCTCTCTCTTGTTAATCCTACCTACTCAGGAGGCTGAGATCCGAGGATCAGTATTCAAAGCTAGCCTGGGCAGAAAAGTCCCCATGAGAACCTTACCAACCACTCAAAAAAACCAGAAGTGGAACTGTGGCTATAAGTGGGAGAGGACTAACCTTGAGCCAAAGAGCTCAGGGAAAGCACCCAGGCCCAAAGTTCAAACCTCAGGACTGGCAAAACAAACAAACAAACAAATATATATATTTACACACATGCATATATATTAGCTTTATACTTATGATATTCATCTCTAATAATTTAAGTTACATTACTATACCAGTATGTGAATTTTAAAAATACTTTTTTATTAGCATTCATTTGTTTTAAATTCATCCATGGTTATTTTATTGTTTAACATGAACAAAAAAGGATGTTAAGAGACAAAAAAGCTTAGTACTCTTACTGGTACCAATATGGACTTATTCCTTGTGAAATTCATACCTCTAGAGTTCCATAATGTTTATACCTTTTTCTATTATTATATTAATATAAACAATTGTTTATATGCCTTTTTAAAGTCTATAACTTGTTTTCCCATTTTTTTCCAACTAGACTTGTATAGGGACAGATAGATCATTATAAGAATACCAAACTTTGAGGTAAGAGCACTAAAATTATACCAAAAGTCACTGAGCAACCAGGCGCTGGTGGCTCACGCTTGTAATCCTAGCAACTCAGGAGGCTGAGATATGAGGATCGTGGTTCAAAGCCAGCCTGGGCAGCAAAGTCAGTGAGACTCTTATCTCCAGTAAAAACCACCAGAAAGCCAGAAGCTCTGTGGCTCAAATGGTAGAGTGCTAGCCTTGAACTGAAGAGCTCAGGAACAGTACTAAGGGCCAGAATTCAAGCCCCACAACTGACCAAAAAAAAAAGTCACCGAGCAATCATTTTTCCATGTAAATATTTTCTAGGATTTGGGGAAGATATAGAGAACTTGCTATGCAAAGAAAGGGCAATTTCTACAAAGCTGATTAAAACTGATGTTTTACTTAGGATTATTTTCTTTAAAAAGTAGAGTAATGAATTACATTTAAGATTTCTTTCAGTGTTCCTGTTGCGATTTCATCACACTTTCTTTAGCGATAGTAGATTATTGTGTTTAATGTTTGATTTCTCTTTGGAATTAGAAACACTGTAGATACCAGGAACTGAAATCCCCAAATATTACTGATCAAAGGCAGCACATTATAAGAAGAGCTGTGAGGCAGCTGGAGGGAGTAGATGGGGGAGTAGAGTCCCTTTTCTTGGCTCTTTATAGGCCACGAGTTATAAGAACCTTGTCCTGTGTTTTTTCCTGATGTCTAGAACAATTGCTTGTGAGTCAAGCATTCTCAAAATGAACACTCTATAATAGACAAGCAAGAGAAATGCCACACTGGATTCTTTCTCATTAGCTCCTGTTCATTGTCCTTTTGCCTAGAGGAGCACAAACTGTATTATGTTTACAAAACTCAGAGCTAACATAATTGGTTGGACTGGGAATTGGAAGTTTAGCTTACTCCTCCTGGATTCCTGTTCTTCAAACTGGAGTCAAGGTTAACATAACCCAGTGGTAATCATCATATCATTTAAGGCTATCTAGACCAGGTAGAAAATGGTCTCATAAGCAGTTTTTCAGACAAGAAAAATATAGTCTTTTGTAAATTGCTGGTTCAACCTTTCTGCAGTATGATTACAAAGTAAGAACTCTGATTTATTTCTTATATCTGTTATACCAAATAAAAAGAGAAATTGAAGACCATTATTTGGAATCTGTTGCATAGGGTAAGAAAGCCTTGTCCTGAATTCTATTTTCTGTAAAAGAGAAGGGGAAAAAATATCTACACATGGCCAATGATAGCTTTAGTGTCCAGGCTTCCTCTTTCTTCCTGGTGTTTTTCAAGTTTGTGATTTTTGGGGGGGGGGGGGTCCGGTCGTGGGACCTGAACTCTGGGCCTGGGCGCTGTCCCTCAGCTCTTCAGCTCAAGACTAGTGCTCTACCACTGGAACCACAGCGCCACTTCTGGCTTTATTTCTTTTTGCTTATGTGGTGCTGAGGAATCGAACCCAGGGCCTCAGGCATGCAAAGCAAGCGCTCTACCACTGAGCCACCTTCCCAGCCCCAAGTCTGTGATTTTTGTTACTGTTATCTTTCCATTCTTGTGAACCTCCATTCAGAACTTTCAGTTCTGTCGATGACTTTGTTGGCAAATTTTCTGTATATGATGTTGTTATGTGCAGTTTCCATTTGTACCTAGACTTCCTCATTCCATGTAACTAGATGTTTGGTCCTTTTGATCAATTTATCTCCATACTCTCACTTGCCCTACTCAAGTAATCATACTTCTACTCTGCTTCTATGTATTTAACTCTTTTCACAAAAGATTTTATACAAGAGAGAAGGCAATCTTTTATGTGTTTGGATTATGTTACCTAACTAGCACTATGTCTCTTAACTTCATCCATATTTCTGCAATGTAACAACATTTCTCATATTTCTGCAGTTATAATACTTTCTTTTTAAAGTTGAATAATATTCTATTATGTGTATGTAGTAGCGTGAAAATGTTTGTAACAATTTCTTTATCCATTCATGGGCTAATACATACTTCTGTTATTTATAATTCTTGCCATTTGTGGAAACATTGCTGCTGTATGAGAATGGGTATATATATAAAAGCTACTGTTTTTATCTCCTTTGGACATACATCTAGTAGGAGGACTGCTATGTACAAACTGATGGAGAGATATCAAAGTTTATAGATTAAAAAATTAATTATACTAGTACTCAAAGTGATATACCATACCACTCCAAGTGATATACCAATCCAATCCAATTCCTCTCAAAATTTGCAAAAATAGAAGAAAGGAAATTCATATAGAGTCACAAAGACAAAACAAAATTCTGAGAAAGGAAAATTGGTGGTAGGCATCATGTTTCCAGATTTAAAATTAAATTTTAAAATATATCACTCCATGTATTCTTAGTATTAAAACTATGCACATAGACCATTGGGGCACCAAAATAGCCCAGAGATAAATCAAAGCCTTGACCCCCCAAGTAATTTTGACAAGACTGTGGAGAATACACAGTAGGGAAAGAATAGTTGTGTTAGTAAATGGAGTCAGGAAAACTGGATTTTCACAGTTGGGAGAACTGGACCCCTATACTATACACAAAAATCAACTCCAAATGAATTAATAAAACCTGGAGCATAGGAACTGAAACCACAAAACTTCTAGAAGGAAACATGGAAAGGCTCCTTGATAATAACATTGATAATGATTTTTTCAGTCATCATGCCAAAGGCACTGATAGCAAAAGCAAAAACGAACTAGTTGGACTATGTCAAAATAAGATGTTTCTACACTGCAAAGAAAAATTCCACAATGGGAAAATACTTTGTAAAGGACATGAGAAAATTAAAGTTGTGATCAAGAGAAAAGGGTGGTCAAGGGAGAATGAAGAAGAAGAGCCAGAGACAGTGAATGTCGTCAATCCTGAGTTTTTTCTCTTAAGAGGACTGGGAAGTGGGATTGTAATTGCACTAGGATGTATGGTCAAGAGAGGTTTTTATTTTTATGTGTTTTGTTAGAACAAAGGAACTTAAATGTGTGCAAGACAATGCCCATTATCTAGGAAAAGTGCTTGTGCAGAATGGAGATGGTAGAGGGACTCAATAATGCCCTTTAGCAGCAGAGCAGCTGGGTTCTGTATAGTACTGTAGTGCTTCATCTAAAGCATTAAGTTAAAAATAAGATGCTTAATATCCCTTCTGTTTTGTATACCTTTATTAATTTTTATTAAAAATCTTTTCTTCTGTTTGGTTGCTTTTGTTACTCTAATGTTATCAAGCTGGTATTTTGTCTTGGAGCCATTATTTTATCTTTTATATATTGGATATGTCAAATTTAACAGTTTGTAAAAAATATATGTAGTACATACTTTTTTTTTTTTTACAACTACTATTGCTCCCTTGGTCAAGTTTGGATGAACTGTAAATTTTGGAAACAATCATGTAGTTCTGTATTACTCTCTGGGTTGCTCACTGATTGGCTTATAACTCACCTTTCTTCCAATATTTTGGTGCAGTTTGTCCTCATGAAGAATTCCTTTACTCAGGTCCATTCCATGTATAAGTCTTAAAATCTTTTTGGATCTGCTTATTAGTTTTGCAATGTTTACAACTCTTTTTCATGGAGAAACTTGAATTCATTAACTGTTTACATTTGGGCATCTCCTATTGATGATACAATATCTGAAAATAACAGCTAAATCATTATAAGTGCTTAATTTTAATGGTTAACACTAGCATAACATATTTATATCTACATTTACATCTGTATCATATTTATTATTTATTTTTGGGTCCGGTCGTGGGGCCTGAACTCTGGGCCTGGGCGCTGTCCCTCAGCTCTTCAGCTCAAGGCTAGCACTCTACCACTTGAGCCACAGTGCCACTTCTGGCTTTTTTCTTTTTGCTTATGTGGTGCTGAGGAATTGAACCCAGGGCCTCAGGCATGCAAGGCAAGCGCTCTACCACTGAGCCACCTTCCCAGCTCATCTGTATCATATTTATATCTATATATTTATAGTTATATATTTGTATGTATATTTGTTTACATCATATCCATATGTGTTTATTAATCAAATTTATACTAGAATCTCATTTTGAGATTCTAATGTCATTTGAATATTGTGCATTCTTCAGGTAATTCAGATACCAACTGGTAAAATGGCATACCCAAGATCACAAAGTTAGTAAATAGATATGTTTGGATTTAAATACCCGGAATAAACAACTGGGACTTAATCATTTGTAGTCTATTACCCAAATCAATTTTAATTTTGCAATACAAATTCATCGTGAGGAATGTAATTTAAAAAAATGTAAGATGCGTGTCATCTTCATAGCTGTCGTCATTTTCCCCTACATTAGTGTTCTACTGCTCTATAACAAATTGCTGAAAATTTTATGACTTAAAACAGTGTGTCTTTATTATCTCAGAGTTCTTTGGTTCAGTGCAGGGTTCCTTGATTAGTGTCGCATAAGGCCAAATTCAAGATGCTACTAGGATTAGTTCCTTGCAGAAGGCTGTAGAGGCAAATCCAGTATTTTGCTCATTCAGGTTGATGAATTCTTGGCAGAATTCAGTTCCATGTAACTATTCAATTGATGTCCCTGTTTTCTTCTGGCTATCAGCCTGGGGCTGTTCTGAGCTCTTAGTAGCTGTATGTGTTCCTTTACATATAATTCCATTCCATGTGGAAAAAAAGCAATTACCTAAACCCTGCTTCATGGTTCAAAATGTCTCACTTTTTCTCCAATTACCAACCAGAGAAAATGCTGTACTGTGAAAGACTTATATCTTTATACATGAATACATCTAGATAATCTCTTTTGTTAACAGTTATCTGATTAACAATGCCAGTTGTATCTGAAAACTACCATTTGTACAAATGACAGCAAGTAATAAACCATCTTACTATATTCACTGTTAATTTTACTGTTCACTGTGAGATTTTTGACAACCACATACATTTCTGCTTCATTTTATTTTATTTTTTCCTGTTCCCTTCCAATTATATGTTGGATCTCTTATGACATGTTGAATGGCCAGATATTTTATTTATTCCTTCTTTTATGCTTTTTGTCTTTCTATATTTTAGGAGTAGATTTTAATAGATTTCAGCTACTCTTTTTTTCTAGCCTTTTTCATTCTCTTTATTAGAAAAGTAGTTTTGAAGAGCTGAATATAATATACATTTGAAAAATATTATGCAATATAATTTCAAGCTTACATAATTAAGTACATGTAACCTATAATCTGTCACAATATATTATGTATTTTTATATACATATGTAGCACCTCAGCCTCAATCACAGTCCCTTATTCTTATACTTTCATCTACTAGTTAAGAAAAATATTACTAGCTCATTTCCCCAAGTAATAATTTCAGTTTTCTTTCTCTCATTTCTCAACATTTATTTAATTTTGGTGAATAGTAGAACTATACCAATTTCCTTTTTATCTACATACACATTTTCTTCTTTAGTAACACACTTTATTCATCAATAAAGTCTCAATACATTTGTTGCTTTGATATTCAAAGTAGCCTACACTGACATGAAGAAATGGGTACATATAATTTTAAATGCATTTTTGAAAATTTTTCTTTAAGTATTTCCGGAATCACACTGATATTGTTTTGAAAATATTTCCTGAATGTCTCTTTACTCTGCTGGGGCAATGCCATGCAAGGGGCCTCCTTTAGCCAGTAGCCTGCATCTCAGATGGTGGCATTGAAGCTGGTTATTATGAGCAGGATGAGCCTGTTCCCTTCAACACCACCTCATCATCCATTCTGCCAATGAATCCCTGTCATTCTTTTCTCAGGGTTCTGAGATGCTGACATTCTTCAGGTTCTCACATGCATTGAATGTCTTTTATTACCTATGGTGCCATATCCCAACTCCTTCTAAGCAAGAAAAGCCAGTGCCTTCTTTGCCAGCATTGAATCCATTTACTTTTCAATACTCTACAAGTTTATATTCTCCAGAAAAGAAAATCTGAGCAAAATAAAACAAAGGACAACAAAAATTCATGTTATTATTATTTTTTTATCATCCTTACACATACTTGAAATGCTTGCTTGCTTTTACTTCTGGACTGCCGAACTTGCTCTTCAGGGCTCATCTCCAGACATACTTCCTCCATGAAAATTTCCTGAGAGACTTCTTCCATATGCTTCTATACTCCCTAAAGTTCTAGAAAATACCTAATCTAAAACACCTGGCAAATTGAAATTCAATCACTTTTTAACATGTTTGCTTACCAAACTAGATTGACATTATTGAAGGCCAAAGCTAAGCTATTTATTTCTGTTAATTCTGGCATCTAGCTCAGTGCCTGGCATCACAGACACTCACTGCAAGTTTGATGATTAGATAGAGAGAAGAATGGCAAAATTTGCATGTTTTAAGAAATAATTGCTTTGAATATATCATTAGTCTTACTCTCATCTCCATGCCAATAGTTTAAAGAAAATTGAAAGACTTGACTTCTCTGACTTTAAAAATCTTATAATTTCAACACAAAGGATTAGGAAAATGTTGTCATAAATTGTGCCTTAGATTTTTTTGTATATTCCTAAGATTTAAGAAATGCAGGGAGAGCTTTGTGGAAATTCAAAGTGAATTTGAAGGACATCTTCCTTGTCACTTGTAAATGAGAATGTTCTGTTTATCTTCTTCCAGCTTACTAAGAAAAGGAAAAAACAAAACAACAGTGGGAAAAATAGATCCTGTATTTTAAGTCACAACAAACAAAACTAATAAACAGCACACCACAGAAACCTGTCAGCTGAAAGGAAGATACAACATTCATTTTATAAACAATTTACTAGTGTGTCAACAGTCAGTTTGACAAGGAAAGTGAACAATATTTTTAAAGAAATATCTATTTTGTTGAATAAATCTTGAGCAAAATACTATATGAGCTTTATTGACTGGGAATAAGGTCCAAGGAAATATGAGGTCATATTTCCAGTGTTAAATAAATACCTTTCTGCTGTCAGTGAGATACATTTCCTTTGAAATTAGAAAAATATTTCAGTGCCATTAAATCTTTTCCTACAAAAGGACATTGGAATAAATGTCATATAAAACACTTCTCTTTCCAATGAGGAAAACAACTAGATATGGTGAGAGAAGTGAACGCCTATAATTATATTCATATTAACACTGTGATTTCATATATAAGAAAAGAAAGCCATAAATCTGAAAACAGATTATGATTGTTGACATATTTGAGGACAACTGGTGTAATTACCATCTAAAAATTTTATTAAAAATACATTTGAATTTATTACGGAAATGGTCCTAGTAAACTTTTCCTTAATGGTATGTTTGCTATATTTTTGAGTTCTCTGAAAAGCACATCATTCATTTCTGATTTAGGAATAGTTTATTTGGGAGGTGTTGCCTGAGTACTTGAGTGAAGCATTGAAGCAAATAAGACAAGAGTGGAGAAAAAGGAACTAAATGTGTGTTTGAAATGGTTATTACTGTAGGCATGTTATCAGTTTCCAGAGACTCTCTGGAAACCATGTGGAAGGAATTTCAGAGGTTTTACATAAAAGAATGTGAATCTGGGGCATCTTTACACTGGTACCTATCACACTGACTGCAGAGCTTCTGAAGATATTAATCTGCTACTGTGTGCTGGTCTCTGCAAAGAGTGCCAATGGAAATTCAAAGTACACAGTGTAGAAGAACTGTCCACAGTAGAAAGAGCTGAAGATAGAGATGCCTGAAAGGATAGGATAATAATGGTGTCCACTATGCATGCGATTCACAGTCTACTTGTAATTCCTCCTGCAACACTTTTAAATAAGATGTCTGTTGTTAAAACCTAATTACTTTAAGAGATTGGAAATAACTAGAAGTCAATAAGCCAGTATTGAAGAAACTCAAAAAATTGAAACAAATTTTAAAAAAGTCATAATGATCAGTAGAGGATATACCCTATCATCTAGTTGCTATTGGTGTTTGTAACAAGCTGGAACTTATTCACCATAATTATGAAAGTGTCATTCCCATGAAAATCCCCTTATTCTTTAAAGTTTTCTTTTATTTTCAATTCATTATAAAGTGAAAAAGAAACCTTCTCACATTTAAAAGAGTATCTCTGCTACCCAACTCTGTATTTCAGATAGAAAAGAGCTTCTTTTAGTATTGTAACAAGTTTCTCTTTTTTAAATGTTTTTTTTTTTATTGTGAAAATACCGTACAGAGGGGTTACAATTACATGGGCAACATAATGAGTACATTTCTTACCAAGCATTGTTGCCTTCTCCTTTGTTTCCCCTTCTCAATGTTTTTTGTATATATTTTTTATTGTAAAAATACTGTACAGACAAGTTCCTCTTTAAGTCTTTAGCCCACTTATTGATTGGGCAGTTGTTTCTTTGAGGATTTGTTGTTGGGGGATTTAATTTTTTGAGTTCCAGGTATATTTTAAATATGAGACCCTTGTCTATTGTATGGCTAGTGAAGATCTTCTCCCAATCTGTGGGCTTTCTATTGATCTTGCTAGCTATGTCCTTTGCCATGCAGAAGCTTTGCGATTTCATGCAATCCCATTTGTCCAACTTTTCTTTGATTTGTTGTGTTTCTAGATCTCTATTGAGAAAATTTCTGCCTGTGCCAAGGAGACCTAGGGTTTCTCCTATTCCATCCTGTAATGTTTTCAGAGTATCTGCTTTGACTCCAAGGTCTTTGATCCATTTGGAGTTGATTCTGGTGCAGGGTGATATGTAAGGATCTAGCTTTAGTTTTCTAGGAGTGATTAATCTATTTTGCCAGCATCATTTACTGAAGATGCTGTCTTTCTTCCATTCTATACCCAATGGAATTCTATGCCTCCATCAGAAAGAATGACATTGCCCCATTTGTTAGGAAATGGAAAGACTGGGAAAAAAGTATATTAAGTGAAGTAAGTCAGGACCCAAAAAACATAGGTCACATGGTTTTCCTTATTTGCAATAACTAGTATGTGTCTGAGACAAGCAGAAACGGTCAGATAAGTTGATGTTAGGGAAATGAACCCTAAGATATGTATTCAAATGGTTTTTTTTCTTTCAGGTGATTGTTTCTAACACATTTATAAGATTATTTCTTTGTTGCTTTGTATGTCCCTCCCCCATGGTATAACCCCTGCTTTCACTGTATTTGAGGTTGGTATAATTGTAGAGGGGAAGGGAAAAAAAAAACAAATCGTTTCAATAGGGATACAGGTGGATCCATTGAAACAATGAGATGTACAAGTTGTTATGTGGAAAAAATGAACTTTACAACTTTGGTGGGGGGGAGGAGGATTGGGTAGGGGGACGGGGGGAAGATGGGAAGGGATGGGAAGGGGAAACAAAGGAGGAGGCTACAATGCTTGATAAGAAATGTACTCATTATCTTGCCCATGTAATTGTAACCACTCTGTACAGTTTTTTCACAATAATAAAGACAAAAAAAAGAAATGTACTCATTACCTTGCCCATGTAATTGTAACCCCTCTGTACGATATTTTCACAATAAAAAATTAAATAAAATACTGTACAGAAGGGTTACAGTTGCATGAGTAAGGTAATGAGTATATTTCCTATCAATCATTGTTACCTCCACCTTTGTTTTTCCCTTACCATCCCTTCCCTCCCCACCTCCCCACCTCCTCCTTCCTTCCCCTCCACCTACCCACCACAGCCAAAGTTGTAAAGTTTATTTTCAACGTGTCTTGTACATCTCATCATTACAATGGGTATAACCTATGTTATCACCTTATGTCAGCAGTTTCTTATTTCCCTTCTCCTCCCCAAATTAGAAAAGATTAGACAAGATGCAGGGCACCGGAATCAAATACAGTGAAAACAGAGGTTATACCATAGGGGAAGAACATACAAAAGAAACAAAAAATCACATGGTACATTATATTTACATTAAAAACAACAGCAAGAAAGACAAAGCCATTTGTGTCTCTATCTTGGGGTTCATTTTGCTTAGCATTATCTCCTTCTTTCTCTTTTTATTTTTGCTAGTAAGAACTATCTTAAATTCTCTAAAAGCACCACACTTAAATTTTAACTTATAACATTTTTTCAGCAAATACTTATATTATTTTGAATAAAATTTCAGTAAAATATATGTGAACAGAAGGTGCTTACTCTGTTCTAGGTACTGTGCTAAGGAAGTTGACTATATTAACATATTTAACCTTTATGAAACCACGTAAACTGATCATTATTTTCTTAACCAACAGGTAATTTCACATCTGCACGGTGAGATTAAGGAGCCTCCTAGTGGTTATGGAGGTAATGAGTTTGTGATTGAGATTTCAGACCCTTGTACTAGTAAGGTATAAGAAAGCAGACAACAAGTTTAGGACTCCCGCAGAAAATAGTGTTTGTCAACCATGTCATATTGAAAGCAATTTCCTGATTGCTTTAAGACTTGACAAATTTGAAGTTTACATTGAGATTTAGATTGAGAAGGAAATGATTACTTCCTTAGGAAAGTTTCTGCCCCACTGGTTTTGGGAAAGAATGGAAATTAGTTCATGTCTAGAAATCTGGGCAATCAGACACAAATCTCAGATGATTATCTGATGGAAGTAATGTCTGCAATGATCTGTGCTTGTACTTCAGTTCTATCATATGAGAGGTATGCTACCGAACCATTGATATAATCAAATATGGTTCACAAAAGGACTGAGTTTTATTAATTTTGACAATACCACCTCCATAGCTGTAGATGAAAATCTGGAATGGAAATAACTTCAAAATCATATATATATATATGTGAGATCATTTGGTATCACACAAAGACTCTACTGATTGGAAAAATGAAGAACCTTCTTAAAATGCATAAATTCTTTTGGTTTTAACCATACAGCAGTCTCTAAAAGAACATTTGTAATTCTGATATGAAGATTCTAGGAGTGCACATGTTCCTCTGACCACTTTTGCCATGATAAAATTGAGAAAAACAGAAATTCCACTCTGGGAGCCAAATACACCTGCTCATGACTTCTAGTTACAGGTGGAAGAGGACACATTTTCTTCTAAGCAGATGGGACTGAATTTCAAAAACATGGATGGCTAAACCACCAAATCTGGGAGCTTATTCTAAGGGAGCCTTGAATTTTAGTTTATTCAATCTTATAGCAAGAAAAAATGAAGAGTTTTCAACATTGCCCACTTATGCACAACTCAAACATTCCCAAGAATAAGTTGCAGAGAAAATAAGTGAAATGAAATATATGAAAATATATTTTCATATATGAAAATATCTAGAATTAAAAGTGGAAGCTATAATGAAGAAAAATTAGCAAAAATAGCAGTCAATTCAGATTCAGACTTGGAAAGAATATAGTTGCTGAACATTTACTACATTAAACCAATAAAAAAAGCCACTTAGGTTAAAGCATGTTGTAAAATTTAACAATCATTAATGCTAAAACTCCTAGTAAATTAAAATTGAAGTAAATTTAAAACATTTTGATGAGATACGTATTTCCTTAGGTTTAAGTTCATCTACATATGACAGAAAACTCAAGATTATGCCGTTCAAATAAGATAAATTTATTTCTCTTTCAAATAAGTGAAGTCCATCAGTAAGACCATAACTGTGATCACAAGACAGAAACCTTTTCTCTGTGTAACCCCATCTGGGGAATTGGAGGGAAGGAGAGGAAGGAAATGGAGAGAAGGAAAGAGGGAGAAAGGGAGAGAATCAATCTTTTAGAGACAATCAACTCCCTTATGGTGGCTCTGTTAACTTGGCCTCATTCAAAGTTATTTACCATGCAAAGACCCACATCCAAGGGGCACATTGAGGATGAATTCAACACATGAATTTTGGGGAGGCAGAAAATTCAGCTCATGGAAGTATTTTGAAAGTAAAATGTATGACTTTGTAAATGTAACAGCATTGTAGCAAGCATAGTGGAAAAAGTAAAATGGTAAAGAATACATTTAAACAAAAGCTGAAGAAACAAGACCAATTTAAGTACCTATTGTCAGTATTGTAAAGAACTCGTAACTATAAGTAGGCATGTGAAACAAATGAACCTTATAGAAATATGAACGGAAATAGGAACACTATCAAATAATGATGTGATCATATATGCAGAGAACCCAGTGTATCATGATAATAACTAATGGAATGAATTATACTACTTTAAGTATAAAGATGGGAATACAAAAATAGAAATACAAAAAGTAACTAAAAAATATTTCTAAAAAACGAAAACAACCAGAAACCAAGTAGAAATGTAATTTAAAACTTACTTTAAAAAGTGTAGCTAAATTATTCACCATAGCTAAGATACAGAACCAACCCAGATGCCCCTCAGTAGATAAATCGATCAAGAATATGTGACATACACACACACACACACACACACACACACACACACACACACAATGGATTCTATGTCTCCATCAGAAAGAATGACATCACCCCATTTGTTAGGAAATGAAAATTCTTGGAAAAAATTATATTAAGTGAAGTAGGCCAGGCCCAAAGAAACATAGGTCCCATGGTTTCCCTTATTTGCAGTAAGTAGTATATGTCTAGGACAAGCAGAAAATGTCAAAAGCTATGTACATATGACCATATAAGATGAGGCTAAGTGAAATGAACCCCAAGTTAGGGACACAAGAGGGTTTATCTTTGTTGCTGTTGTTTTTAATGTGCTTATTATGTACTGTGATTTCTTTTTTTTTCAGATTTTTTTTCTCCCCATAATATAATCCCTGTTTTCACTGTATTTGATTCCGGTGCCCTACATCTTGTATATACATTTTTCTAATTTGGGGAAAGGAAGGGAAATAACAAAATGCTTAAACAAGGAAACAGGTTGACTCATTATAATAATGAGTTGTACAAGACACTATGTTGAAAATGAACTTTACAACTTGGAGGAGGGGAAAGGGGTGAGAGGAGGGAGGAGTTAGGGAGGTGAGAAGTTAAGGGGTGGCAAGGCAAAAACAAAGGAGGGGGCAACAATGCTCGATAGGAAATGTACTCATGACTCATGTAACTGTAACCCATTTACAGTATCTTTACAATAAAATATATATTAAAAAGTGTAGCTAAAAAGTCTAACACAGTATATACAAGAAAGTTATAGTAAAATTATTAAAGTAGATCAAAAATGTAACAAAAGAACCAAAGAAAGAAAAATATAATTAGTTGTTATCACTCCACTCCAATATAATTCTTCCATTCAGAGACACAAATATAAATTTAAATACAATTTTAAAAGAAATTGAGATATTATTTTGATATTTAATATGAAGAGTGTTGTATATTGCATAAAAATAAACTTAAGATGAATTAAAACTAAATAGGTAAGTAAAACTTGCACTACTTCTGAACCAAAGTTAGGTAAATCTTGGAAATAAAACACATTTTATAAGTGAACCAAAAGTATAAATACCTCTACTTAAAAATTAAAGACATACATTCATCACACCAATTTAAAGTAAACTGACCAGGCAATGCTCTGCTTGAAGATAAATACATAAAATAAATAAGAATTTCCTACTTCTCATAAAACATTCTGAAAACTGCTAGCAAAAGGACCCCTTTGTATTTCTTATTAAAATGACAATTTCTCATTAAAATGACATAATCATCTAAGGATGGGTATTTATTTTAGTTCATGATTTAAAGTCCCTCATGGCAGGGAGGGCATGTGGCAGATCAGAGCTGTTCAATTCATGGCATCCAGGAAGGAGAGAAAAGGGATACAACAAGGGTACAGAACAAGTGAGAGCTCTTAAGGAAAGTCTGTTCTTAGTAACCTATGACCTCCAAGGTCCCGCCTTCCACTCTTAACCACATCTCAGTAATGAATCTATTAAGGGTTTATGATGATGTAGCTCCCTCGGGATCAATTACTTTCCAAAAATTCATCAGCTGTCCACTAGCTTCCCAATACATGATCATACAGGGGAGATTTCGTATTCAAACTGTGATAGCTCCTGCAAACAACACATTACTGCAATAACACGAATAATGTCCAACATAATTTATAAACTGAAGATTAATTAAAATCCATAAGATTATTATGATAAACTCATTGGTACAGCAATGTTTTGAAAATATTCTGATTCTAAACTTGACCAAGCTGAGACAAATAGGATTTCCTGTACTTTTTGTACATGATCATGTTTTACTAAGTAATTACCTCTAAATTAACCTTTCTATTCCTTTGATATATTCAGAGAAACTCATACTGTGCTTGAAGACACATGTATAGCGTATTAGTAGTGGCATTTTCAGTATTACCAGTAAACCAGACAAAACAAGATGTACCAAGTTGATAGAATAAATTGAGCT
The DNA here is from genome assembly GCF_019054845.1 of Dipodomys spectabilis. NCBI lineage: Eukaryota > Metazoa > Chordata > Mammalia > Rodentia > Heteromyidae > Dipodomys > Dipodomys spectabilis. Next base: position 6,393,080 of record NW_024870740.1, read on the forward strand.
AGATTTTTAAGATAAAATACTATAGCAATTGTGTGATTTAATATGCTAGTTTAACACAATCACAAGATAAATTTAACAAGCACAATGACAATATTAGGTTGTAAAAACAAGCATAATATTACTTGATTTTAATAAAACAAAAGTAATGCTAATAAAAATAAATATGATTTACATAAAATATTGAGAAAAATTTAAGATAGTTTACTTTTGAAGTGACTATAGGTTCTGTGATTCCGGAGTGATATACAGAGAATTCTAATATCTATATATTTATAAATACTTCAAAGCTGAAAATAGGGTACCTATTAATTTTATTCTGATTCTTTGATATGAATAAATTATTTACTAAGAAAAATAAGATAAATATGATAAGTCTGCAAATGTTGATAAAGCACAAAGGCTGTTGGAGGCTTGTGGCTACAATTGGAGAATAAAGTTAAAAATCTTGTATGGAAAGAGAATCGTGAGACATACACATACCCAGATTGTTTATGGATGTTAAGTATGTGTATGTTTGTGCATTCTGAATGTGATAATGATGAGGCACACTTTTGATCTCTTTAGATAGAGATGTACATTTTGAATACTCCAAAGTTGCTATGAAAATTAGTTTTCTCACATTGGTTCAAATGCAATAAGTAAAATGATTTAAACTAACATTGTATACCTTTTGGGTTTTGTTTATTTTAGTTTATTACTTTTTTGCATGTGTTCTTGTTATAAGAACACAAACAATAGGCACAGTTACATGGAAGAGACAAATCTGCTCTGTTGTTAAAATGTCTTTCAGTTGAGAGAAATAAATTACATGAACTTCCAAAAACAGAATATTTTGTTCCCTGAGAGGAGTGGATTCAAAGCAAAAGGAAAACTGCGACAGAGTGAATTTAGCCAGTCAAATGAAATACATTGAATAGACAATAACCACTGAGCTAATTTAAGCTATTTTCTGGATAAGATTTGGTAGTTGAATATTGGAGTTGGCATTAACAACACTGCTTTATGGTTAATTTTTTTTTTCTGGTCATGGGGCCTGAACTCTGGGTCTGGACGCTGTCCCTCAGCTCTTCAGCTCAAGGCACTTTACCATGTGAGCCACAGTGCTATTTCTCTGGCTTTTTCTGCTTATGTGGTGCTGAGGGCCTCATGCATGCATGGCAAACACTCTACCACTGAGCCACCTTTCCAGCCCTATGGTTGTTTATAAAGACTTAGTTTTCAGAACAGTTTTAGGCTCATAGCAAAATGCAGTGGAAAACATAGAGTTCCCATACATGTTTTGTGCCTACATATGAATAGCTTGTTTCATTATTAACATTATTATTCATCATTATTATTTCATTATTAACATTATTATTACTAATATAAATAATTATTGATATTAATATAGACACATTACCAATTGAATTTACTAATTAATACTAATAATGATTAATATTTCCTATCTTGCTAAAATCTAAGGCAGAATAAGAAATAGAAGTGACATGAAAAGATATCTTTGCTTTGTTTCTGATTTTAGCTGTTTCACATAAATGCCCATTCTCAGATAAAAGTATTTTTTTCACTTTTATGTTGTTGAAGTATTTGTTTTTATCATAAAAAATTGTTGAAATTTATTACAAGCTCTTTGTGCCTGAAGTTATATGATCATATGTTGTTTTGTTTTATTAGTATTACTGTGATGGCTGTCCTGTGTTAAGTAGCCATTCAATGACTGGTAAGTCTCCCTTCATCTTAGTTCATAATAGCAGTACCATGAGGTACTAGGTTTTGTTTACTAACAAATCTTTGAGGATTTTCTCACCTGGATTTATAAAGATACTGGTCTGTTTTTACTTTTTTTAGTGATATCTTTGTTCAACTTCAGTATCAGAGTCAACATGGCTTTATAGAGTGAATTAACAACTTGGAAAAAATATTAAGTGAAGTAAGCCAAGTCCAAAGAAACAAAGGTCCCATGGTTTCTCTTATTTGCAATATCTAGTATATGTATGAGTCAAGCAGAAAAGGTCAGATAAGGTGATGTTAGGAAAATGAACCCTAAGATATGTATTCAAATGTTTTTTTCTTTCATGCGATTGTTTCTAACGCATGTATAAGATTATTTCTTTGTTGCTTTGTATGTCCCTCCCCCACAGTATAACCCCTGCTTTCACTGTATTTGATGTCGGTATAATTTGTGGAGGGGAAGGGGAAAAACAAGTCGTTTAAATCAGGATACAGGTGGACCCGTTGCAACAATGAGAAGTACAAGTTGTCATGTCGAAAACGAACTTTACAACTTTGGTGTGTGTGTGTGTGGTGGAGGAGTCTGGGAAGGAATGGGAAGGGGAAACAAAGGAGGAGGCTACAATGCTTGATAAGAAATGTACTCATTATCTTGCCCATCTAATTGTAACCCCTCTGTACAGTATTTTCACAATAAAAAATAAATAAAAATAAAAAAAGAGTGAATTAACAGTGATACTCACAGACACTGTGTTGGTAATGATATATACAACTGGGAGAGAGGGGGAAGGAAAGAGGGAGAAAAATGAGGAAGGGGGTAACAAGTACCTCTGTACAGCACGTTTACAATAAAATTATAATTTAAAAAGATGCATTCTTTTATTTTCTTTGAGAGTTGGAAAAGGATTTGTATGATTCTTTGAATGTTTCTTCTACTTCATTAATGGAATTGAGTCTGGATATTTCTTTGTAGATTTTTCCTTTTCTAGTAGATGCTAGCATTTGCTCATGATTCTCTCTGAAAGCAAACTTGTCAGACCAAGGTTTTGATATGTTTAATACATCCCTCAGACCTTCCTACTATCATACATTGGTCTCATTTTGACTTACATGTTTATGTTGAGTCCATTTGGATAATCCAGAATAATCTACTTATCTGAAAAGTCTTCAACTTACTCAGACTTAGACAATCTCTATTCCACATAGTAATGTATTTATAGTTTCCATGGATGAAGATGTGACTAATTTGAGAGAGAGTACATGTCCTACTAACTCATAGTTTTTAAAGCCTATTCCATATACATATGCATTTACAAAATCGAATCTTAATTTGGCAAAGGCACAACTGTGAAAAAATATTAATTGCATTATCTTTCATAATTATCTACATAGTGGCCTTCATTGTCCCTCTTTGTCTCCTTTGCCTTCTTCATACGTATGAATTATCTGATGCTATTGGCTTTCAGTTTTCAGAACTTTGTTTAGTATATCTTGTCAAAAAGTTTCTGCTACGGGCTGGGAAGGTGGCTCAGTGGTAGAGCGCTTGCCTTGCATGCATGAGGCCCTGGGTTCGATCCTCAGCACCACATAAGCAGTAAAAAAAGCCAGAAGTGGCGCTGTGGCTCAAATGGTAGAGCGCTAGCCTTGAGCTGAAGAGCTGAGGGACAGCACCCAGGCCCACAGTTCAGGCCCACGACTGGACCCAAAAAAAAAAAAAGGTTTCTGCTAGGAAAAAAAAATCTGTTTTTATTTGGGAATATAGTATTTAACTTTAATTTTTGACTGGTAATTATGCTACATATGATTATAAACTCTTCTTACTTTCTGTACTTGAATATGTTGTCCATATTAAAAATCTTTTGGTCCCTATTAATTATGGTAGTAAGGCAGGCTGTTCATCTTAATAGAGTTCCCTTTTCTCTCTTGTTCTTTCAACATTTCAGTTATGAGAAACCCTTCTCTAGATCTTTAACTTACTTACTTGGAGCTCTGTGAGGCTCTTAAATGTGTAGAATAGTATTTTTAAAATCAAATTTTGGGGATTTCTAGCCATTCCTTGTTTGAAAAATTTCTTGTTATATACATGTTGGTGTATATCTATGGATGTGCCACATTTCTATGAGGCTGTGCTCATTTGTAAATGTTTTTTTCTGTCATGTTCAGACTATATAATTTCCTTGCATTCCTCCCAATTCTTTCTTCTGTCAAATCAAATCTACTTTGGAGTCCCTTTGGCCATTTCCACTATACTTCTCTCACTACTCTTTTCAACTGAGTTTTCTTCTGTTTGCTTCTAACCAGTTTAGCCACTTCATTGGAATTGGATCACCCCTTGTCACTGTATGCTTATTTTTTAAAAAAAATATAGTTTCCTCAGTTCTTCTTGAATATTTGTATTAAGTGATTTAAAATCTTTAGTAAATCTGATACCTAGGTCCTTCAAAGGTGATTTCTAGTGTCTGTTTTTTCATATTTTCCTGTTCCAATACATGCCTTTTAACATTTTGTTGATAACTAGACATTTTACAGTATATGTTGTAGCAACTCTGGATCCTAAGTCCCATAGGAATACTATTTTTGGTTTTTGCTTGGTTACTTTTTTAGTGACTTAGCTTAGCAAATTCTATACATTGTTTTCTTCCCTTTCAAGAGCAACCACTGTTTTTCTTGCAGAGATTATTCTTGTTTTCTTTAAAAAACTAATTAATTTTTTAAAATTATCTTTAAGAAGTTGCACAAAGGAGGTACCATATAAGAAATCAGTTTGTGAATAAAACACAACTTGATTAGTGTCACCCCTTCAATATTCTCACCCCAATTTCGATCTACTCCTATCCTTACTTTTCTTAGTTTTGTGGCTACATTCTCCCTGACTTCCCCAAACCTGCATTTTGGTCCCATCCCTCCCTTTTAGATGTACCCATTTTGTGTGCTTTGACCTAGTCTTTCTAAAAGATAATACTATTTGACCTCTGCAGATCCATAGAGTTTATTATACTTCAGCTAATTCATTTATAACCACTTGCATATCAACCAGTGTGTTTGCTTATAGATTTATGATAGGCACATTCTAGCTACAACAAATGAAGGAAATCATGTGACCTTTGTTTCTCTTGGCCTGACTAACTTCACTTAATACAATTTATTTTTAAAAAATCTTGTATCCTACAAACCTAGGACTTCCTGATTAGGAATGATTGTAGATTGACAAAGTTTATACATGCATAAGCCCTTAATTACCTAGATTGTTATGCTTTACTGTACCTTGAAAATTGGTATTTCAGTTCAGGAATTTGTGTGTGCATGCGTGGCATGTGGTGTGTGTGTGTGTGTGTGTGTGTGTGTGTGTGTGTTTGTGTGTGTGTGTTGTGTGTGTGTGTGTGTGTGTGTGTGTGTGAGTCTTGGGGCTTGAGCTCAGGATCTGGGTACTGTCCCTGACCTTACTTTGCTCAAGATTAGTGTTCTACTACTTAAGCGCTACTCCATTTCCAGCTTTGTTATTAATTGGAAATAAGAATCTTATGGACTTTTATGCCCCTGCTGACTTTGAATCCCAATCCTCAGATCCCCAAGCCTCCTGCATAGCTAGGATTACAGATGCATGCCACTGGTGCCTGGCCAGTTCAGGAATTTTTAGAAATGATTTTTCCCCTCCTTTTAAGTCTGGGACTGCTGAATTGAAGGTTTCTCCGATTTCTCATGGGAAGGACCGTCTTACAGGTTTCAAGGATGGCTACTACAATATTTTATACTTTTGTTTCTTAGGTATTTCCCCTGGATTAGAGTAGATGAATTTTCACCCAGATTTTAGTTAGCAGATGTATTTAAGCACCTAAAAAATCCAAATTGATATAAGGATATATATTTTTTCTAGAATAATTTTAAAAGGCAGGAATCGACTATCAAACAAACATACTAAAATCAAACAATCAACTAATTATATTTAGGATCAAGTAAATGAACCTTTCTTTTGCAGAGAAGAGTAAACAGGCCAGAAAGAATAGCATGTACAAAATAGAGTGAAAAGATAGATGAAATTGCTGATGTCAATATATTTGAGGTCATATTAAAAGTTATATTGTTGCTCAGGAGATGATTGGTTAAAATTGAAAGCCTGTGGGAAAGAGAGACTAACTTTTTAGAAAAGAATTTGTTCTGATTGATTAATGGGGCAAAGAGTTCAAAAAATATTTATGAGGCAGAAAACATGAAAATTTGGAGTGTCTCTGCTTAATGTTGTCATAGATGGATAAGTAGTCTTTCTGTGACATTGCCTGAGTCACAAGACTTTTTTCTTTTTTAAATTATTATTAATTTACTTTATTGTTATTAAAGAGGTGATTACAATTGCATAACTCAGGTGATGAGTATATGTCCTTTCATACAGGGGTTTCTGTTCCCTCACTCTCTTCCAGTACCTCCCTCCTGTCTCCTCCAAAGAGTTGGGTAGTTCACTTTCATTAGTGCCCAGTGAGTTCCACTGTTGCATTTTTTCACCCTTTCCCCTGGAGGTCTGTACCCTGTCCATACCTTTTCAAAGATGTACTCTTGAATAAACCATACATAAAGTAAAGAAGAGAGAATCATATAAAACTAAAAACCAGAAAGAATGAGAAAACACAAAGGTCTTTTGATATTTGGAGTTCATTTCAGTATGTATATTATTTTATATAAATATGAACAAGGGCTTAAGCATTGCACCTTTGTGTTTCTCTCCCAAGAGTGTCCTCTTTTGGTCTATGTGTGAGTATCTAGAATCCTGTAAAATTTATCATATCCCAGTGTTTTTTAGATCTAATTTCTGCATGTCAGAGAGAACATGTGTCATTTGTCTCTCTGAGCTCCACTTACCTCAGATAATGTGTTTTGTTCTAGTTCTATCTAGTTTCCTGAAAATAATATTATTTTGTTCAGAAATACTTGTTCTTTACACTAGCAATTTCCAGAACATAAAGAATAGGGAACTGTTTACCCCTACTTTTTCCATAATTAAATAAAACTGCTAAAAGACAGATCCATGTGTGGTGCAGGCAATGCTTTCATATTTGCCCAACATCTGGCTCTGATTCTCATGTGGTTAAAGCCTAGTGCATGATTAAAATCTTCCTGACTCCTAAGCTGACTGTGATCACAGGAAGACTATAATTGCATGTTCCTTTTTTTTGTGGAGGTGTAGGGGTGTTCATTCTTGTAAGCTTCTAGATTCTCTGAAATGTTTGTATCAGTCACAAGCTTCCTTGGGCAAATGTTTTGTACAACATTATCTGTTTTTTATTGTGAAAATACAGAGGGATTAAAATTACATGGTCAAGGTAATGAGTGTATTACTTATCAAGCATTGTTGCCTCCTCCTTTGTTTCCCCACACCATCCCTTCCCATCTCCCCACCTGCTCCCTCTCCCCTGCCCTCGCCCTGCACCAAAGTTGTAAAGTTCATTTTCGACATAACATCTTGTACATCTCATCGTTGCAATGAATCCACCTGTATCCCTATTTAAGCAATTTGTTTTTTCCATTCCCCTCTACAAATTATACCAACATTAAATACAGTGAAAAACAGGGGTTATACCATGGGGGAGGAACATACAAATTAACAAAGAAATATCTTATAAATATGTTAGAAACAATAGCAAGAAAGAAAAAAACATTTGAGTCCTCATCTTGCGGTTCATTTCGCTTAACATCAACTTCTTAGACCATTTCTGCTTATCTCAGACATATACTAGTTATTGCAAATAAGGAAAACCATGAGACCTATGTTTCTTTGGGCTTGGCTTACTTCACTTAATATAATTTTTTCCAAGTCTTTCCATTTCCTAACAAGAACCTTACTGCATTGTTGGTGGGAGTGTAAACTTGTTCAACCACTTTGGAAAGCTGTATGGAGTTTCCTTAAAAGACTCCACAAAGAGCTCCCCCTATGACTCAGCAATCCCACTTTGGGGCATTTACCCAAATGATCACAAACAAGACCATATTAAATCTACCAGCATAACTATGTTTATTGCAGCATTATTTACCATAGCTAAGATATGGAACCATCCCAGATGTCCCTCAGTAGATGAATGGATCAAGAAAATGTGGTATATACACACAATTATCCGTTTTTTTCACATAGTTCTTAAACATGAAGTTGTCAATTCTCTGTTATTCCTGAGGCAGAGCTGAGGAGCTCTGAATCCTTTTCTTCCTGTGCTACTAGACTAGAGTTATGTCTCTACTTGCTAGATGTCAGTTGTGTGTGTGTGTGTGTGTGTGAGTGTGCACGCATGTATCTTCATATACACACATTTATATACATACAAGTGCAATCAATATGCTGGGGTAGCAGTGAGGGGCTCTATGAACCACTACTTTATCTAACTGGGATAAAGCCTCTGCACTATGAGTATGGGTGGATTGTGAGAGAGATCTAGGTATCCTTTGTCTCACACTTGCCTGGGAAAGAGCTTGTGCAGGTAGAATGAGAAATGCCAGTAGCCTTTCTCCACCCTCCTCCATCTCTTCTGAGGCAGAGGGAGCCCTGTTTGTTTTCTGCATCTGTCTGCTTTATGCAATATGAAGATGGGAGTTGGAAGGTATGCAATAAGTGATCTTGGACAATTCTATAGTCTCCCTGTTTCTACTGTAGTCAATAGCTTTTCTTGAATAAAACTTCATATATTTTTCTTTGTACTCTTAGGATAACTTCCATGCTTCAACAAACTTACTATTAAGTATTTTTTCCATTGTTATCCAATGAGATGTTCTGGAGAAGTCTGCTAAATCTTTGTACTCTTCTTATCTTTATTCAGTTTTAATAGATTTTCTTAAAACATTTTTATGCATTTTCTCTGTGCTCTTAAGGTAATTTCTAGGCTGCAAATGACTATTTTTCAATTTATTATTATATTTTTCCAAATTTAATCCATTATATTATTCTGGAGAGGTCTGTTAAGATCTTTATTCCATTCTGTTAGAAGAATTATAGCAATCTGTTCTTATTCTAATTTTCCTTACTCCTTGCTTAGCCCTTAGTTTATATTGTTTTCAAATTCTTCCCAAGTTATTTAGAAATGTGCAGATATTGTCTTTAAGACCTGAATGTAGCTTTTTATAAACAACTTTCCTATGTTAACTTTATAGAAATTCATAAGACAGTAAAGTTCATATTTTCTGTATACCATCTGGAAATATTTCTAGTCCTTTGTATGAAGTACTTTTCATTCCTCTTTGTCTTGTATTTTGTCACTCATATACTTGCTTCAGCTTACTCTATTTAGGATGCACATTCTTAGATTACAGAAGCAAGCACACCTTTTATTGTGAATATCTTTAAGTAGTTGTACAAGGAGTTCTTGACCGATTTCACCACTTTGAACATTCTCACTCACCCTCCCAACCCACCTCCTTTCTTACTTGTCAGAATTTTAGCTTATATATTTTTTTTTGCGATCTAACAAAGCAGTTTATATGCAGTGAGATTCTACCTCACTCCAGTTAGCATGGTCAATATCAAGAAAAGTATCAATATCAAATCCTGATGTGGATGTGGTAAAAATGAAATATTACATTGTTGGTGGGAATGTAAGCTTGTTTAACCACTCTGGAGAGCAATATGAAGATTCTTGGCTGGGAAGGTGGCTCAGTGGTAGAGTGTTTGTCTCGCATGCATGAGGCCCTGGGTTTGATTCATCAGCACCACATACACAGAAAAAGCCAGAAGTGGTGCTGTGGCTCAAGTGGTAGAGCGCTAACTTTGAGCTGAAAAGCTCAGGGACAGTGCCCAGGCCTAGAGTTCAAACCCCCTGACCAACAAAAACAACAACAACAATAACAAACAAACAAAAAGAAAAAAATGAAACCCAAACAATTCCACACTAAAGCTACCAGCACATCCTTGTTCATTGCCATATTATTTAGCATAGCCAAGATATGGATCAGTCCAGATGTCAGTCAATGGACAAATGGATCAAGAAAATGCTATATTTATATTTATATATGGATATATATCCATATATGTCTATATATCTATATATATGAATTCGACTTACCCATCAGAAAGAATGATTGTACCATTTGTAAGGAAATGGAAAGACTTGGATAAAACAATATTAACCAAAGTAAGCCAGATACAGAGAAACATAGGTTGCATGTTTTGTCTCATTTGTAGTAGGTAATTTGTACCTATAAATCTACGAGTAAACACACTGGGTATTAAGTAAGGGGTTAGAAATGATTAACTGAAGTGTAATTAACACTATGATGAGGACAAATAGTATAATTATTCAAAAAGATTAAGTCAAAGGCCAACAAAATAAGTATCAAGAAACGAGCACTTGCAAGAGTGTATGATAGGGCAAATAGGAAAGGGGTATCTGAATGAAGAAGGAAGGGGGAGGGGGAAATGCAGACAAGAATTCATGATATATTTCATATAATTGACAAAAATCAAGAAAGAGGTGGGTAGAAGGTATAAAGACATTGAAGTGGTAGCACAGATCAAGATGCATTATACACACCATTTTTTTTTTCCCATAGATTATTCCATTTATTCAAAACTATGTCTTGAAAAACTAGATGAACAGGTTACTTAACTACCTTTCCCAGATCATCATGATAAAGTGGAAGCTTTCTTAACTATTATTTTTATTTTTTTTTTTAATTTAATTTAATTTAATTTGTGAACATACTGTACAGAGGAGTTACAGTTACATGGGCAGGATAATGCGTACATTTCTTACCAAGCATTGCAGCCTCCTCCTTTGTTTATCCTTCACATCCCTTCCCAGCCTCCCCCCTCCCCCCTAATCCCAATCCTTCTCCTTCCCCCCCCCCCCCCCCCCCCCCCCCCGCACCAACGTTGTAAAGCTCGTTTTGGACATAACAACTTGTACTTCTCATTGTTGCAACAGGTCCACCTGTATCCTTAAACAACTGGTTTTTCCCCATCTCCTCCACAAGTTATACTGACATCAAATATAGTGAAAGCAGGGGTTATACTGTGGGGGAGGGACATACAAAGCAACAAAGAGATAATCTTATAAATGTGTTAGAAACACATGCATGAAAGAAAAAAAAACATTAAAATACACATCTAAGGGTTCATTTTCCTGACATCACATTATCTGACCTTTTCCGCTTGACTCATACATATACTAGATATTACAAATAAGGGAAACCATGGGACCTACGTTTCTTTGGGCCTGGCTTACTTCACTTAATATAATTTTTTCCAAGTTTTTCCATTTCCTAACAAATGGGGCATGTCATTCTTTCTGATGGAGGCATAGAATTCCATTGGATACACACCATTTTTGTGCAATGGTTTACCTAGTATCAAAATAAATTCAGTATTAATTGTCTAATTCTTGGGATAAAAATATTTAAGCTAAAATGAAGAGTTAGTTGAAATGACCATTATATTATAAAAATTAAGAAGAAATGGATC